>NC_084548.2:5942500-6112500 GCF_033978685.3 Nerophis lumbriciformis
GGTTGGCAAGTATGATTTAAAAAGGCACAGAAAAGGGGAAGACGTGTGTTCTTGTCTAACATAGTGATTGTGGATGCACAGTTCCCCTTCAAGTACAGTAGAATACTTCCAAAGACATGTTGAAACTGGACTGTAAAAAAAAAAAAATGTATAAGCTATTACCGGATGTTATGTGAATTGCAGTTGTTCTCACAAAAAAAAAAAAACCCTGAGACAAACCTTCTACAACAAAAACATCAACAGAAGGAGACAACATCTCTTAGTGGGAGAGCACTGCTTCCCACAGACATTTACTTAAGCGGCAGCAGAGGTGGGGTCAATGGACGCCAACTGACGCGGTCCAGAGGGCGCCGCATTCCCACAGTGCTCGCCATGTGACTTCGGCCCCGCTGGGACGTGCGGTGCGACCAAGCAGGCGTGTATAAATACGGAGCGCAGATGGCGGAGGACGAGCGTTTGAGGGAACATGACTATAGTCTGAGAATTTAGTAAGATGTGATAGGGATATTAGTGATAGTGTAATTGTCAGTGACAAGAGATGCATTGACTGTCAATCCACCATGACTCAATGTAAACACTCCTATTGTGTCCTCACACAGGGACTAGATCATTCTTGCCAACCTTGAGACCTCCGATTTCGGGAGGTGGGGGGTGGGGGGGCGGGGCGGGGGCGTGTTTGGGGTCAAGTATTTCATATATATATATTAGAGATGCGCGGATAGGCAATTATTTCATCCGCAACCGCATCAGAAAGTCGTCAACCATCTGCCATCCACCCGACCTAACATTTGATCAGAACCGCACCCGCCCGTTGTTATATATCTAATATAGACGATGCAAGGCATTAGTGAGGTTATAAAGCTTTTGCCTGTTAAAGAAAGGGGACTGATCCAATGCAGCACAGACATTCGCGTGCCACGCTGTCACGGCCCAGACGCACACCAGTGCGCAATCATATGGGAGCCGCGCTGAGCGCACCTCCAAGCGCGTCTCGCTGCCGGCGACGGCCGGGTTTGGGCCCGACGCTCCAGCGCCATCCATTTTCAGGGCTAGTTGATTCGGCAGGTGGGTTGTTACACACTCCTTAGCGGGTTCCGACTTCCATGGCCACCGTCCTGCTGTCTATATCAACCAGGGTGAGCCCCACCCCTTTCGTGAGCGCACTGCGCGCGGAGTGACCCCTGTTACGCGCCCCCGGCAACAGGGGTGGCGGGCAGGTAAGCTGCGCAGGCGGAGCGCGCGGAGTGACCCCTGCTACGAGCCCCCGGCCACGGAGGTGGCGGGCAGGTAAGCTGCTTACCTGCTGCGCGTGACGCCGGCCGCGGCGAAGGCGGACGAGGCGGGGTGTCGGTGCGGTGGGCGCGGTGGTGACCCTGGACGTGCGTCGGGCCCTTCTCGCGGATCGCCTCAGCTACGGCTCCCGGTGGGGCCCTCTCGGGGGAAGGGGCCTCGGTCCCGAACCCCGGCGAGGCGTCCCTTCTCCGCTCCGTAAAAGTGTCCATCTCTTTTTCTTTTTTTTTCTTCTGTTGTGGCATATGCTGCAGGTGCCTGCTCGTTTTTCGTATGTGGGTAACAACATTTAACTATGTATATATATTTCCCAATTGGTTTAACTGCCACCCGCCTGAATCTATTTAAAATCTAATTTTTTTTTATTTCAACCGCCCGACCCGACCCGCGGATAAAATCTAATTTTTTTTTATTTCATCCGCCCGATCCGCGGATAATCCGCGGACTCCGCGGTTGTGCCCGCAAACCGCGCATCTCTAATATATATATATATATATATATATGTCTTAATAAGGTTATCCAAAAAATAGTGCTCGATACCGTAGTAGAGCGCAATATATGTATGTGTGGGGAAAAAAAATCACAAGACTATTTCATCTCTACAGGCCTGTTTCATGAGGGGGGTACCCTCAATCGTCAGGAGATCTGACGAATCTCCTGACGATTGAGGGTACCCCCCTCATGAAACAGGCCTGTAGAGATGAAATAGTCTTGTGATTTTTTTTCCCCACACATACATATATATATATATATATATATATATATATATAAAAGAAATACTTGATTTCAGTGTTCATTTATTTACACATATACACACACATAACACTCATCTACTCATTGTTGAGTTAAGGGTTGAATTGTCCATCCTTGTTCTATTTGTCACTATTTTTCTAACCATGCTGAACACCCTCTCTGATGATGCATTGATGTGAGGCACGCAAAAAGTGCTTTCATCAAATGCACTAGATGGCAGTATTGTCCTGTTAAAGAGTGTCACAACATTGATGTTTACGGCAGACGAACTGCTTTACGGTAGACAAAAACGTGACTGCTGTTGTTGTGTGTTGTTGCCGCGCTGGGAGGACGTTAATGAAACTGCCTAACAATAAACCCACATAAGGAACCAAGAACTCGCCCTCGATCATTCTACAGTTATAACGTGATTGGGCAGGTACGCTGATTATATAGTGTGCCTGAATTTCGGGAGAAAATTTGTCCCGGGAGGTTTTCGGTAGAGGCGCTGAATTTCGGGAGTCTCCCGGAAAATCCGGGAGGGTTGGCAAGTATGGACTAGATTGTAGTCTGGTAGACACAGATCTACATGTAAACGTTGACCTTATTCCTTCAACTTGGACAAAATATATTTTCAGGGTTCGTACACCTTTTCCGTGGCCAAATTCAAGCACTTTTTAAGGACTTTCAAGATCAATTTTCCAGTTTTTTTTCAGTACCTTTCAAAAGGCGAAAACCAGTGTGAATCAATCCATAGCTTTGTTGTTTGAGGTCACCAAATGCTGTCTGAAGGAAAAATAGGGAAAAATCTGCTAAAATCTAAGCCTAACATTGAACCAGTAGCAGAGGTGGGTAAAGTAGCCAGAAATTGTACTCAAGTAAGAGTACTGTTACTTTAGAGATTTATTCATACTCATACTTGCCAACCTTGAGACCTCCGATTTCGGGAGGTGGGGGTTGGGGGGCGTGGTTGGGGGCGTGGTTAAGAGGGGAGGAGTATATTTACAGCTAGGATTCACCAAGTCAAGTATTTCATATATATATATATATATATATATATATATATATATATATATATATATATAAATAAAATAAATACTTGAATTTCAGTGTTCATTTATTTACACATATACACACACACACATAACACTCATCTACTCATTGTTGAGTTAAGGGTTGAATTGTCCATCCTTGTTCTATTTGTCACTATTTTTCTAACCATGCTGAACACCCTCACTGATGATGCATTGATGTGAGGCACGCAAAAAGTGCTTTCATCAAATGCACTAGATGGCAGTATTGTCCTGTTAAAGAGTGTCACAACATTGCTGTTTACGGCAGACGAACTGCTTTATGGTAGACGAAATGCTGTTGTTGTGTGTTGTTGCCGCGCTGGGAGGACGTTAATGAAACTGCCTAACAATAAACCCACATAAGGAACCAAGAACTCGCCCTCGATCATTCTACAGTTATAACGTGATTGGGCAAGTACGCTGTTTATATTGTGTGCCTGAATTTCGGGAGATTTTCGGTAGAAAATTTGTCCCGGGAGGTTTTCGGGAGAGGCGCTGAATTTCGGGAGTCTCCCGGAAAATCCGGGAGGGTTGGCAAGTATGTTCATACTTGCCAACCTTGAGACCTCCACTTTCGGGAGGTGGGGGCGTGGTCGGGGGTGGGGCGGGGCGTGGTTGGGGGCGTGGTTAAGAGGGAAGGAGTATATTGACAGCTAGAATTCACCAAGTCAAGTATTTCATACATATATATATATATATATATATATATATATATATCTATATATATATATATATATAGAGAGATATATATATAGATATCTATATCCTGAAAATATGCAAACAAAACTGTTTAGATAATTGATACTTCAAACTTGCATAAATAAATATTAAGGAATATATCATAACTTGGCTTCTGAGAGTTTCAAAATGTAATGAATAAAATGCTAAAGTTGTTGATAAACAAGCAATTATTTTAATAATTAAATATGGTCATTTTAAATGAATTATTATGATCATTTAAAATCAATTATTTCAAATATGTTTATTTTAATGTATAATTCTATGGCTGGATGTAATAAGGAGTCACGAAAAAATAAAAATAAAAATACAATTACTTTTGATATTTTTAGCAAAATATAGTAAAAATGTATTTATTTATTTATTTATTTTTTAATTAATAAATATATTTATTTTTAGGTAAAATAAACATAATAATACAATTTATCTCTAGTCTGGATGATTTAGTTCTTGTCACCCTGTTGTCCTCCCGTCATGAAAAAAGGCTGTCCTCACTCAGGTCCGCATGGAGCTGGAGGGGGCGTGGCTTCCAGCTCCGGCTGAAAATCGGGAGATTTTCGGGAGAATATTTGTCCCGGGAGGTTTTCAGGAGAGGCGCTGAATTTCGGGAGTCTCCCGGAAAATTCGGGAGGGTTGGCAAGTATGGATTTATTACTCAAGTAAAAGTAAGGAGTAGTCACCCAAATATTTACTTGAGTAAAAGTAAAGAGTATGTTGTGAAAAAACTACTCAAGTACTGAGTAACTGATGAGTAACCTGTTCGACGGCAACAAATAATGCACAAAAACATAAAAATAGCAATGAGCAAATTCAGAGCCAGGAATATCTCTTAAGCAACTAAAACAATAATATATATTAAATAATAATACATTAACATTAAAAAAAAATTAAGGCAAATTGAGCCACAATTACTTAACAGCACCATAGGCTCAGTAGGCAGAGATTACAAAGGAAAATAACAAGTTAGCCTTTACGCAAACCATAAACTGATAGGTGTGGGCTGCACCTGGGAACACACTGTGCACTTCTGATTGGGGTTTGTATGCATGCGTGAGTGTGTGTGTGTGTGTGTGTGTGTGTCAGTCTATGAGGCTGCAGTGCGTTAATAAATGTCCCCACACGATGTACATTTGACAGTGATTCATAGCAGGGAAGCTAACATCAGCCTACGATGACAGCCAAAATATCTACTAACGTTAATTACCGATGTGCTTCATCAAATTTGACGTTGAGTTCATGTAAGCTTAAGCTTGTTGTCGTTTTGCCGCTGAAACTATGCCAGGCGGTCATGTGACCGCCTGGCTCTGTTTGATTGGTGAAACGGAGTCAAACGTCACCAGTGACTGCATTTGATTGGTGAAACGCAGGCATGCGATAGATCCTACTTTGAAGGTCTGTCTGACAAACCAAAACAAACAGAGCGTGCATTAAAAGATCGATAAAAATCAGTAGCGAGTAGCGAGCTGAATGTAGATAAATGGAGCGGAGTAAAAGCAGCGTTTCTTCTCTATAAATATACTCAAGTAAAAGCAAAAGTATGGTGCATTAAAACTACTCTTAGAAGTACAATGTATCCCAAAAGTTACTCAAGTAGATGTAACGGAGTAAATGTAGCGCGTTACTACCCACCTCTGACCAGCAGTTATCATTAACTGAATGGGGCATAGAAAATGAAGCGGTGTGACTATTCAATGTCATTGATGTTTGCAAACGTGTCTCCATTTGTGTTGTTTTTCAAATTCCTTGTTCTTTTTCTTACTTACAGCACTCGAAAAACAGGATTGATTCACACCGTATTTGTGCTTGTAAACTGCATAATGTGATATAAATACACGCGCCCTCAAAATGTCAATTTCACTCATTTATTAACAAAACTGTTCCACATTAATATACGTAAATATAATAAATCAAAGGAAAATATTTTGTTTGTTTCACAACACCTCAGTCACCTTTCAGTAAGCATATCTCGCCTTATAACTGTGGCTATGATAACAAATCGATATCTAGTTTTAGCAGATGCTGAAGCGCATAGTGCAAAGAGATTTTGGAAACACCAATTTTGTCTTCAGTTTTTCTAAAAAATATTTGTTTTTGTAAGCACTGAAAACTAAGTGGAGTTCAGTTACATTGCATTGAAAATGTAGACTAATTAGTGTCTGGTTTTAAAGTCTGCAACCAATTAGTGTTCAAAGTATGTCATCATAGACTGTTACATGCTTTTGTAAACATTGCAGACAATTTAGACTTCAATGGACGTCAAATCTGTGTTTCTGTAAACCTTACTACCTATTGTGTCTTCAGTTTCTACGTCTATTTCTTTGTAAACATTGAAGACCATGTGGAGTTTGATTAATTATTTTTGTAAACATTGCAATTAAGAGTCTTTAATAAACATAACATACACGTATTTGTAAACAATGCATATAATCTCAAATCTTCAGTCTTTAAAATTACAAGTTTGTGTAAAGACCGTGTGGCATTCAATTACCTAACATACATGTGTTTGTAAACTTCATAGAAAATTTAGTGTATCATGGATGTCACATACATGACTTTGGAAACATTGCCAAAGACTTCAATGAATGTCCCATACATGTTCTTGGCAGCACTTATGCCAATTTTGTCTTCAGTTTCTAAAAATACTACTTTTTGTAATCGTTGAAGACCTAGTGGAGTTCGATTACATTCCTTTGATGTTTTTGTACACTTTAAGGACAATTTACACTAATGAATGTCACGTTTTCTAAAGTCTGCAACCAATTATCCTTCAAAGTATGTCATCATTTACCATTACAAGTTTTTGTAAACATTGCAGACAACTTAGACTTGAATGGACGTTAAATACTTAGAACTAATTTTGTCATCAGTTTCCATTTCTTTGTAAACATTGAACTTAGAGTCTCTAATGGATGGAACATACACATAATTTTAAACAATACAGACAATAACGAAGCTTCACTGAATGTCAAAACAAATGTTTTTATGTTAAATTTCTAAAATTACAAGTTTTTATAAAGACCACGTGGAGATGAATTACATGACAAACATGTTTTTGTAAACTTTAGGGACAATTTAGTATTCAACGAACGTAACTTAAAGGCCTACTGAAACCCACTAGTACCGACAACGCAGTCTGATAGTTTATACATCAATGATGAAATCTTAACATTGCAACACATGCCAATACGGCCAGGTTAGTTGACTAAAGTGCAATTTTAAATTTCGCGCGAAATATCCTGCTGAAAACGTCTCGGTATGATGACGTCAGCGCGTGACGTCGCGGATTGTAGAGGACATTTTGGGACAGCATGGTGGCCAGCTATTAAGTCCTCTGTTTTCATCGCAAAATTCCACGGTATTCTGGAAATCTGTGTTGGTGAATCTTTTGCAATTTATTCAATGAACAATGGAGACAGCAAAGAAGAAAGCTGTAGGTGGGAAGCGGTATATTGCGGCCGACTTCAGCAACAACACAAACACGGCCGGTGTTTCATTGTTTACATTCCCGAAAGATGACAGTCAAGCTTTACCATTGGCCTGTGGAGAACTGGGACAACAGAGACTCTCACCAGGAGGACTTTGAGTTGGATACGCAGACACGGTACCGTGAGTACGCTTCCAAACATTTGATCGCTTGCCCGTACGTGCGTGCCGCTATGTGCATGTCACGTAAATAATTCAATGTATACACCCTGATGATTATCTTGTGTGATGACTATATTATGATGATAGTATATATGATAGTATATATCTGTGGACCCCGACTTAAACAAGTTGAAAAACTTATTGGGGTGTTACCATTTAGTGGTCAATTGTACGGAATATGTACTTCACTGTGCAACCTACTAATAAAAGTCTCAAAAAGTCTCACGTACTGTACGTAACTTTGGGGACTTTGGGGAAATATATGTGCTGTATGAATTTTGGGGAGGTGAACGGTACTTTGGGCTGTGGGATTGAGTGTGTTGTGCAGGTGTTTGAGTTGTATTGGCGGGTTATATGGACGGAAGGGGGGAGGTGTTTGTTATGCGGGATTCATTTGTGGCATATTAAATATAAGCCTGGTTGTGTTGTGGCTAATAGAGTATATATATGTCTTGTGTTTATTTACTGTTTTAGTCATTCCCAGCTGAATATCAGGTCCCACCCGCCTCTCACAGCATCTTCCCTATCTGAATCGCTCTAGTCCTTCACTCTCACTTTCCTCATCCACAAATCTTTCATCATCGCTCAAATTAATGGGGAAATCGTCGCTTTCTCGGTCCGAATCGCTCTCGCTGCTGGTGGCCATGATTGTAAACAATGTGCAGATGTGAGGAGCTCCACAACCTGTGACGTCACGCTACTCGTCTGCTACTTCCGGTACAGGCAAGGCTTTTTTATCAGCGACCAAAAGTTGCGAACTTTATCGTCGATGTTCTCTACTAAATCCTTTCAGCAAAAATATGGCAATATCGCGAAATGATCAAGTATGACACATAGAATGGACCTGCTATCCCCGCTTAAATAAGAAAATCGCATTTCAGTAGGCCTTTAACAGTACATCTTTCTATGCAATTAGTCTTCAAAATATATCAAAAAACATGTTTTTGTAAACCTTAGAGCCTTGTAGAGTTCAATTATGTTGTTTTTGTAAACATTGCAATTTAGAGTCTTCAATGGACTTAACACACACGTATTTGTAAACAACGCAGACTACCGTATTTTTCGGACTATAAGTCGCAGTTTTTTTCATAGTTTGGCCGGGGGTGCGACTTATACTCAGGAGCGACTTATGTGTGAAATTATTAACACATTAGCGTAAAATATCAAATAATATTATTTAGGTCATTCACGTAAGAGACTAGACGTATAAGATTTCATGGGATTTAGCGATTAGGAGTGACGGATTGTTTGGTAAACGTATAGCATGTTCTATATGTTATAGTCCAGGGGTCGGCAACCCGCGGCTCCGGAGCCGCATGCGGCTCTTTGATCACTCTGATGCGGCTCAGCAGCTTACTTGCTGAACCCCCCAATTTTACCGTGAGACTTCCGGATTTCAGTGCCTCTCGCAGAAAACTCCCGGGATTAATATTCACCGATTTTCACCCTTACAGCTATAATAAGGGCGTGCCATGATGGTACATCATTTGGCACCCTCTACAATCTGTATTAACATCGTGCCAGCCCAACACTTGTTATACAATATACATCTTCTGCTTGCACACGTACGTGACAGCAAGGCATACATGGTCAACAGCCACACAGGTTACACTGACGGTGACCATATAAAACAACTTTAACACTCTTACTAATAATGCGCCACACTTTGAACCAAAACCAAACAAGAATGACAAACACATTTCGGGAGAACATCTGCACCTTAACACAACATAAACACAACAGAACAAACACCCAGAATCCCTTGCAGCCCTGACTCTTCCGGGCTACATTATACACCCCTGCTACCACCAAACCCCTCCCCCACCCCAAGCCTGCTCCGTCAAACATCAACCCCCCACCCCGTGCGTCGGTTGAGGTGGGCGGGGTTTGGTAGCGGGGGTGTATAATGTATCCCGGAAGAGTCAGGGCTGCATGGGATTCTGGGTATTTGTCCTGTTGTGTTTATGTTGTGTTACGGTGCAGATGTTCTCCCGAAATGTGTTTGTCATTCTTGTTTGGTGTGGGTTCACAGTGTGGCGCATTATTAGTAAGAGTGTTAAAGTTTTTTTTATACCGCCACCGTCAGCGTAACCTGTGTGGTTGTTGAGCAAGTATGCCTTGCTGTCACCTACGTCAGCAAGCGGAAGCACCATACTACATGTGGCTGATCAGGCACGCTGGTTGTAGTGGTCACTAAATGCTGTACCATCACGGCACGCATGACGCTGACAAGCGCTATTCATTCAAAACCCGCGTGCCGCACCAGCTTAAAAATCCCACATAAAGGTGTGGGCAGCGTGTCTGAGACCCCTGGTTTATACATAGCACAAAGCAAAAAAAAAAATTGTATGAAGTGTTATTTCATTTAAAATTAAAAAAATGTTTGCGGCTCCCATTGTTTTCTATAGTTTGTGAAACTGGTCAAAATGGCTCTTTGACTGGTAAAGGTTGCCGACCCCTGTTATAGTTATTTGAATGACTCTTACCATAATAAGTTACGTTAACATACCAGGCACGTTCTCAGTTGGTTATTTATGCCTCATATAACGTACACTTATTCTTTATTTTTTTAAATTGCCTTTCAAATGTCTATTCTTGGTGTTGGCTTTTATCAAATACATTTCCCCCCAAAAATGCGACTTATACTCCAGTGCGACTTATATGTTTTTTTTCCATCATTATTATGCATTTTCGGCCGGTGCGACTTATACTCCGGAGCGACTTATACTCCGAAAAATACGGTATGTTTTGTTGTTATGAACGTCCCGTACATGTTTTTCTGAAGACTGCAATGATCGTCATGCACTTGGTTTCTAAAATTACTTATTTTTGTAAACATTGCAGACAATTTGGAGTATCCATGAACGTCACACGCACGTTTCTGTAAACATTACAGACAAAACAAGTTGTAAACAAGCCCGTGTGCACTGCCCCCCCTCCTCCCGCCCCAAAAGACGGACCACATGAAGCCATGCAGGCACTGACCTTCATCAATCTCATCCTCCCGCTGTCACTCCTCTCCAGGCTCCTGCTCTTCACAGAAGCGGTCCTGGCCACGGGGACCGCTTGCACCACGTCCTCCCCGCACCAATCCGAGCTCAGGACGCAACCCATGGAGGTGGACGGCTCCCGGGTCTCCCCTCTCTTGTCCTCACACCGTCTCCCCGATGGTGCTTCCCCGGGCCGGGAAGCTGCTTTTGAGGAGGCCCTTCCCTTTTCCTGGCTGGAGGATACGCTCACAACACCAGCCCTCCCCTCATCGACTCCTCTCTTTCCTTTCCGAGTCCACTTTAAAAACACCTCTTGCTCAACTCCACGCTGTCCACTTTTCACTGCCTTCCACACACTTGACTCACCCCCTTCGACTGTCCCATACCATCTGCTCGGCTCTACCGCCTCGTCCCGCTCAGCTCGCTTACCTCACTCTTCTCTTATATATACAATTACCTCTCTGTTCTTAGCCTCCCCCACGCCTACCCTCGTCATCTCATCTCCTTGGGCTTCCTGCCCGAAGACAGAGGCAGCCTTCCCATCCCAAAGCACATTGTTGCTATTGTGTGGAAAAGCACACAGCGCCTGATAGGATGCTCGCCGTGACTCAGCCTCTTGTACGGAGAACCAGGCCAGGCCTTTTCTGGCCATAAACAAAACTCCGGTCTTTGCATTACTCGGGTTTATATTGATAAGTTGCTAATCCAATTAAACCCTGCAAGGCTTCGAAAGTATGGAGCTATTGAAAATGTATGGCCCTAGACCCATACTTGCCAACCTTGAGACCTCCGATTTCGGGAGGTGGGGGGAGGGGATGGGGTGGGCGTGGTCGGGGTGGGACGGGGGCGTGGCTAAAAGGGGAGGAGTATATTTACAGCTAGAATTCACCAAGTCAAGTATTTCATTATATATATATATATATATATATATATATATATACAATAAAATATATATATATATATATAGCTAGAATTCACTGAACGTCAAGTATTTCTTATATATATATATATATATATATATATATATATATATATATATATATATATATATATATATATATATATATATATATAAGAAATACTTGACGTTCAGTGAATTCTAGCTATATATATATATATATATATATATATATATATATATATATATATATATATATATATATATATATATATTAGAGATGCGCGGTTTGCGGACACAACCGCGGAGTCCGCGGATTATCCGCGGTTCGGGCGGTTGAAATAAAAAAAAATTAGATTTTATCCGCGGGTCGGGTCGGGCGGTTGAAATAAAAAAAAATTAGATTTTAAATAGATTCAGGCGGGTGGCAGTTAAACCAATTCGGAAATATATATACATAGTTAAATGTTGTTACCCACATACGAAAAACGAGCAGGCACCTGCTGCATATGCCACAACAGAAGAAGAAAAGAAAAAAAGAGATGGACACTTTTACGGAGCGGAGAAGGGACGCCTCGCCGGGGTCCGGGACTGAGGCCCCTTCCCCCGAGAGGGCCCCACCGGGAGCCGTAGCTGAGGTGATCCGCAAGAAGGGCCCGACGCACGTCCAGGGTCACCACCGCGCCCACCGCACCGACACCCCGCCTCGTCCGCCTTCGCCGCGGCCGACGTCACGCGCAGCAGGTAAGCAGCTTACCTGCCCGCCACCCCCGTTGCCGGGGGCACGTAACAGGGGTCACTCCGCGCGCAGTGCGCTCACGAAAGGGGTGGGGCAAGCAGAACTGGCGCTGCGGGATGAACCGAACGCCGGGTTAAAGCGCCCGATGCCGACGCTCATCAGACCCCAGAAAAGGTGTTGGTTGATATAGACAGCATGACGGTGGCCATGGAAGTCGGAACCTGCTAAGGAGTGTGTAACAACCCACCTGCCGAATCAACTAGCCCTGAAAATGGATGGCGCTGGAGCGTCGGGCCCATACCCGGCCGTCGCCGGTGTCGCGGTGCGCGCTGAAGCCTCGGGCGCGAGCCCGGGTGGAGCCGCCGCAGGTGCGAGGGACATCGCACCTCCACGCGCTTGGAGGTGCGCTCAGCGCGACTCCCAGATGATTGCTGCATTGGATCAGTCTCCTTTCTTTAACAGGCAAAAGCTTTATAACCTCACTAATGCCTTGCATTGTCTATATTAGATATATAACAACGGGCGGGTGCGGTGTTGATTAAATGTTAATTCGGGTGGATGCGGATGGTTGACAACTTTTGTCATGCGGTTGCGGATGAAATAATTGCCTATCCGCGCATCTCTAATATATATATATATATATATATACACATATATATATATATATATATATATATATATAAATAAAATAAATACTTGAATTTCAGTGTTCATTTATTTACACATATACACACACACACATAACACTCATCTACTCATTGTTGAGTTAAGGGTTGAATTGTCCATCCTTGTTCTATTCTCTTGTCACTATTTTTCGAACCATGCTGAACACCCTCTCTGATGATGCATTGATGTGTGGCACGCACAAAAGTGCTTTCATCAAATGCACTAGATGGCAGTATTGTCCTGTTTAAGAGTGTCACAACATTGCTGTTTACGGCAGACGAACTGCTTTACGGTATACAAAAAAGTGACTGCTGTTGTTGTGTGTAGTTGCCACGCTGGCAGGACGTTAATGAAACTGCCTAACAATAAACCCACATAAGAAATCAAGAACTCGCCCTCCATCATTCTATAGTTATAACGTGATTGGGCAGGTACGCTTTTTTATATTGTGGAGGACCTGAGTCCGCCTGAATTTCGGGAGATTTTCGGGAGAAAATTTGTCCCGGGAGGTTTTCGCGAGAGGTGCTCAATTTCGGGAGTCTCCCGGAAAATCTGGGAGGGTTGGCAAGTATGCCTAGACCAGGGGTCGGCAACCCAAAATGTTGAAAGAGCCATATTGGACCAAAAATACAAAAACACATCTGTCTGGAGCCGCAACAAATTAAAAGCCATATTACATACAGATAGTGTGTCATGAGATATACATTGAATTAAGAGGACTTAAAGGAAACTAAATGAGCTCAAATATAGCTACAAATGAGGCATAATGATGCAATATGTACATATAGCTAGCCTAAATAGCATGTTAGCATCGATTAGCTTGCAGTCATGCAGTGACCAAATATGTCTGATTAGCACTCCACACAAGTCAATAACATCAACAAAACTCACCTTTGTGCATTCATGCACAACATTAAAAGTTTGGTGGACAAAATAAGACAGAAAAAGAAGTGGCATAAAACTCGTCCTAGAAAGTCATACATGTAAACAAACTACGGTGAGTTCAAGGACCGCCAAAATTAGTAGGACAAAATGGCACTCGCCAAATACTCGAATCAGTGAAGCATGTTTAATATAAACCATACTTGCCAACCCTCCCGGATTTTCCGGGAGACTCCCGAAATTCAGCGCCTCTCCCGAAAACCTCCCGGGACAAATTTTCTCCCGAAAATCTCCCGACATTCAGGCGGAGCTGGAGGCCACGCCCCCTCCAGCTCCATGCGGACCTGAGTGACGTGTCGACAGCCTGTTCTCACGTCCGCTTTCCCACAATTTAAACAGCGAATGATCAAGGGCGAGTTCTTGGTTTCTTATGTGTGTTTATTGTTAGGCAGTTTCTTTAACGTCCTCTCAGCGCGGTAACAACACACAACAACAGCAGTCAAGTTTCCGTCCCCCGTAAAGCAGTTCGTCTGCCGTAAACAGCAATGTTGTGACACTTTTAAACAGGACAATACTGCCATCTACTGTACATGCATATGTGACCCACCCATAATGTGTCACATTTTTGTGTTGATTTATTTATTTTATTTTGTGGTTTGAATTCGTTTTTGGAGCTGTCATTACACATTTATCAGTATTCACATTGGTCAGTAGGGGGCAGTAGGGCGTTTCTACCCAATTGAATGCTATCACCTGCAGACCGGAAGTGTCTTGTCATTCTGATGAGCGCGACCAGTCTGTGAACAATTGAAACGTCCTGTGTGCTTTTTCCTTCCTGTATAACAGGTTAGTTTTGGTGAATCAACTCACTGAATAATATCCATGTGATCTTTATAAGTTTAAGTACACATTCTGATGGTGGAGCCTAACTCTAAAGTGTTTGTGAGTTGTAGTTTGTATTCGTGAATGAATCCAGTGCACAGCTGCAGTAATCAATACAAAAAGGCGACGTGAGTGCGCAATGTTTATATAGGAACTTCTGATCCTAATTCAGACTCCCAAATTAGAGCTCCCGTTTTCTTATTGATTTTATAATGTATATTTGTATAATGTGTGTGTTCTGAAATAGTGACAGAGAATAGAACAAGGATGGACAATTCAACCCTTAACTCAACAATGAGTAGATGAGTGTTATGTGTGTGTAAATAAATGAACACTAAAATTCAAGTATTTATTTTATTTATATATATATATATATATATATATATATATTTATATATAGCTAGAATTCACTGAAAGTCAAGTATTTCTTATATATATATATCTTAACCATGCCCCCCGGCCCACCCCCGACCACCTCCCGAAATCGGAGGTCTCAAGGTTGGCAAGTATGATATAAACAATGTGCTTTATAACAATTAGGGAGGTTTGTCTCATGTTTGTCATCCTACAGAAAACATTTTAAAACAAAAAATTTTTTTTTTCCCCCTCATCTTTTTCCATTTTTCATACATTTCTGGAAAAAGCTCCAGAGAGCCACTAGGGCGGCGCTAAAGAGCCGCATCGGCTCTACAGCCGCGGGTTGCCAACCCCTGCCCTAGACAACCGCGTAGTGTTTTTGCTACGATGTAAACAACCTCAGATCTATGTTTGTCTGGAAACTATTCCACAACTTGCTGTTTATTTTGAAAGTCCTGCTCAGTGTTTGTGTGCATGAGCTCACAAGGCTTGCACAAGCAGAGAGAGAGAGACAGAAAGCGGACCCCCTTAAAAGGCAAATTCTCCTTCACCTCCACCCAGCCTCCACTTTTTGTTATTATTGCCTCAACAACGTCCCCCAGGAGCCCCCCCCTAAAAAAAAAAAAAAAACTCCCTCAGACCCCTCTCAGACATGAGCTCAGACTGCAATTTACGTTTGCAGCAAACCCCCAACATTGTTTCATATGGCGTTGAATTCACTCCAGTCTTTCAGTGTTTTGCACCAACAAACTGGGAAAAAAAAGCTTTATATGCTGCCTAAAAGTGGGTCTTGTTGCATACTCGGCCGAAACCAGCTAACACGGTGTGCGTGAAGTAAGATGAATGGCTTCTTTCTGGAAGATTGGGGCAAAAGGTGGAACGACGGAGCAAAGGAAAAGGTCAGAAAGGAGTTGAGTTGAATCCAAATATGGAAGAAGTTAGAGACGGAGGGAGGAATGGTAAGCAGAAAGAAACAAAAGACCGAAATAGCTGTGATGGTTTTTTTTGAGGCCGCACAGACAAAAAAAAAAGGAACAGAAAGTTTCTTCACACATGCTGTTATCAAGTATAACGCTAAAAATGCATTAACAGTCTCAGGTCATGAATTGATTAACGTGGACCTTAAACGAGTTGGAAAACTTATTGGGTTGTTACCATTTAGTGGTCAATTGTACGGAATATGTACTGTACTGTGCAATCTACTAATACAAGTTTCAGTCAATCAAAACAAGTCTTCATAGTGTATCAGAGGCCTGACTATATATATATATAAATAAACATCTGTGACTGCTCAGACCTTCCTACTTTCAAAAGCCTTCTCAAAACACACCTATTCAGATCTGCTTTTAAGCAGTGATTAGTGTTCTGTGTCCTGAAATGTCCCGTCTTGTAAATGTCCTGTATTATTATGTATTTTACAATGTACTGCTTTTATATTTCCTGTATTTTTATATTATTACTTTGAACTGTTTTAATTTTTTTATCCCGTAAAGCAGGGGTGCTCACTTTTTCTGCAGGCGAGCTACTTTTCAATTGATCAAGTCGTGGGGATCTACCTCATTCATATATATAATTTATATTTACTTATTTATGAAACATGTTTTTGTTAACAAGTTAAAGGTGTTTAATGATAATGCAAGCATGTTTAACACATATAGTTAATATTGTTAATACATTAAAGGTGTTTAATGATAATACAAGTATGTTTAATACATATAGTTAATATTGTTAACAAGTTAAAGGTGGTTAAAAATAATACAAGCATGTTTAACACAAATAGTTAATATTGTTAACAACTTAAAGGTGGTTAAAGATAATACAAGCATGTTTAACACATATAGTTAATATTGTTAACAAGTTAAAGGTGTTTAAAGATAATACAAGCATGTTTAACACATATAGATTCCTTTCTTTCATGAAGACAAGAATATAAGTTGGTGTATTACCTGATTGTGATGACTTGCATTGATTGGAATCAGACAGTGGTGATGATAACGTCCGCATTTTCGAATGGAGGAGAAAAAAAGTCCTCCTTTCTGTCCAATACCACATGAAAGTGGTTGGTTTTTGGCATCTTATTTGTCCAGCTTCCGTACTCCTTTGTATACACTTTACAAGAAATACATTGTCGGCAAACTCCGTCGCTTGCTAGCTTGTGCACGCCAGCTTTCTGAGACTCTTATTTTGGTAGCGCAGGCAGGATGAAGCAGAGCTTTTATTGTGCAACTGTGCAGTCGGTCTTTGGAGTTTTGACGACAGGTACGGCGCCAGAGTCTGTTGAAATAAAGTGTTTCTCGCCTTCCAGTCGGTAATTTTAATGAGCTGGCAGCAGCCAGCGTCATCTCAGAAGACCCTCGGGTGCCGTGAATGTCAATCAAGTGACGAAAGTGACGTCATAGTGAAGATTTATGATATCTCATTTTTAGGACTATTTTTTTAATGCCTGGCTGGTGATCGACTGACACACCCTCCGAGATCGACCGGTAGATCGCGATCGACGTAATGAGCACCTCTGCCGTAAAGCGTCTTTGAGTACTCTGAAAAGCGCTATACCAAATAAAATGTATTATTATTATTAATATTAAGTTCCTGATATAGAAAACTGGCAATTTGGCCATTTTCCAATATATTAAAAAAAGTATAAAGAAAAAAACAAAAACAGAACATGAAATACTTGACCAGACTATATTACAAACCCCGTTTCCATATGAGTTGGGAAATTTGGGTTAGATGTAAATATAAACGGAATACAATGATTTGCAAATCATTTTCAACCCATATTCAGTTGAATATGCTACAAAGACAACATATTTGATGTTCAAACTGATAAACTTTTTTTTTTTTCTGCAAATAATCATTAACTTTAGAATTTGATGCCAGCAACACGTGACAAAGAAGTTGGGAAAGGTGGCAATAAATACTGATAAAGTTGAGGAATGCTCATCAAACACTTATTTGGAACATCCCACAGGTGAACAGGCTAATTGGGAACAGGTGGGTGCCATGATTGGGTATAAAAGTAGATTCCATGAAATGCTCAGTCATTCACAAACAAGGATGGGGCGAGGGTCACCACTTTGTTAACAAATGCGTGAGCAAATTGTTGAACAGTTTAAGAAAAACCTCTCAACCAGCTATTGCAAGGAATTTAGGGATTTCACCATCTACGGTCCGTAATATCATCAAAGGGTTCAGAGAATCTGGAGAAATCACTGCACGTAAGCAGCTAAGCCCGTGACCTTCCATCCCTCAGGCTGTACTGCATCAACAAGTGACATCAGTGTGTAAAGGATATCACCACATGGGCTCAGGAACACTTCAGAAACCCACTGTCAGTAACTACAGTTGGTCGCTACATCTGTAAGTGCAAGGTAAAACTCTCCTATGCAAGGCGAAAACCGTTTATCAACAACACCCAGAAACGCCGTCGGCTTCGCTGGGCCTGAGCTCATCTAAGATGGACTGATACAAAGTGGAAAAGTGTTCTGTGGTCTGACGAGTCCACATTTCAAATAGTTTTTGGAAACTGTGGACGTCGTGTCCTCCGGACCAAAAAGGAAAAGAACCATCCGGATTGTTATAGGCGCAAAGTTGAAAAGCCAGCATCTGTGATGGTATGGGGGTGTATTCGTGTCCAAGACATGGGTAACTTACACATCTGTGAAGGCGCCATTAATGCTGAAAGGTACATACATGTTTTGGAGCAACATATGTTGCCATCCAAGCAACGTTACCATGGACGCCCCTGCTTATTTCAGCAAGACAATGCCAAGCCACGTGTTACATCAACATGGCTTCATACTAAAAGAGTGCAGGTACTAGACTGGCCTGCCTGTAGTCCAGACCTGTCTCCCATTGAAAATGTGTGGCGCATTATGAAGCCTAAAATAGCACAACGGAGACCCCCGGACTGTTGAACAACTTAAGCTGTACATCAAGCAAGAATGGGAAAGAATTCCACCTGAGAAGCTTCAAAAATGTGTCTCCTCAGTTCCCAAACGTTTACTGAGTGTTGTTAAAAGGAAAGGCCATGTAACACAGTGGTGAACATGCCCTTTCCCAACTACTTTGGCACGTGTTGCAGCCATGAAATTCTAAGTTAATTATTATTTGCAAAAAAAAGTTTATGAGTTTGAACATCAAATATGTTGTCTTTGTAGTGCATTCAATTGAATATGGGTTGAAAAAGATTTGCAAATCATTGTATTCCGTTTATATTTACAGCTAACACAATTTCCCAACTCATATGGAAACAGGGTTTGTATATTACAATCACAATATTTAAACATAAAAATGGATTTGTTAATTAGTACTATTTATAGTCATTATTTCAATAGTTTAATTGTTGTGTTCATTTCATAGTTTCACCTGGCATTGGTCACGGTTAAAATGATTTAGATATAAAATGTGCAATAAATGAGGCAATTTTTGGGTGATATCTGAATCCGAATGAGCTTAATTGGCCAAGAATGCAGACACAAGTTCCCTATATAGAAAATCGGCAATTTTCCAGTACTGTATATTCAGAAAAAACTGCCCGGTAAATATTCTTGTAAGAGTTGCAAAAAGCGGTGCTCATGTTTAACAGTAATTTAATCGGCTAAATGTTTTTGTTCAAGCTCAAAAGGTTAGGAACGCTGCTGAATACAAAAGAAGGAAACAGACTGTTGAGGTTGTCATGTCATCATGGAAAAGACCACAGGAAGTTGATACTAAAAGTCAGGTCAAGCCCACTTATGTCCAAAATCATGAAAAGTAGATAATAAATCAACAACAATGCCAAACAATGGGATGAATATGCACAAATCCTTGTCATAACAGCAGAATGTTTTAAAAAGGCTGTATATATAATAAGACTGAGTAGCAGTAATATACTGGTAATTGTGGATGATCTCTTGCCCGGTAAAAACTCACATATTTCAAATTCCACATTTGTAACACTGCAGTATTTTAACAGCCAGGCCAACAGGCTGAAGTGATGTCAGAGTTCACTTTCTTCCAAGCTTCTGTAAACACACCCCGTTAAAGTGATTATGTTGTAATCTCCTTTATACTGCCTGAGAAATGTTTTTTAGACAATTATTTATGCTGTGAAAAGGAAATTACATATTCAACTCATTATAAACTATTTTTAAGTTAAAAATTTCCCTTTCAAATCTTAACCTATGAACTTTTACAGCATGTACACATTCAACTCATTATACATCGATAGTTCACTTATTTTTTAGCTCATATTTCACTTTCAAATCTTAACCTACAAACTTTTACATCATGCCAAATTTTGGTTTTATTGAATTGTTATGTTTTAAGCCATTACACATGAACGCAAGCACACCTGTGAAGTGAAAACCATTTCAGGTGACTACCTCTTGAACATACTTGCCAACCCTCCCGGATTTTCCGAAATTCAGCGCCTCTCCCGAAAACCTCCCGGGACAAAATTTCTCCCGAAAATCTCCCGAAATTCAGGCGGACCTGAGTGACGTGTCGACAGCCTGTTTTCACGTCCGCTTTCCCACAATATAAACAGTGTGCCTGCCCAATCACGTTATAACTGTAGAATGATCGAGGGCGAGTTCTTGGTTTCTTATGTGGGTTTATTATTAGGCAGTTTCATTAACGTCCTCCCACCGCGGTAACAACACACAACAACAGCAGTCACATTTTCGTCTACCGTAAAGCAGTTCGTCTGCCGTAAACAGCAATGTTTTGACGCTCTTAAACAGGACAACACTGCCATCTACTGTACATGCATATGTGACAATAACATCTACGGCTTTTAGAGAGTGCAGTGCACAACTGCGCACACAACAAGGAGACGAAGCAGAATGCATGATCAGAGAGGGTGTTCAGCATGGTTAGAAAAATAGTGACAGAGAATAGAACAAGGATGGACAATTCAACCCTTAACTCAACAATGAGTAGATGAGTGTTATGTGTGTGTATATGTGTAAATAAATGAACACTGAAATTCAAGTATTTCTCTTATATATATATATATATATATATTTATATATATATATAATAAAATAAATATACATATATAAATATAGCTAGAATTCACTGAAAGTCAAGTATTTCTTATATATATATATATATATATATATATATATATATATATATGAAATACTTGATTTGGTGAATTCTAGCTGTAAATATACTCCTCCCCTCTAAACCACGCCCCCCTACCCCCCCCCAACCCCCACCTCCTGAAATCGGAGGTCTCAAGGTTGGCAAGTATGCTCTTGAAGCTCATTGAGAGAATGCAAAGAGTGTGCGAAGCATTATTCAGAGCAAATAGTGGCTATTTTGAAGAAACTAGAATTTAAAACATGTTTTCAGTTACTTCACCTTTTTTTGTTAAGTACATAACTGCACATGTGTTCATTCATAGTTTTGATGCCTTCAGTGACAATCTACAATGTAAATAGTCATGAAAATAAAGAAAACGCATTCAATGAGAAAGGAAAGTCCAAACTTTTGGCCTGTACTGTATGTCACCCTAATTTTTAACAAAAAATATTGGTAAATAATATGATAGTAGGAATTACAGGGATATGAGCATCTTTGAGGAGAAAAAAAGAGAAAAGTTGAGGAAAAAAAGAGGAACATTTCTATAATCACAAGTGCTGCCACACAAACACCGAAAGAACATTTTGAAAATCAAGACCACATTTCCTGCAATTGGGAGCATTTCTACACTTTTTTTTTACCATTTGGAAACTGTAAACATCAAAAATATACCTTCTCAGTGGCTACTAGTAAATACTCTAGAAGGGAGGAGGAACAGCGAATACCTACGGCTGAAACGAGCTGTCAACAAATTGTGTCTAAATCATTTTTATTGGTATTTCATTAAAAACAGTGATATTTTGATGCAAAAATTAATGTTTAAAATTTCACTTGCCTGAATTAATATTTTTCCCTTAAATTCCAATACAAACAGAGTATTTAATATTTTAAGTCCTTTACAATTTTAAGAACACAACTATTATGGTGCAAATAAATACATAGCATAATGAGTTTATTATTTGATATAGTATTAAAATGAGACAGATTTCAATAGAAATAGTTTTTTCAACCTGACAATTTGGCCTCATCTTTGGCGCCCCCTTTTGGCTAAAGTGCACACTTACACTCAAACTGTATTTTCTTTCTTTTTTTATTGAAGTATCATTGATCTATTACAGTAGGCTATTCTTAAAACGTTTTTTGTTGGATTTGAGTCTAAGTGACTCGAAAACAAAACAAAAAATGACAACTTTAAAGGGGAACATTATCACCAGACCTATGTAAGCGTCAATATATACCTTGATGTTGCAGAAAAAAGACCATATATTTTTTTAACCGATTTCCGAACTCTAAATGGGTGCATTTTGGCGAATTAAACGCCTTTCTATTAATCGCTCTCGGAGCGATGACGTTGTGACGTCACATCGGGAAGCAATCCGCCATTTTCTCACTTTCGTCGGTGTGTTGTCGGAGGGTGTAACAACACGAACAGGGACGGATTCAAGTTGCACCAGTGGCCCAAAGATGCGAAAGTGGCAAGAAATTGGACGGAATTTGTTCAAAATACGAGGCTGAGGGGAAAGCCGACGAAATGGTTAGTCGTTTGTTCCGCACACTTTACCGACGAAGGCTATGCTACGACAGAGATGGCAAGAATGTGTGGATATCCTGCGACACTCAAAGCAGATGCATTTCCAACGATAAAGACCCTAGCTTCCCTGGCCTGCTGACATCAACTCCAAAACTGGACAGATCAGCTTTCAGGAAAAGAGAGCGGATGAGGGTATGTCTACAGAATATATTAATTGATGAAAACTTTATTCATTACTCGCGGTTTTACGTAAATTATTATACATAAACCAATAATTTAGCTTAGAAACATTTATTTTTTTCAATCATTCGAGTACATTCGGGTAGTCTTGTGTAATGCAGTATTTTGTGTCTATTTAGGTATGGTCAGAGGTGGGTAGAGTAGCCAGAAATTGTACTCAAGTAAGAGTACTGTTACTTTAGAGATTTATTACTCAAGTAAAAGTAAGGAGTAGTCACCCAAATATTTACTTGAGTAAAAGTAAAAAGTATGTTGTGAAAAAACTACTCAAGTACTGAGTAACTGATGAGTAACATACACACACATATCATATATATATATATATATATATATATATATATATATATATATATATATATATATACATACATATACATATATACACATACATTGATATATACAGTATATCATTTATATTTATTTATTTTGCCATTTTTGTTTACATGTTTAAGGTGTTTTAATGAATATACATGCATGTTTAACACATATAGATTCCTTTCTTTCATGTTGACAAGAATATAAGTTGGTGTATTACCTGATTCTGATGACTTGCATTGATTGTAATCAGACAGCAGTGCTTAACGTCCACGTTTTCAAATGCAGGAGAAAAAAAGTTCCTCCTTTCTGTCTAATACCACATGAAAGTGGTTGGTTTTTGGTATCTTATTTGTCCAGCTTCCATATTCGTTTTCACACACTTTACAAGAAATACATTGGCGGCAAATTCCGTAGCTTGCTAGCTTGTTTGCGCTGGCTTTCGGAGACTCTTATTTTGAAAGCGCATGCGCGATGGAGCGGCACTTTTATTGTGAAGACAGGAACTGTGCAGTCAGTCTTTAGGCTTGTGACGGGATGTACGTTTGAAATAAAAAAGTGTCTTTTTTCCTTCACACTTTTGATTGATTGATTGAAACTTGTATTAGTAGATTGCACAGTACAGTACATATTCCGTACAATTGACCAGTAAATGGTAACACCCCAATAAGTTTTTCAACTTGTTTAAGTCAGGTCATGTGACCGCCTGGCTCTGTTTGATTGGTCCAACGTCACCAGTGACTGCATCTGATTGGTGGAACGGAGTCAAACCTCACTAGTGACTGCATTTTATTGGTGGAACGGAATGAAACGTCACCAGTAAGGCAGGCACTTTGAAGGTCTGTCTGACAGACCAAAACAAACAAAGCGTGCATTAACAGATCGATAAAAATTAGTAGCGAGCTGAATGTAGATAAAAGTAGCGGAGTAAAAGTAGCGTTTCTTCTCTATAAATATACTCAAGTAAAAGTAAAAGTATGTTGCATTAAAACTATTCTTAGAAGTACAATTTATCCCAAAAGTTACTCAAGTAGATGTAACGGAGTAAATGTAGCGCGTTACTACCCACCTCTGGGTATGGTTAACCTGAGTGCTGAAATCGTGGAAAAATATATGTTCTTAGCGCGCCTGAAATGGGCTGTCTGCACTCTCAAAGTGCATGTTGTTGCCAAATGTATTTCATATGCTGTAAACCTAGTTCATAGTTGTTAGTTTCCTTTAATGCCAAACAAACACATACCAATCGTTGGTTAGAAGGCGATCGCCGAATTCGTCCTCGCTGTCTCCCGTGTCGCTGGCTGTTGTGTCGTTTTCCTCGGTTTCGCTTGCATACGGTTCAAACCGATATGGCTCAATAGCTTCAGTTTCTTCTTCAATTTCGTTTTCGCTACCTGCCTCCACACTACAACGATCCGTTTCAATACATGCGTAATCTGTTGAATCGCTTAAGCCGCTGAAATCCCAGTCTGAATCCGAGCTAATGTCGCTATAGCTTGCTGTTCTTTCCGCCATGTTTGTTTGTGTTGGCATCACTATGTGACGTCACAGGAAAATGGACGGGTGTATATAACGATGGCTAAAATCAGGCACTTTGAAGCTTTTTTTAGGGATATTGCGTGATGGGTAAAATTTTGAAAAAAACTTCGAAAAATAAAATAAGCCACTGGGAACTGATTTTTAATGGTTTTAACCCTTCTGAAATTGTGATAATGTTCCCCCTTAAACATGATTAGCAGCAGTGGAGGGCAGACTTTTGCACCTCCACCCCATTTGATTTTTGTCATACATATGAAATATTCAGTATATAATCACAAAGTAAGAAAAACATGTCAATATAAAACAATCTTCCTGGCTGAAGTCAATGAATGTATAGACTGAACAATAAACATTTAGGTTGAATACAGAATGGATTAATTTGTCATTTTCATCTATTCTGACCACCATTTTACCATAATCTTGATAGTTTTACAGAAAAACTGTGAATATTATATACAGTACAGGCCCAAAATGTGGACACACCTTCTCATTTCAATGCGTTTTCTTTATTTCATGACTGTTTACATTATAGTCACTGAACTATGACACCTGTGAAGTGAAAACCCTTTCAGGTGACTACCTCTTGAAGCTCATGGAAAGAATGTCAAGAGTGTGCAAAACAGTAATCAGGGCAAAGGGTGGCTATTTTGAAGATACTAGAATATAAAACATGTTTTCAGTTATTTCACTTTTTTTTGTGAAGTACATAACTGCACATGTGTTCATTCATAGTTTTGATGCCTTCAGTGACAATCTACAATATAAATAGTCATGAAAATAAAGAAAACCCATTGAATGAGAAGGTGTCCAAACCTTTGGCCTGTACTGTATGTATTACGTATGTTTAACACACCAGCACCTTATTGTTGGCCATTTTTTTCTGCAAGCCTCCTCTTGAGCTCGGAATTCTGCTTCTGCAGCATTTTGTTCTGCGGGAGAGTGAGCCGGTGTTATCTTTTATCACAGCAGCTCCTATCCAATTAAAATGAGGGCTGCTGACCTTATGCCTGAGCGCCTCTACAATCAGATCTCGACCTCCTCTCGCCCTCTCCTCCTTTTTGGCGGTTCGGAAGACGTCGCCGACAGCGGAGACCAGCACGTGGGACTGAGGAAGGCGTGTTGGAATGTTGCTGCGGAGGCCGCGTGTACGCTCAGAGGTGTTGGCGACATACTCACCAAGGTGTCGCTTTTGAACAGGTAGCAGTGGTACATGTCCACCGCAGGGTGCTTGGCCACGAAGCCGAACACTTTGGGCGACGACGGCATGACGGCGCAGAAGGAGATGGTGGCGAGCGGGCAGGTGTACAGCAGAAACTAGGAAGCGGGGGGAAAAGATGATCAGTTCGATGCAAGGATGCTTGCTTTGAACTCTATATTTTGCTGCACATGCACCTTGGTTTTGTTCTCCAAAATGTCGACACCATTCTGGGAGACAAAGAGGTGGACCTTGCTCTTCTTGGCGGTCTTCTCAGAGGCGTAAGGATCAGGTGTCTGAGGATGGCAGGGGAAGACACTTCATGGAGGTTCACCTTTCTTACGCTTACAGGCTTCGCTACACATCTTAAACAGCAACAGAAATATATGAGCTCTTCCTGCCACCGGCCAGTCAGATACAGACATGGGAGTTGTACATTTCTTTGGCAAATATGTCAACATGCTAGCGAGATGTTGCTGTCAAAAGTGTGAGTTTAAGGTTAGCGCTTTAAGGATGTAGCACTAAATTCTGAGCCCCCCCCCCCCCCATACTCAAGATGAGGGTATTTGTTCTGTTGTGTTACGGTGCGGATGTTCTCCCGAAATGTGTTTGTCATTCTTGTTTGGTGTGGGTTCACAGTGTGGCGCATATTTGTAACAGTGTTGAAGTTGTTTATACGGCAACCCTCAGTGTGACCTGTATGGCTGTTAATCAAGTATGCATTGCATTCACTTGTGTGTGTGTAAAAGCCGCATATATTATGTGACTAGGCCGGCACGCTGTTTGTATGGAGGAAAAGCGACGTGACGACAGGTTATAGAGGACGCTAAAGGCAGTGCATTTAAGGCACGCCCCCATTAATGTTGCCCCGGGAGATTTTCGGGAGGGGCACGGAAATTCTCCCGAGAAAATCGTGAGGTTGAAACCGATACCGATAATATCCGATATTACATTTTAAAGCATTTATCATCTCTAATTTTTGGTGATTTAACCCCCAATTCCAACCCTTGATGCTGAGTGCCAAGCAGGGAGGTAATGGCTCCCATTTTTATAGTCTTTGGTATGACTCAGCCGGGGTTTGAACACACAACTACCGATCTCAGGGCGGACACTAACCACTAGGCCTCTATTCCACCCGCCCCATACACACACACTTGATATTTTTACATGTGCTAAAAAAAACTATTGATTGCATTTATTTGGATTAAATCATCTTTTTAAAACATATGTAAAAACCTCAAAATGTTTTACTTTTTAAACATGGAAATAATACAGTATCTAGAGCAGGGACTCTTAAACTGTGGTACATGGGCACCATCTAGTGGTACGTCAATAAATCACAATGTTACAGTGGCCAAAAATATCAAATATACTTGTTAAAACCTCCAACTTGTTTTTAATGAATATTTAGGCCTAGTACGCTACAGTATTTTGATTGGTCATCATGGTGGTACTTGGTGAGCCAAGTTTTTTTGGTAAAAAGTTTGAAAACAACAGATCTAGAACATACCCATAGAATTAATTAATTTAGTGTGCAAACAAATTCAATATAAAGTGGCCGAAATATGAATTTAAATAATTATAAAACCGGGCAGCACGGTGGAAAAAGGGGTTAGTGCATGTGCCTCACAATACAAAGGTCCTGAGTTCAATCCTGGGCTCGGGATCTTTCTGTGTGGAGTTTGCATGTTCTCCCCGTGACTGCCTGGGTTCCCTTCGGGTACTCCGGCTTCCTCCCACCTCCAAAGACATGCACCTGGGGATAGGTTGATTGGCAACACTAAATGGTCCCTAGTGTGTGAATGTGAGTGTGAATGTTGTCTGTCTATCTGTGTTGGCCCTGTGATGAGGTGGCGACTTGTCCAGGGTGTACCCCGCCTTCCGCCCGAATGCAGCTGAGATAGGCTCCAGCAGCCCCCGCGACCCCAAAAGGGACAAGCGGTAGAAAACTGACAAGTATAAAACTACTTTTTTAAAGTAAGAATATCTTATTTCAAGCATGAAAAAAAAAATCATGACTTTGACACAATTGTGTCTCATAATTAAAACAGATGACAGCCAAATGGACTTTGCGGTTTTATTTTCAATGAAACAATAGAAAATACGTACTCATATAGTAGTACAGTTGTTATTAGTGAGAATATACCAGTGACGTGCGGTGAGGTTGATGGCTGGTGAGGCACTGACTTCATCACAGTCAGATTTACAAACATATGAACCCTAAAGAGTATCTTATTCACCATTTGATTGGCAGCAGTTAACGGGTTATGTTTAAAAGCTCATACCAGCATTCTTCCCTGCTTGGCACTCAGCATCAAGGGTTGGAATTGGGGGTTAAATCATCAACAATTATTCCCGGGTGCGGCGCCGCTGCTGCCCACTGCTCCCCTCACATCCCAGGGGGTGAACAAGGGGATGGGTCAAATGCAGAGGACAAATTTCACCACACCTAGTGTGTGTGACAATCATTGGTACTTTAACTCATTGGCGTTGTAAGGCCTATTTTAGGGGGGCTCAAGCCCCCCTAAAATATTCTTAAGCCCCCCTAAATAATTTGGTGTTTTTTTGTTTTTTTTTTACAAATAAATGCCGACATATTCATTATAAAGTGGCCCAAATATGAGTTTAAATAAATAATCATATAACCTGTTATTATTCACTCAGTTTCCCCTCACTTCGTAGCGTAAGGTAGAGAGCCCCTTTCGTGCGTCGGTATCCAATCCATTCCACTTGTTCATATAGAAAATGCCCACATCACTCAAATTCCAGCCCGCATTTTCTCTGCGACCTTGCTTGCGGTCCTGCAGGTGTACGAAGCACATTATCTTCCTTTACAATGAGTGAAGCTGCACAAAACCTTGTGTGTGCAATTGTAAACCATTTATTTTTTAAGTTTTGTGTTTCTTGTAGAATCTATATAAAGTAATATACATAAGCCTATTGTTAAAATAATGAAAAAAACATCATTAAATATATTTGTTTTATTGTATTGTTACATTAATAGCGGTTTTATTATTATAGGATGGCTTGTTAAACATTTAATAGGATTTTCAGAGGGAGGGAAAACCAAGACATTTAATATAAAATGTAAAATGAATAAATACATAAAAAGAAAAAAAAAGTATATGGTTAAAAGCCATCGTCCAGGGGAGCATTTCATTTTGTCCCGTGCATTTAAAAAAAATAATAACAATGAATAATTTCTAAGTCTTTGTTAGCCGTTTGTGAAGTTTTGTGCTCGTGCGTAACATTCGCTCGTAAGTAAGTATATTGAATATACTTACTTTAAGGTATTTTTGGGTTCATTGAGGTTAGCTAATTTTACTTGTTTTGGAAAGCCAAATTTTCTTGTTCTATTGGCAGATAATTTTGCTTAGTTCAAATAAAATACCCCTAATTTTTTCTTGTTTTCGAACACTGGCTTTTTGTAGTGCAGACAAGGCCTTGCTGGCCCTGACGGCCCACCACTGCATTAATGTCGTTTTTTTTGACTGAATAAAAACCCCAAAAAATGTTTGGCCCACAGGTACATCCCCACTTTTCTTTGTAATGCTAAAATGCACTTTTAAACTATGTCCTAGATTCCTAGGCTAGATTTTGGGCAACACACACTTCCAAAACAGTATTGTTGTACCTCAACTTCTCTAAAGTTGTTGAAAAATAATACTTAAGTAGCACCTTTAAGACTGACCTTAAGGCTCTGAGCTGCTTCCTCCAGGATATTAAGTCCATTAGGGCTGACCACCTCAACTCGGCCAATAAACTACAATATAGACCCATACAGGAAGTTACACAAAACAGCAACATGACAACTCACATTAACTCTTATGTTTTAAGGAGTGCGATTACCTTCACTGTAAAGGAAATCTCATTGTCGTCCTCTGTGTCACTCATCTTCCCTGGTACAACTACACAAAGACACACAATCACATATTAACCCAAAAATCAACCTAACAATATGAAACAACTTCATCTTACCTTATTGGAAGTAGACAATATGCGCTGTCTTAATGCAATACAAGTAGATGGGAGTAAAGTCTGCCAGAGTTAATGACTAACTTATGTCTTCTTTATTATGTCTTATCACCAGAGGCATTTAAAGACACACACAAATACCTTCCATAGGATTGGTCTTTTATACATGCTTACAGTAAGAGACACTTCATAATTCCCATAGGTAGAAGAGCCCAATGGTTGACATGATAAAAGTAAGCAACAAAGGCAACATGAGGGGGGATCCAGAGCGTAAAACAAAACCAGATATTTACTTTAGATTCTAGCAGATTTGTTGGAAAAATAAAATAAAAATGAAGATTTTTGGTCTTTAACAAGTAGCTGAAGATTCCAGACACAACCCATCATAATTTTAGACCCTGAATGTGAAAAAGTAGACAGCACACAGAGTGATCCCTTTGTCTGTTTTTGTACACAATGATGACATGGAGACAAGAGCCACCAGATGCATTGGAGAACCAATATGGGTAATAAGACTCATTTTGTATGAGTAAGGCTCCATCCCATCATTTTTATTTTCTTTCATTTATGTATCTAAGAGTCGTTGACAGACATTTCCTCCACGGCGTTGTTGAGGGTTTGCTGATCTCCCGCCTGCTTGTTCTTCTGTTTCTTTGTCTTTTTGATCATCTCCTGGTCGATGGGAGCGGGTTTGACGAACTTGATGAGCTCTGTCAAACCTGGGCGGGTAAACAGCACAGACAAGTGGACAAAGGTGGTATTGAATGCTTTAAGGAGATTTTAATTGTTGAAGTTTACTTTTACACACATACAGAATTATAGTAAATTAAGTTGTAGTGTAAAAGAAGATGTCATACGGAGAATAAAAAAATACATACATTTTAGATAAATGTGTTAAATTGAAAAAAATAAAATTTTAATGTAATCAACATTTTATTAATAAGTTATTATGCAGTACAGTGTAAAAAAATATAATAGTGTGAATTTTTTTTTTTTAAATCTATTAATTTCATTGAAAAATAAATCTTAAATATAATTAAAATGTAATTAATAAATCATTAAAATGTAGTGTAATCTAAAATTATATATAGGGAGAATAAAGATACATTATTTTAGATTAATTCATTTAATCTAAAAATAAATTTTAAATGTACCGTATTTTCCGCACTATTAGCCGCACCTAAAAACCACAAATTTACTCAAAAGCTGACAGTGCGGCTTATAACCCGGTGCGCTTTATATATGGATTAATATTAAGATTCATTTTCATAAAGTTTAGGTCTCGCAACTACGGTAAACAGCCGCCATCTTTTTTCCCCGTAGAAGAGGAAGCGCGTCTTCTTCTACGGCAAGCAACCGCCAAGGTAAGCACCCGCCCCCATAGAAGAGGAAGCGCTTCTTCTTCTACTGTAAGCAACCACCCTCCCCCGTAGAAGAAGAAGAAGCGCGCGGATATTACGTTTCATTTCCTTTGTGTGATTACATCTGTAAAGACCACAAAATGGCTCCTACTAAGCGACAGGTTTCCGGTTCATGAAAAGACGCAATCTCTCCATCCGCACACGGATTACTATTTCACAGCAACTGCCTAAAGACTTTCAAGAAAAGCTGGCTACTTTCCGTGCATATTGTAAAAACAAGATAGCTGAAAAAAAGATCCGGCCAAAGAACATTATCAACATGGACGAGGTTCCACTGACTTTTGATATTCCTGTGAACCGCACTGTGGATACAACGGGAGCACGTACGGTGAATATTCGCACCACAGGGAATGAGAAGTCATCCTTCACTGTGGTTCTAGCTTGCCATGCTAATGGCCAGAAACTTCCACCCATGGTGATATTCAAAAGGAAGACCTTGCCAAAAGAGACCTTTCCAGCCGGCGTCATCATAAAAGCTAACTCGAAGGGATGGATGGATGAAGAAAAGATGAGCGAGTGGTTAAGGGAAGTTTACGCGAAGAGGCCGGGTGGCTTTTTTCCACGCAGCTCCGTCCATGTTGATATACGACTCCATGCGCGCCCACATCATGCTGGTTTTTAATATATTATTAAAGTTTGACTGACCTATCTGACTGTTTTTTTGACATTCCCTTTAGCGCAGTTAGATGCGGCTTATAACACGGGGCGGCTTATAGGTGGACAAAGTTTTGAAATATGCCGTTCATTGAAGGCGCGGCTTATAACCCAGGGCGGCTTATGGTGCGGAAAATACGGTAATCAAAATTGAATTGAGTTATTAATGTGCAGTAGTGTAAAATACAATTATACAAAAGGAATAAAAAAACACTAATTTTTTAAATTACAAAAATTTAATTGAAAAAGACATTTTAAATGTAATTAACATTTTATTAATAATTTATTAATATGCAGTAGTGTAAGAATATATAATATTAAAAATAAGGTACATTTACATAATTACTTTATTTGAAAAAAAATCTCAAATTTAATCAAAATTATAAATACGTTAATATGCATTTGTGTATGATAAAATAATTAAAAAAAAAGAATCAAAATACATTCATTTTACATACATGAATCAAATCTAAAAATACATTTAAAATGTAATCATAATATAATCAATAATCAGTGTGTGAATGGGTGAATGTGGAAATAGTGTCAAAGCGCTTTGAGTTCTTTAAAAAGGTAGAAAAGCGCTATACAAGTATAACCCATTTACCATTTAATAAGAGTTTAATTTGTTGCAGAGTAGATTTAACAGGCATAAAAAATATATAAATTAAAAAATTTAAATAAAAAGGACATATTAAACTGAAAAAATATTTCCAATTATAATAAACATGTAATTGAAAATTATAATTTTCAATTGTTGGACATTGGATCAAGTTCTTGATTGTTGTTCTAACAGATTGTGGAACCACTTAAGTCCAGCTGTATTTGCTTACCAGGAGGCATGAATTCCCTGAGCTTCTCTGGAACGACAATACCTTCCTCCGTCTGGTAATTCTCCAGGATGGCGCACATCACTCGTGTGGTGGCGCACATGGTTGCGTTCAACATGTGAACAAACTCTGCCTGAAAACACAGAAGCAGGAACTGTCTTTAGATATTTACAAATGTATATATATATATATATATATAGCTGGCCCTGAGATCAATTGCGCCCTCTGGTGGTTGCTGCCAAGTACTGACATCTATTATCCCGCCAAAGCTGGCGATAAATTGTTGCCCTCTCACCTTGTCCATCATCTTTTTGGTCTGCCCATAGCGGATCCGCAGGCGTCTGGCCTGGTAGTCGGTGCAGTTTGAGCATGAGACCAGCTCTCTGAAAGCACTGGAACCGGGGAACCAGGCCTCCAGATCCAGCTTCTTACTGGCGGCGTGATTAAGGGCACCTAAGAACAAATGAAAACAAAATAAGCATAATTACCTTATTTGAAGGAGGTGTCTTGTTGAGGAGGCTTTTATTCTTACAAACCTTTGTTCAAGGGTGGAGCTAGACAAACTACGGTTCACTGATTGGTCTACAGACTACAGTCATGAAAGTGTGAAATATGCAAAAAGATAGTCATAGATCTTCTAGAACAGTGTTTTTCAACCTTTTTTGAGCCAAGGCACATGTTTGTCATTGAAAGAATGCGGAGGCACACCACCAGCAGAAATCATTAAAAAATGAAACTCAGCAGCCGATATTGACAATAAAAAGTTGTCGTCGCAACTGTTGGATATGACTTTAAACCATAACCAAGCATGCATCACTATAGCTCTTATCAAATCAACTTTATTTATAAAGCACATTTAAAATTTACCACAGTGCTGTACAATGGGCAGGTTAAAAGATAAAACGAGTACCGAGCAAACACAACACAAACAAAACACGATAAAAAATAAATAAATAAAATAGAATAAATAAAAACATAAAAACAGGTTCACAGCATGTGTATTATGGGGCGCCATTGCAGGATGGATATCACTCAGTGTTAAAAGCCATGGAATAAAAGTATGTTTTTAAGAGAGATTTAAAAACAGGAAGAGAAGAGGCTTGTCTAATACTCAGAGGTAGGTTGTTCCAGAGCTTGGGAGCAGCAGCGGCGAAAGCTCTGTCACCTCTAAGCTTCAGCCTTGTGTCAGGGACCGTCAACAGCAGCTGATCGGCTGATCTTAAGGATCGGGTGGGGCAGTAAGGCCGAAGGAGGTCGGAGAGATAGGTTGGCGCGAGGTTGTTTAGACATTTAAAAACAAATAAAAGGAGTTTAAAATTGATTCGATAACGCACAGGGAGCCAGTGAAGGGACGCTAATATAGGGGTGATGTGCTCACGTCTGCGGGTCTGTGTTAGCAGACGAGCAGCAGAGTTCTGCACGAGCTGCAGGCGGGCGAGGGAGGCCTGGCTAATGCCTACATACAGGGCATTGCAGTAGTCTAGACGAGTCGAGATAAAGGCGTGGATTAATTTCTCGAGATCATGTCCTGATAGAAGCGGTTTCACTTTCGCTATTTGGCGTAATTGATAAAAGCTGTTTTGAACGACGCTGCTGATTTGTTTTTCGAATTTAAAATCTGAGTCGAACTTTACCCCCAGGTTTGTGACACAGTCGCTGACATACGGGGTCAGAGTGCCGAGGTCAACGTTGGGGGAGGGAGACCGACTTGGACCGAACAACATAACTTCTGTTTTGTCTTCATTTAGGCTCAGGAAGTTAGCTGAAAGCCAGACTTTGATGTCGTGCAGGCAGTCAATAAGACGTTGAACCGTGTTATTTTGTGCCATGGAAAAAAATAAATCTGGCAATCATCGGCATAAAAATGAAAAGCAATACTGTACTTCCTAAAAATAGAACCAAGGGGGAGAAGGTAAAGCGCAAATAAAATTGGGGCAAGGATTGAGCCCTGGGGGACCCCATGTGGTAAAGGAGCTGTGGAAGACATAAAACTGTCTACTTTTACACAAAAACTCCTGTCGGTTAGGTACGACCGGAACCAGTTGAGGGCGGCGCCCTTAATGCCCACACAGTTCTCAAGACGAGTGATTAAGGCGGCGTGGTCGACGGTGTCGAACGCAGCAGACAGATCTAAAAGCACCAGGACAACATATTTACCAGAATCACCAGGACAACATATTTACCAGAATCAGTTGACAGGAGGATATCGTTAAAAACTTTTAGAAGCGCTGACTCTGTGCTGTGGAGGGCTCTTGTCTCAAAGTAGGTGTACTGTCACCACCTGTCACATCACACCATGACTTATTATGAGTTTTTTGCTGTTTTCCTGTGTGTCGTGTTTTAGTTCTTGTCTTGCACTCCTATTTTGGTGGCTTTTTCTCTTTATTTGGTATTTTCCTGTAGCAGTTTCATGTCTTCCTTGACCGTTATTCCCCACACCTGCTTTGTTTTAGCAATCAAGAATATTTCAGTTGTTTTTATCCTTCTTTGTGGGGACATTGTTGATTGTCATGTCATGTTCGGATGTACATTGTCTTTGCTCCACAGTAAGTCTTTGCTGTCGTCCAGCATTCTGTTTTTGTTTACTTTGTAGCCAGTTCAGTTTTAGTTTCGTTCTGCATAGCCTTCCCTAAGCTTCAATGCCTTTTCTTAGGGGCACTCACCTTTTGTTTATTTTTGGTTTAAGCATTAGACACCTTTTTACCTGCACACTGCCTCCCGCTGTTTCCCACATCTACAAAGCAATTAGCTACCTGCTGCCACCTACTGATATGGAATAGTATTACACGGTTACTCTGCTGATCTCCAGACACTCAACGGCACATTATTTGCGGATTATAATTACTGGTTTGCAAAAAAATATTTTTAACCCAAATAGGTGAAATTAGATAATCTCCCACGGCACACCGGACTGTATCTCACAGCACAGTGGTTGAAAAACACTGACCTAGAAGACAGGAGCAATCTGCGACGATATCAACGCAAGGTCAAACCTACCAGAGACGATGTTGACAATGCGATAAGGAATGCCAAGCGATTTATAGAAATCCTCCGCTGTCTCGATCATTTCATCGAACATCTCCCACGATTTATTGTCATGTGGCGAAGCGTAAACAAACTGCTCAATCTAAGGGGGGAAAATAATGATTATTATCTCGACAGTCTGACAGGTCCAAGTTCCGCTCCTTTCCGGAAGGTGCCTACCTTCTCAAACTGGTGCACACGGAAGATGCCGCGCGTGTCTCGGCCGTGGGAGCCCACTTCCTGTCTGAAGCAGGTGGAGAAGCCGCCGTAGCGCATGGGTAGGTCCTCTGGCTTGAGCCACTCGTCCCGCAGGAAGGCGGCGATGGGCTGCTCAGAGGTGGCAATCAGATACTTCTCGTCGACCGAGCTGTCGTCGGCCCGCTCGCTGCTCTTACCGATCACCTTGGGGGGGAAAAAGGCAAAGAGAGGACATAAGATGATGAAAGGCAATTTACAGGATTGCTTGTATGAGAACATCCTGGCATTTATGGTTGAAGGCAGTCTTACAGCTCTTCACACCTCACCTTTAAAAGGAAAGAATCTACAGATCTGTATAATTTCAGACTTCATCGTTACTTCGGGGGTTTGAGAAACAACTTCAAGAATTAAATAAGTCCAATTAGTTTTGGTGTAATCAAGTCATTGGAGCTGTTGTACCTTCATACCTGCCAACTTTTGAAATCAGAAAAACCTAGTAGCCAGGGTCCAGGGGCCGCAGGCCCCGGTAGGTCCAGGACAAAGTCCTGGTGGGGGGTTCAGGTTCGCCCCCCGACGCAAAATGATTATTAGCATTCAGACAGGTTAAAATGTTGCTAAAACCATCACTTTTCTATCAGTCACAGTGACTTTTCAAAACAAAAATATTACAGCAAAAATCATATGGGTTGATTGACATGTTTATTCTGTAAGCTAACTTCAATAGTTTGAAATTATTTTAATGCCAGTTATCCTGTCAACCTTTCACAAGACTTCAATTTGTTAATTGAAAGTATAAACAGTATAAACACTTTTTACAGTAAACAAATGGTAAAACAGTACTAAACAATTCCATTAAAAAAAAAATTGGTGTCATTATTAACTTTCTGTCCAAGCTTGTATAATCTACTGCCTTGTTCAATTGTAAAAAATATTCTGTGCCTAAAATTCACATTTCTATCACAATTATCATACTGTAAACATGGTAAGCTAACTTCATTAAAATTAATAGTCCTGTCAATAGCATGGAATTACAATTCAAATGTAGTTTTTTTGTAAGCCTTTCAAAAGAATTCAAAATATGAAAAATTAATGAAAATTAATTTAAGCCATCAGACACTTGAAAAGTGGCACATCACATCTCTAATGTAATCATTTTAACTTTTCAACAGAAATAGCACTGCAAAAATATTAAGGACATACTTCTGTATTTTGGTAGTTATGCTGTCAACATTTTACAAGATTTCTTCAACTTGGACTTGAAAGCATAAATAGTATAAACACTTTTAACAGTATAACAGTACTAAACAATTCCAATAGATGACATTGGTGTCATTACCTTTTTGTGGCTAAAATCCAAATGTATTCTATCAGATTGATCATACTGCAAAAATGATATGGTAACTTTATGATAAGTTTACTTCATTAAAATGTAATTCAATAGCATCATAAATAAAACTTCGGCATTTATCACATCCAAAGAATCTGTTTGGGCGACGAAAAACGTTGAAAGTTTTCCACTTGTATCGCTAGCAACGGCATTAGACTTGTGTTTTTTTGTCCCAACGTGGTCTTTTACATCGCTAATTCCTCCGTGTCCGATCGAAAAATCTTGTCTGCACAAGGTGCAATTCGCGTAGTTTTCACCCTTTTTGGAACGGATAATTATTCCCGGATAGGCTTTTGAATATTCTTCACGGAATGACTGCAGTTTTCTTTTCGGTTAAAGACTCGTTTGCGATTTTTCTCCGGCTGATTCCATGATCGTTCGCTCGTTTGGAAACAATGGCAACTGGTGCCTCGTGCTTGGCAGCGGTGCTATAAATAGCCTCGCGCATGGCATTCGGAATGGCTCGATAGGAAGTTACGGGAAGCAGTGTCGATTGTCATTGTTGTTACGCGATTTCGTGAATAAAACTTTAAAAAATAAATAAATTTTTAATTAATGAAAAAACGTATTTTTTATCACTGCAACCGTAACCCGGAATAGGTTGATGAAAACCGTACTAATTACGGGAAAACCGGAGTAGTTGGCAGGTATGTACCTTGTAGAGCTCGTCGTCAAACTGGCTGAGCTGGGCCACCTCCTGCATGACCTCCTTCCTCATAAAGAAGGGTGTGTACAGCATGGTGTAGTTCTTGCTGTAAAGGATCCTCATGGCGTAGTTGATCAGAGCCTGCTCCAGGAACACTAGCGGGCCCTAAACTCAACACACAAAATGCGAAAATGTCCACTATAGAAAGTCACTTCTTAGGGTGCAAATGAAACTAACATGGACCAAAAAATGGCTCACCTTTAGGAAGTAACCTCTGCTCCCGGCCACGATGGCCCCCTTGTCCCCTTCGAAGCCGTCAATCATGACCACCAAGTCGACGTGGGAGTACTTCTTCTGTGTGCCGCAGTCGCCCCACGTACGCTCCACCTTGTTGTCTGCATCCTGCACAGACAAGCACTGGACAGCTCAGATACAAGCAGCTACGTCTGCCACGATTCATCGATTAATTCCATTAGAAGAATCTTTGATTTGCATTTTTTTTTGTTTTTATTATTTGTTTAGTTGTTAAAAAAATATACAATCCAGACATGCCAATAGAGGTAGATGCATTGCCCTCGTGTGCACTAGGGCTGCAACAACTAATCGATTAAATCGATTATAAAAATAGTTTGAGTTTGAGTTTATTTCGAACATGCAAGCATACAACATGATACATCACAATCTCCAGTTTCTCTTTTCAACATGTTCGAAAAGGAGTAGGAAGAAGCAGAGCTTATTTAATCCTACCCCTTTTCTTTTACATAACAGTTGCTAAAACTTTTGTTCACTTCCTGTTCTCAATTTATTCACAATATACCGTATTTTCCGCACTATTAGCCGCACCTAAAAACCACAAATTTACTCAAAAGCTGACAGTGCGGCTTTTAACCCGGTGCGCTTTATATATGGATTAATATTACGATTCATTTTCATAAAGTTTCGATCTCGCAACTTCGGTAAACAGCCGCCATCTTTTTTCCCGGTAGAACAGGAAGCGCTTCTTCTTCTACGCAAGCAACCGCCAAGGTAAGCACCCGCCCCCATAGAACAGGAAGCGCTTCTTCTTCTACTGTAAGCAACCACCCGCCCGCGTAGAAGAAGAAAAAGCGCGCGGATATACCGTACGTTTAATTTCCTTTGTGTGTTTACATCTGTAAAGACCACAAAATGGCTCCTACTAAGCGTCAGGGATCCGGTTCATGAAAAGACGCAATCTCTCCGTCCGCACACGGATTACTATTTCACAGCAACTGATATTCCTGTGAACCGCACTGTGGATACAACGGGAGCACGTACGGTGAATATTCGCACCACAGGGAATGAGAAGTCATCCTTCACTGTGGTTCTAGCTTTCCATGGTAATGGCCAGAAACTTCCACCCATGGTTATATTCAAAAGGAAGACCTTGCCAAAAGAGACCTTTCCAGCCGGCGTCATCATAAAAAGCTAACTCGAAGGGATGGATGAAGAAAAGATGAGCGAGTGGTTAAGGTAAGTTTAAGTTTACGCGAAGAGGCCGGGTGGCTTTTTTCACGCAGCTCTGTCCATGTTGATATACGTATGTTTGTGATTGCACATTTGCGTACATTTTGGGAGTGAACAGAGTTGTTAGAACGCTGGTTTTTAATATATTATTAAAGTTTGACTGACCTATCTGACTGTTTTTTTGACATTCCTTTAGCGCAGTTAGATGCGGCTTACAACACCGGGCGGCTTATAGGTGGACAAAGTTTTGAAATATGCCGTTCATTGAAGGCGCGGCTTTTAACCCAGGGCGCCTTATGGTGCGGAAAATACGGTACTCCATAAGTAATCACAATAAAAATAAGTAAATAAATAATAATTGGTGAAGTAAGTTACATTTAATATGTTGAGATAAGTAAGATTATTTTGTGAGTGAAAGAATGAAAGAATGGATGAGTTAAATAAATTCAGAATGTTTATCATGGTTCTTCTTCTTTGTACTTTGTAAACACTTTAAGTTTGAAGAGTTTCTTGAAGTGGATCATATTAGTACATTGTTTGATTGCTTTGCTTAATCCATTCCATAATTTAATTCCACATACTGATATACTGAAGGTCTTAAGTGTTGGACGTGCATACAAATGTTTTAAATTACATTTCTCTCTAAGATTATATTTCTCCTCTTTTTTTGAGAAGAATTGTTGTATATTCTTGGGTAGCAGGTTATAGTTTGCTTTGTGTATAATTTTAGCTGTTTGCAAATTCACTATGTCGTAGAATTTCAGTATCTTTGATTCAATAAATAAAGGATTTGTGTGTTCTCTTTATCCAACATTATGTATTATTCTGACTGATCTTTTTTGTAACACCGTTCATGAATGAAGTGTACTTTTGTAATTATTTCCCCATAGTTCTACACAGTAACTCAGATATGGTAACACTAGTGAGCAGTAGAGAATATGAAGTGATTTTTTGTCTAGAACATGTTTTGCTTTATTCATTATTGACGTGTTTCTTGCTACTTTATGTTGTATATTTTTTACGTGAGATTTCCAGTTCAATTTATCATCAATCATTATACCAAAAAATTTGGTTTCATTTACTCTTTCAATTTCTATTCCGTCTATTTGTATTTGTGTTTGACTTTCTCTTCCACTGTTACCAAATAGCATTATTTTAGTTGGCGATTAATTTAGTCATCGATTTGTTGGATCTATGCTATGCTAGAAATGTAGTTTGTCTCTTTTATCCGACTATTAATCGAAGTAATAATCGACAGATTAATCGATTATCAAATGAATCGTTAGTTGCAGCCCCAGTATAGACCTTACCCTGTGTAATGTGTGAGTGTGTGTGGCGGGACAAGCGAAGTGCCAAGACTGATGTCTCAAAGAAGAGGGAGAAAGAGAGCAAAAGGCCCAAAGAAGACGAGAGAAGCTCTCAAACATTTTGCGATAATTTAAAAAAAAAAAAAAAGGAAAAAAAACATACGGTACAATGTGGTGAAATATTTGTATTGTCAAACGGACCTGGCATTTCACAATAGTACGAAATAAATGATGCAGTACATTACCAGAAAACATCCTTAATCTTTAAGAACAGCGAACAAACAGAAACAATGTAAAAGTATATATTGTTAGCTGACACCATCTTATACTTTTAACTTACATGAGGAATGTTTTATTCAAACACTTGTGAGGACATGTTAGCATTTACAAGTTGTTTGTCCAAAAATCAAATATCACTCCTCCAATTAATACCTTTCAAATATATGTGTTGAATTGGTAAACACATTGTCACTCAATGTATTATTCTTAATGAGTCGTTTTCTTTCGTTTGGATCTTTATTACCGTATTTTTCGGACTATAAGTCACACTTTTTTTCATAGTTTGGCCGGGGGTGCGACTTATACTCAGGAGCGACTTATGTGTGAAATTATTAACACATTACCGTAAAATATCAAATAATATTATTTAGCTCATTCACGTAAGCGACTAGACGTATAAGATTTCATCGGATTTAGCGATTAGGAGTGACTGATTGTTTGGTAAAGGTATAGCATGTTCTATATGTTATAGTTATTTGAATGACTCTTACCATAATATGTTACGTTAACATACCACGTTCTCAGTTGGTTATTTTTGCGTCATATAACGTACACTTATTCAGCCTGTTGTTCACGATTCTTTATTTATTTTAAATTGCCTTTCAAATGTCTATTCTTGCTGTTGGCTTTTATCAAATAAATTTCCCCAAAAAATGCGACTTATACTCCAGTGCGACTTATATATGTTTTTTCCCTTCTTTATTATGCATTTTCGGCCGGTGCGACTTATACTCCGGGGCGACTTATACTCCGAAAAATACGGTATCTATTACCTGGTTGCAGGCTAAACAGTATCTTGTTTTTGTTTTTAAATGCACCGTATTTTTCGGACTATAAATCGCAGTTTTTTCATAGTTTGGCCGGGGGTGCGACTTATACTCAGGAGCGACTTATGTGTGAAATGATTAACACATTACCGTAAAATATCAAATAATATTATTTATCTCATTCACGTAAGAGACTAGACGTATAAGATTTCATGGGATTTAGCGATTAGGAGTGACAGATTGTTTGGTAAACGTATAGCATGTTCTATATGTTATAGTTAATTGAATGACTCTTACCATAATATGTTACGTTAACATACCAGGCACCTTCTCAGTTGGTTATTTATGAGTCATATAACATACACTTATTCAGCTTGTTGTTCACTATTCTTTATTTATTTTAAATTGCCTTTCAAATGTCTATTCTTGGTGTTGGCTTTTATCAAATAAATTTCCCCAAAAAATGTGACTTATACTCCAGTGCGACTAATTTATGTTTTTTTCCTTCTTTATTATGCATTTTCGGCCGGTGCGACTTATACTCCGGTGCGACTTATACTCCGAAAAATACGGTAAGTAACATATAGCTACACTGCCGTGATAAAATTGCAATTTTAATGCTATGTGCATTTTAGAAGAACTAAAAAAATTTAATAAATCATCAAAAATATTGTTTATTTCAACTATTTTCTCTGAAAGACGCACTGAGGCTATAAAGTGTGTTTTATTCGATTACTGATAATAGATAAATGCAGACCTGATTTCCGCACAATAAAACAGCACTGAAGGTGCACTTGATTTCACCACAGTGAGCAGACTTTAGACAAGTAAGGACGTGTGTGCATGTGCTTCCTTGGACTTGCTGTGGGTTATTTGTAGTCTTACTGTTTAGGTCAAGTTGCTGCCCTTCCTCATATGTGATCAAGCACAGTATGGTTTTGATTTTGTAGATTATTTTGTGTCTTTCTATTCATTTCTATGACACAAGGTGGTCGGAAACTGCGAATGGGGATAATTATGGGCTTTCTAAAGTTTGTGATGTGCATTTGCTGAAGTATGAGCGACCGCGCGGTTTATGTTGTACATTATCTCAAGTCTTTCTACTTGCTGTATTTTCCGGACAATAGGATGCACCGGATTATAAGGCGCACTGCTGATGAATGGTCTATTTTTTTGTATCTTTTTTCATATATAAGGTGCAACGGATTATAGGGCGCATTATAAGGAGTCATATTTTTTTTTTTCTAAATGTAAAAGACTTCCATATGGTCTACATAACATGTAATGGTGTTTTTTTGGTCAAAATGTTGCAAAGGTGATGTTTTACAGATCATCTTCAAGTCGCTTTCTGACAGTCGCTTCAGGATGCGCCGTTTTGTGGGCGGTCTTATTTACGTGGCTCACCTTCGACAGCGTCTTCTCCCCGTCATCTTTGTTGTAGCGGTGTAGCGTGCAAGGACGGGAGTGGGAGAAGTGTCAAAAGATGGAGCGAACTGTTTTAATGACATTCAGACTTTACTTCAATCAATAATGGAGCAGCATCTCCTCATTCGGAAACAACACCGGAAATGGGTTTCGTGAAAAAACGTCCTACCGGAACTCTCTAATACCGTATTTTCCGCACCATAAGGCGCCCTGGGTTATAAGCCGCGCCTTCAATGAACGGCATATTTCAAAACTTTGTCCACCTATAAGCCGCCCCGCCCCGTGTTGTAAGCCGCATCTAACTGCGCTAAAGGAATGTCAAAAAAACAGTCACATAGGTCAGTCAAACTTTAATAATATATTAAAAACCAGCGTTCTAACAACTCTGTTCACTCCCAAAATGTACGCAAATGTGCAATCACAAACATAGTAAAATTCAAAATAGTGCAGAGCAATAGCAACATAATGTTGCTCGAACGTTAATGTCACAACACACAAAATAAACATAACGCTCACTTTCTGAAGTTATTCTTCATTCATAAATCCCTCGAATTATTCTCCTTCGGTGTCCGAATTGAAAAGTTGGGCGAATGTGGGATCCAAAATGGCCGGCTCCGTCTCGTCGAAGTAATCGGAGTCAGTGTCGCTGTTGTCCAGCAGTTCCGGAAAGCTCGGACCACAGTTGTGACCGAAATATCTGCCCAGGCATTTACGATCCACTGGCAGATGTTGGCGTATGTCGTCCGGCGCTGTCTCCCTGTCTTGGTGAACGTCACGTGTGTTCGCCTTCTGTCATCCACTGTTCCCACGCAGTTAGCAGTCTAGCTTCGAATGCCCTGTTGACACCAATATCTAGCGGCTGGAGGTCTTTTGTCAATCCACCCGGAATGACGGCGAGTATTGAATTAAGCGCGTAAGCGTGTCTCTTAATGTGATGTTATGAGCTAGCAAATATAACAACTACACTACCCAGCATGCAACGATAGTGACGAGCATGCGCGGTAGCCCTGAGAAGCGTTGTTGTATGTGCTGGCAGTTAGAATGTGGTTATGAGCACGCTGTGAGTAAACGTTGAGAACTCAGTTAACACGCCTCGTCTGCATTATTTATAATTAGACAGACAACACACTTAATAGGAGCCATTTTGGGGTCTTTACATAAACACACAAATGGAAATGAAACGTCACATATCCCAGCATGCACCGCACGCTTCTTCTACGGGGAAAAAAGATGGCGGCTGTTTACCGTAGTTGCGAGACCTAAACTTTATGAAAATTAATATTAATATTAACCCATATATAAGGCGCACCGGATTATAAGGCGCACTGTCAGCTTTTGAGAAAATTTGTGGTTTTTAGGTGCGCCTTATAGTGCGGAAAATACGGTAACTAAAGTTCCTTGGGTGAATAATGTAAACTCACTACACCGGTATGTTTTAGTGCCTTCATGGCGGGTTTACTGACAGGTATAAGTAAGAAATTTACACCACTTTATATTAGAAATGGCAACAGAGGATGAATGTCCCATAACAAGAAGATAGAGAAAAAGAAGAAGCTTATCGACTGCGGTGTCGGCACGGACTACAAAGGCGGACGCCCACAATTTGTCAGGATTTATGCAGATCCCAAATACAGATCAGTAGGTACGGTACTAGAAGGCAAGAAAAGTTGCTTTTGCATAATATTGCGAAACAAAATGCCAGATAATATGTCTTACCTCATACACACACCATAATAATACTCCTATGTTGAAGCACATCAAGCGGTGCGGCTTCATAGCTTACCAAAGTCGCACTAAAACATTTTGATAGATTTTTGAGCGCCGTGTCTAATATTCTATATTTTCAATGGAACATATAAAATGTTGGTGTTGTTTACTTAAGTCATAGTGCAGTCTACACGTATCTCATATGTTTGACTGTCACCTATTGGTCACACTTATCATTACACCATGTACTAAACAACAAGCAAAACCATAATTATGCCATACATTAGGCGCACCGGGTTATAAGGCTCACTGTCGAATTTTGAGAAAAAGAAAAATTATTTTTAAGTGCGCCTTATGGTCCGAAAAATACGGTATTTAATTATAGGACATGTCTAGGTTTAGAGCAGGGGTGCTCATTACGTCGATCGCGAGCTACCGGTCGATCTCGGAGGGTGTGTCAGTCGATCACCAGCCAGGCATTAAAAAAATAGTCCTAAAAATGAGCGATCATAAATCTTCACTATGACGTCACTTTCGTCACTTGATTGACATTCACGGCACCAGAGGGTCTTCTGAGATGACGCTGGCTGCTGCCAGCTCATTAAAATTACCGACTGGAAGGCGAGAAACACTTTATTTCAACAGACTCTGGCGCCGTACCTGTCGTCAAAACTCCAAAGACCGACTGCCTGCGCTACCAAAATAAGAGTCTCAGAAAGCTGGCGTGCACAAGCTAGCAAGCTACGGAGTTTGCCAACAATGTATTTCTTGTAAAGTGTATACAAAGGAGTACGGAAGCTGGATAAATAAGATGCCAAAAACCAACCACTTTCATGGTATTGGACAGAAAGGAGGACATTTTTTCTCCTCCATTCGAAAATGCGGACCTTATCAGCACCACTGTCTGATTCCAATCAATGCAAGTCATCACAATCAGGTAATACACCAACTTATATTCTTGTCTTCATGAAAGAAAGGAATCTATATGTGTTAAACATGCTTGTATTATCTTTAAACACCTTTAAGTTGTTAACAATATTAACTATTTGTGTTAAACATGCTTGTATTATCTTTAACCACCTTTAAGTTGTTAACAATATTAACTATATGTGTTAAACATGCTTGCATTATCTCTAAACACCTTTAACTTATTACCAATATTAACTATAAGTGTTAAACATGCTTGTATTATCTTTAAACACCTTTAACTTGTTAACAATATTAACTATGTGTTAAACATTCTTGTATTATCATTAAACACCTTTAATGTATTAACAATATTAACTATATGTGTTAAACATGCTTGCATTATCACTAAACATCTTTAACTTGTTAACAATAGTAACTATATGTGTTAAACATGTTTGCATTATCTTTAAACACCTTTAACTTATTAACAATATTAACTATATGTGTTAAATATGCTTGTATTATCATTAAACACCTTTAACTTGTTAACAATATTAACTATATGTGTTAAACATGCTTGCATTATCTTTAAACACCTTTAACTTGTTAACAATATTAACTATATGTATTAAACATACTTGTATTTTCATTAAACACCTTTAATTTATTAACAATATTAACTATATGTGTTAAACATGCTTGTATTATCATTAAACACCTTTAACTTGTTAACAAAAACATATGTTTCATAAATAAGTAAATATAAATTATATATATGAATGAGGTAGATCCCCACGACTTGATCAATTGAAAAGTAGCTCGCCTGCAGAAAAAGTGTGAGCACCCCTGGTTTAGAGAATCAACTTCCACCTTTCAGAGGTGGGACATCACCTATGTAGATAGATAGATAGTAATTTGATTCCTCCAGGAGAGTTCCCTCATGGAAATGAAAGGGCGATCTAAAATGCCAGGATAAATGTGTGAATTGTAAACAAAAGACACTCGAGTCTTACTTCCTGTTGTGTTGGAAGCAATTGTGTCGATTATGGAAATTGTTTAAAATGTTGTTTTGTGGGGGGGGGTCTTCTGCCATAAAAAGAAGCCACCCACCTCGTCGTTGCTGATGGGCACAGACGGGTGCAGGAGGTTGCCGATCTCCCGCAGGTAGGAGAAGCGCTCCGCCTCCAGCTTCTGTCGTTCACTGTCGGTTTTCACCATGGCTTCATCTACCAGCACTCGCACCTTCTTGATTTGGGTCACCGTCAGTGCCTACAACACAGCGAGGAAGACACCAATTATGATTTTCAAAGATGTGTTTAACGCAGGCGCAAACACACACATACCGAGAACGTTTCTGCCGTGAGGGCTTCCAGATTCTGCGCCGCTTCGGGTACAGACTCATCCTCCCCGACCGGTTCTTTTCGCTTTGGTCAGAAACGGCACATTTTACTCACGTCTCAAATTTGTTGACTTTCTCATGCAATGTCACGGTGCGTCAATACCTTCATTTTTTCCCCAATGCTCTTGCTGCAGAGGTTTTTTGCTTTATTGAGGTTGTCTGCAGTGAAGCGGCCTGTTTTGAGAAATGGGACAGAGTGAATGGTGCATCATGACACACACAAACATAATTTAACCGAAGTGTGAGTCACAATTAGGGCTGCGAATCTTTGGGTGTCCCACGATTCGATTCAAAATCGATTTTTTTTCTCTCGATTCAACGCGATTCTCGATTCAAAAACGATATTTTTTCGATTCAAAACTATTCTCTATTCATTCAATACATGGGATTTCAGCAGGATCTACCCCAGTCTGCTGACATGCAAGCAGAGTAGTAGATTTTTGTAAAAAGCTTTTATAATTGTACAGTAAAGGACGTTTTATCAACTGATTGCAATAATGTCAATTTGTTTTAACTATTAAATGAACCAAAAATATGACTTATTTTATCTTTGTGAAAATATTGGACACAGTGTGTTGTCAAGCTTATGAGATGCAAGTGTAAGCCACTGTGACACTATTGTTCATTTTTATTTTTTTTATATAAATGTCTAATGATAATGTCAATGAGGGATCTTTAATCACTGCTATGTTGAAATTGTAACTACCGTATTTTCCGCACCATTAGCCGCACCTAAAAACCACAAATTTACTCAAAAGCTGACAGTGCGGCTTTTAACCCGGTGCGCTTTATATATGGATAAATATTAAGATTAATTTTCATAAAGTTTCGATCTCGCAAACTACGGTAAACAGCCGCCATCTTTTTTCCCGGTAGAGCAGGAAGCGCTTCTTCTTCTACGCAAGCAACCGCCAAGGTAAGCACCCGCCCCCATAGAACAGGAAGCGCTTCTTCTTCTACTGTAAGCAACCACCCGCCCCCGGAAGAAGAAGAAGCGCGCGGATTTTCGTTTCATTTCCTTTGTGTGTTTACATCTGTAAAGACCAGACCACAAAATGGCTCCTACTAAGCGACACGCGTATAACGCAGAATTTTAACTTAAGGCAATAAGTCATGCCGAAGAACACGGAAATAGAGCAGCAGCAAGAGAATATAACATAAATGAATCAATGGTGCGTAGGTGGAGGAAGCAAGAAGATGACCTGCGCCAGGTAAAGAAGACAAAACAGAGTTTCCGAGGGAACAAAGCAAGATGGCTACTGTTGGAGGACAAACTCGAACAGTGGGTTGTTGAGCAGAGAGCAGCAAGCAGAAGTGTCAGCACCATCACTATTCGAATGAAGGCAACAACGCTAGCAAGCGAACTTCACCTGGATGATTTTAAAGGTGGTGCTTCTTGGTGTTTCCGGTTCATGAAAAGACGCAATCTCTCCATCCGCACACGGACCCCTATTTCACAGCAACTGCTGGACAACAGTGACACTGACTCCGATGACTTCGACGAGACGGAACCGGCCATTTTGGATCCCACATTTGCCCAACTTTTCAATTCGGACACCGAAGACGAAGAATTCGAAGGATTTACGAATGAAGAATAACTTCAGAAGGTGAGCGCTATGTTTATTTTGTGTGTTGTGACATTAACGTTCGAGCAACATTATGTTGCTATTGCTCTGCACTATTTTGAATTTTACTATGTTTGTGATTGCACATTTGCGTACATTTTGGGACAGAGTTGTTAGAACGCTGGTTTTTAATATATTATTAAAGTTTGACTGACCTATCTGACTGTTTTTTTGACATTCCCTTTAGCGCAGCGTAGGCGCGGCTTATAGTCCGGGGCGGCTTATAGGTGGACAAAGTTTTGAAATATGCCATTCATTGAAGGTGCGGCTAATAACCCGGGGCGGCTTATAGTGCGGAAAATACGGTAATATTGATACTGTTGTTGATAATATTCATTTTTGTTTCACTACTTTTGGATTGTTCTGTGTCATGTTTGGGCAGAACGGTATTAGAGGGGTTAGTGCGTCTGCCTCACAATACGAAGGTCCTGAATAGTCTTGGGTTCAATCCCGGGCTCGGCATCTTTCTGTGTGGAGTTTGCATGTTCTCCCCGTGACTGTGTGGGTTCCCTCCGGGTACTCCGGCTTCCTCCCACTTCCAAAGACATGCACCTGGGGATAGGTTGATTGGCAACACTAAATTGGCCCTAGTGTCTGAATACGAGTGTGAATGTTGTCTGTCTTGTCCAGGGCGTACCCCGCCTTCCGCCCGATTGTAGCTGAGATAGGCTCCAGCGCCTCCGCGACCCCAAAGAGAATAAGCGGTAGAAAATGGATGTGTCGTGTTTGTGTCTCCTCTCAATTGCTCTGTTTATTGCTGTTCTGAGTGTTGCTGGGCTGGGTTTGGTTTTGGAATTGGATTGCATTGTTATGGTATTGCTGTGTATTGTTTTGTTGGATTGATTAATTAAAAAAAAAAAAAAAAGTTTTAAAAATTAAAAAAAAAAAATCAAAAAAAAAAATCGATTTTTAAAAAATGAGAATCGATACTGAATCGCGGTTTGAATTCGAATCGATTTTTTCCCCACACCCCTAGTCACAATTAGAAGCATTTATCGGCCGATATTATTGGCCGATAAATGCTTTAAAATGTAATATCGGAAAATATCAGTATCGTTTTTTTTGTTTTGTTTTTATTAAATCAATATAAAAAACACAAGATACACTTGATGTGTGATGTTTTATGTGATGTTTACTGTTTTTTAATGTAACCTTGCTGCTGCCCTCTTGGCCCTGGAAAAGAGATCCTTGATCTAAATGGGATTTTTACCTGGTTAAATAAAGGCTAAATAAAAAAAAGTCACAATGACATACGTGGGTGAGGCTGGCAACCTGCTAGCTGGGGATTGCATCAGATTGCACGTTGCGAGCCGGCGAAGCTAAGCTAACTCAACATAAAGCCATTTGCAGCGCCATTATTCTAAATTATACAAGGATACGCAATGGAGTGTACAATTTGGACTTCAAATAAGGAATAATAGTAGTGTGCACCATTACAATTGGCGTATATTGCTGCATTTGCTAAGTAAACGATGCTCATGTTTAGTCCCATTGCGTACTAACATCTGGAGCTTGCGACTTTAAGATAAACCCTATTAAAACGCTTGACATCAATGCTCGTTCAAATTAAGTTACCTCAAGCTCAAAGTGGATGAAATTCGGTATGTTCGGGGTGGATAAAACCAACCCATCACAAGAAGACCCGCTGCTAACTTGGTTAAAGTACTCTCTGTGTCGCTGCATCATTCTGGCGTTTAAGTCGCTGCAGATTTAGATGAAACATTGCCTAAAAGCTCATTTTCCAAGAGTATTATTCGTGCAATATAACGCCGAACAGTTAATCAAATCAAAATAATGATGGACACATGTCAGTTATCTATTAAAAACACTTTTAAGATACAACTGGATGATAAACATTACAATCGTTCACATTTTCAACGGAGTTGGGCGTGAGCGGCTCTCGCCACAGCGATGACGTCAGCGTCACTCGCTTTAGCCTGGTTAGCATTAGCTTCCGTGGGGGGCAAAAACAAACAACTTACACTTTCTCCATTCTGTGTCCGCTGCTACCAGCTTGTCGACGAGCGTGACATCTTTGAAACGCTTTCTTTGGACCTCCCGGATAATTTCGGGGTCGCCGCCTTTGTCGGTACGAAAGAGGTCCAAGTCGAGCACCATAGCTGCAGTTCCACGCTGACTGCCTTTTTCAGTGAACTGCCGCCGCCTGGCCGGGTTGCCAGAGACCGCTCATGACCGATTAAAAAAATAATTACAATTAAACATTTAAATCAACTACCGGTACTCTTCATTAATAAAAACGTTTTATTTACAAGTTACGCAAGTACAACTGTAATGCCATTAAAATATTGTAAATCACATTTGGTTTATATCGCTATGTTTAATGTTGTTTGTCTAAAATCAAAAGAAGGATCCTGGAAATCCTGGCAACCCACCAAAGCGTCACCATTGTGGGAATGTTTAGTTTAGTTTAGTTTAGAGATAAATGATAAAATGTAATATCGGAAGTTATCGGTATCGTTTTTTTATTATCGGTATCGTTTTTATTTTTATTTTTATTTTTTTTAAATTTATTAAATCAACATAAAAAACACAATATACACTTACAATTAGTGCACCAACCCAAAAAACCTCCATCCCACAGTTTCTTTCTGTTATTAATATTGTGGTTCCTACATTATATATCAATAAATATCAATACAGTCTGCAAGGGATACAGTCCGTAAGCACACATGATTGTGCGTGCTGCTGGTCCACTAATAGTACTAACCTTTAGCAGTTAATTTTACTCATTTTCATTCATTACTAGTTTCTATGTAACTGTTTTTATATTGTTTTACTTTCTTTTTTATTCAAGAACATGTTTTTAATTTATTTATCTTTTATTTTATTATTTTTTAACCATACCTGGTTGTCCAAATTAGGCATAATAATGTGTTCATTCCACGACTGTATATATCGGTATGGGTTGATATCGGTATGGGTTGATATCGGTATTGCTAATTAAAGAGTTGGACAATATCGGAATATCGGATATCGGCAAAAAGCCATTATCGGACATCCCTAGTTTAGTTTATTATTATTCTTCGGTCAATGCCATCCATCCATCCATCCATCTTCTTCCGCTTATCCGAGGTCGGGTCGCGGGGGCAGCAGCCTAAGCAGGGAAGCCCAGACTTCCCTCTCCCCAGCCACTTCGTCCAGCTCTTCCTGTGGGACCCCGAGGCGCTCCCAGGCCAACCGGGAGACATAGTCTTCCCAACATGTCCTGGGTCTTCCCCGCGGCCTCCTACCGGTCGGACGTGCCCTAAACACCTCCCTAGGGAGGCGTTCGGGTGGCATCCTGACCAGATGCCCGAACCACCTCATCCGGCTCCTCTCGATGTGGAGGAGCAGCGGCTTTACTTTGAGCTCCTCCCGGATGGCAGAGCTTCTCACCCTATCTCTAAGGGAGAGCCCCGCCACCCGGCGGAGGAAACTCATTTCGGCCGCTTGTACCCGTGATCTTGTCCTTTCGGTCATAACCCACAGCTCATGACCATAGGTGAGGATGGGAACGTAGATCGACCGGTAAATTGAGAGCTTTGCCTTCCGGCTCAGCTCCTTCTTCACCACAACGGATCGATACAGCGTCCGCATTACTGAAGACGCCGCACCGATCCGCCTGTCGATCTCACGATCCACTCTTCCCCCACTCGTGAACAAGACTCCGAGGTACTTGAACTCCTCCACTTGGGGCAAGATCTCCTCCCCAACCCGAAGATGGGGGGTGTGGGGGGCGTGGTTAAGAGGGGAGGAGTATATTTACAGCGAGAATTCACCAACTCGAGTATTTCATATATATATATATATATATATATATATATATATATATACATATATATATATATATATATATATATATATATATATATATATATATATATATATATACACACATATATATATATATATATATATATATATATATATATATATATATATATATATATATATATATATACACACATATATATATATATATATATATATATATATATATATATATATATATATATATATATATATATATATATATATATATATATATATATATATATATATGTATGAAATAGTTGACTTTCAGTCAATTCTCGCTATATATATTTATTTATTTTATTATGTATATAAATAAAAGAAATACTTGAATTTCAGTGTTCATTTATTTACACATATACACACACACATAACACTCATCTACTCATTGTTGTACTTGAAAGTACAATGCAATACAATTCCGGGGCAATGGCACCTATCAAATACACAGTAATGAAAACACAGTTGTTCTACTAACTGTACTGTGTGTTATGAGAGTAGAGTATGTGTGTGTGTGGCCCTTTAATAGGTGACAGCATGTGAGGTGAGTGACGTCAGTGAGTGTGTGGGCGAGAGAAGAGAGGGAGCGGTAGCGTGAGAGGGACTAGTTGGTTTTGTGTTGGATTGGCTGTGTGCAAGCAATCAATAAAGCAAGATTTGCAACTAATCGCCGGACTCATCATTCACCCTAAAGTCGTCCGCTGTGGAGACCCACTGCCGGGTAAGGTGAAGGGTGTTGCCCCGAGCATACATCGGCCCTGGAGAAGTGTCTCCCCTGCGCTCTTCGACTATGGTCTCGTTCTTCTGCTTCGTCTCCTTGTGTGCGCACACTGGACTCAGGTCTGCATGCTGGAGGGGGCGTGGCCTCCAGCTCCGGCTGAATTCCGGGAGATTTTCGGGAGAAAATTTCTTCCGGGAGGTTTTCGGGAGAGGCACTGAATTTCGGGAGTCTCCCGGAAAATCCGGGAGGGTTGGCAAGTATGTCATATATGGACAGCACAGTGGAACAGGGGTTAGTGCATCTGCCTCTCAATACAAAGGTCCTGAGTAGTCCTGAGTTCAATCCCGGACTCGGGATCTTTCTGTGTGGAGTTTGCATGTTCTCCCCGTGACTGCGTGGGTTCTCTCCGGGTACTCCGGCTTCCTCCCACCTCTAAAGACATGCACCTAGGGATAGGTTGATTGGCAACACTAAATGGTCCCTAGTCTGTTCTTTTTCTTCGTTTTTATTTCCAGCATCCTCGAAAAGGATTGCTCGCAAAGATATGTTGTAACAAATGGTATAAAAAATTCCGGGGCTTTCTCAGCAATAACTGGAGACTTTTGCATTTGTCGACACCAAAAGGTTGAGAGCGTTGTTGTTCTAAAGAGTTGCTGTTGAACCTGGCTCTGCTGAATTTCAATGATTTCGTCGAGGTATTCATCATTGACATTTGCTGTCTCACCCATGCCGGATATGACTCTCTTGTAGGGAAATATCCGTCGAGAGACTTTGCAAGCTCATCTAAGTGCGTGGCAATTGTTTGCTTCAGTTCCATGGGTACAGAAATGTCTCTGATTCCAGAAACATCTCGTCGCTCACATGTTGCTCCACTGAATGCTCAAGGAGTTTTTGCGTTTGCTCAAGCATATGGAAAATTAGAGGGAACATCATTTGGGGGTATCCATAATACGCCGATAGGGAGAAGTTTTTATTTACAAGTCTTGACCTCCGTGGTAGAGGCTCCGCCGAACCCCTGAGGCCGACTCACCGAACCCCTAGGGTTCGATTGAACCCAGGTTAAGAACCACTGATATAGACATATGTGTATATATAGACATATATATGTATATAAATACATATGTATATATATGCATATATGTACAGTATATATATTTCTATATGTATATATACACCAACCCACCCGAGAACGACACGCGCAGCAGGTGTTTGCTGCAGGGGCGTCTCCTCTTCTCACGGCAAAAAATAGTCCTTTCTTGTCGGGAGAACAACTTGCCATGGCTTTGACCCTGATATTTCCAGAAGGTATACTTTATTTTTTCCATTTCTGCACTGTTCGCTTGTGCCTCATCAGCATACTTGCCAACCTTGAGACCTCCGATTTCGGGAGGTGGGGGTGGGGGCGTGGTCGGGGGTGGGGCAGGGCGTGGTTGAGGGCGTGGTTAAGAGGGGAGGAGTATATTGACAGCTAGAATTCACCAAGTCAAATATTTCATACATATACGCATATATATACATATACATATATACACATACACATATATATATATATACACATACATATATATATATATATATATATATATATATATATATATATATATATATATATACACATATACATACATATATATATATATATATATATATATATATATATATATATATATATATATATATATATATATATATATATATATATATATATATATATATGTATATATATATCTCTACATCCTGAAAATATGCTAATAAAACTGTGTTTAGATAATTGATACTTCAAACTTGCATAAATAAATATTAAGGAATATAACATAACTTGGCTTCTGAGAGCTTCAAAATGTAATGAATAAAATACTAAAGTTGTTGATAAACAAGCAATTATTTCAATAATTAAATATGGTCATTTTAAATGAAATATTATGATAATTTAAAATTAATTATTTCAAATATGTTTATTTTAATGTATAATTCTAATGGCTGGATGTAAAAAGGAGTCAGAAAAAATATAAATAAAAATACAATTAATTTTGATGTTTTTAGCAAAATATAGTAAACATTTATTTCGTTTTTTTTTTTTTAAATTAAATAAATATATTTATTTTTAGGTAAGATAAACATAATAATACAATTTATCTCGTCTGGATGATTTAGTTCTTGTCACCCTGTTGGCCTCCCGTCGTGAAAAAAGGCTGTCCTCACTCACTGGAGGGGGCGTGGCCTCCAGCTCCGGTTGAAAATAGAATTTCGGGAGAATATTTGTCCCGGGAGGTTTTCGGGAGAGGCGCTGAATTTCGGGAGTCTCCCGGAAAATTCGGGAGGGTTGGCAAGTATGCTCATCAGGAGCAAGTGAACTGCAGCCAAGTTCCCCCTGCTACGGCATGGCCCGAGTGTCAAAAGGGATATACACACACATATATATATGCTTAGCTTAACTGAAGTGTTCATGCATTATTTTGAGGGCACATACCTCCTATAAAATTCATAGGTCAAAGTGCACTGCAAACATGCTGCTTGTTCTCGATACACAACTGAAGTATCCAAGCATCATCTCATTTGGTCACGTTTTGTGTCCATCACTGACTTGACAACTAAACTCTGTGATTGTTGAGGCTTAAAGTGCTTGAATTTACGGCAGGTTCTTCAGAAAGTTTTCAGGCCTTTTTCCAATTTACATTCAATCAACTTTTAACAGGGGTCAATGGTTGATGATTGTGCCAATTTGCTCAGAAAAAGTGTAAAGTAGGATCTGGCGACACCCGGTGGTGAAGTGTCAGTCTGCAAGCTGTTCGCTCTGGAACTAAATTCAGTCGCTCCAGGATTTTGGGGGCTTTTTGTGATTGTTGCCGCCTAAAATGCTTGATCCTTTTTTAGAAAAATGCGGCATAAGTTATGATGATCTGAGGTTTATTTTTTTATTCAATAAAATCGAATCCACTTGTGATGTTATGAAATTGTTTTACATGTTTTTAAGTGTTGTAACCTTAACATCAAAAAGCACATGATTTCAACAAATATAGGAAATTGTAGTTTTACTCCTTTTACACAGCACAGACTTAAAAGTAGACACTAGATGGCAGTAAAAGCACGTAATACTTATAATGAACTATATTTACAGAAAGAAACACCACGGGCTTCTTTAATGTCTGCTCCGCAGACATTTTCCGTGTTTTTTTCCGCTTAAAAAGTGTTTGTCTATCTTATACATTCATTTATGTTCCAGTTAAAGCATTTGTGAACTGTGGAGAACAATCTATCGCAGACATTTTTGTCGGTGAATGATAGCTAATGAGAAATGATCATCACACTACAACACCTCCAACGTGTGGCCTAGTGGTTAGAGTGTCCGCCCTGAGATCGGTAGGCTGTGAGTTCAAACCCCGGCCGAGTCATACCATCCATCCATCCATCCATCTTCTTCCGCTTATCCGAGGTCGGGTCGCGGGGGCAGCAGCCTAAGCAGGGAAGCCCAGACTTCCCTCTCCCCAGCCACTTCGTCCAGCTCCTCCCGGGGGATCCCGAGGCGTTCCCAGGCCAGCCGGGAGACATAGTCTTCCCAACGTGTCCTGGGTCTTCCCCGTGGCCTCCTACCGGTCGGACGTGCCTTAAACACCTCCCGAGGGAGGCGATCGGGTGGCATCCTGACCAGATGCCCGAACCACCTCATCTGGCTCCTCTCGATGTGGAGGAGCAGTGGCTTTACTTTGAGCTCCTCCGTGATGACAGAGCTTCTCACCCTATCTCTAAGGGAGAGACCCGCCACCCGGCGGAGGAAACTCATTTCGGCCGCTTGTACCCGTGATCTTGTCCTTTCGGTCATAACCCAAAGCTCATGACCATAGGTGAGGATGGGAACGTAGATCGACCGGTAAATTGAGAGCTTTGCCTTCCGGCTCAGCTCCTTCTTCACCACAACGGATCGATACAGCGTCCGCATTACTGAAGATGCCGCACCGATCCGCCTGTCGATCTCACGATCCACTCTTCCCTCACTCGTGAACAAGACTCCGAGGTACTTGAACTCCTCCACTTGGGGCAGGGTCTCCTCCCCAACCCGGAGATGGCACTCCACCCTTTTCCGGGCGAGAGCCATGGACTCGGACTTGGAGGTGCTGATTCTCATCCCAGTCGCTTCACACTCGGCTGCGAACCGATCCAGTGAGAGCTGAAGATCCTGGCCAGATGAAGCCATCAGGACCACATCATCTGCAAAAAGCAGAGACCTAATCCTGCAGCCACCAAACCGAGTCATACCAAAGTCTATAAAAATGGGACCCATTACCTCCCAGCATCCATCAAGGGTTGGAATGAATGAATCAAATCACCAAAAATGATTCCTGGGCATAGCCACCGCTGCTGTTCACTGCTCCCCTCACCTCCCAGGGGGTGATCAAAGGTGATGGGTCAAATGCAGAATAATTTTGCTACACCTAGTGTGTGCGTTTGACAATCATTAGTACTTTAACTTTAACTTAAATACTGCTTCTTTGCTCTCTGTTTTCCCTGATGGACTCTAGAAAGAGGTCTGCAGCCTCCGTAGCAGAACCTCCAGGTTCTGTAACAGTTTCTTTCCTCAGGCCGTAAGACTCTTGAACGCATTAAAAATAATCCCCTCAATTCCCCACAAAAAATGGATTAACTGGCTGGAATATAAAGACAATATAACATACATCCATAAACGTGGATGCATATGCAAAAGTGCAATATATTTATCTGTACAGAAATCTATTTATTTATATATGCACCTTATTGCTTTTTTATCTTGCACTACAATGAGCTAATGCAATGACATTTTGTTATTATCTGTACTGTAAAGTTCAAATTTGAATGACAATAAAAAGGAAGTCTAAGTCTAAGTCTAAGGAGAATCTGATCTTAATTGCCTCACCCTGGATGAACAGAAGTTGAATAAATACATAAATACGTGTAAATGTTACATACTACATTACAACACACCCAAGACAATGGGCATATATCCCCCACGCCTTCACCACCGCTTGATTCCCCTCGGGGTGATGGTCGGCTGGCAGCGCTTCATAGCAGCAGTCGACCTCCAGGGCCCCAACTCCCTGCCCCTCTGTTGTGAGTTGTCGTGATTAAATGTAACATGTTTATGTGTGCATGGCATGGAGGTTTTTTCCCACTCCAGACTAGGCCCCCTTAGGAGCCCAGTCTAGATTGTATTTTTTTACTCATCTTCTTCCCCAGCGTTTTACCTTTTTCTTATCTTTTACGGGGCTGTTACAGAACAGCGTTCCTGTTCTGTAACCCTGTACACTGTTTGTTTGTCTAATCTTGAACGGGTTTGTGCTGAAAACATAGTTTCGTTGTACTTGTGCAATGACAATAAAGTCCTATCCTATCCTACATTAACCAGAAGGCTTAGCGCTGTAGAATGCGAGAGGATGATGATTGTGTACAGTTAGTTGAGCAATAAAGAGTTGATGTATTGTCGAATTTGATTGGCCAAAATGTTTCGAGTATATTGGAGAGATTGGACAATTCCTGGAGGGGCTGTGTTAGCCAGCTATTTCTGCATCACTCGGGTATTTTTAGACGTACGTCTTGCTTTTGGGGAAGTCCTGTCATGGCCTTCTTTGCTTTACTGATAGCCTGCTGCAAAGCTTGTCCGGCGGGCATCTCAGTGAACTCTTCGTCCGAGATGTACTTTATGGACACGTAGCGACCGGGACTGTGAAGCGGCACTTGGTGAAGGCGCGAGAAAAGCAGCGGCAAGTCAGCGGTCAGCTTGTACCGCACCACCGGCCGGAGCTCCATGGGGACGTCCTTCTCCTCAGAGTAGTCAAAAGTGGCCGTCATGTATTTAGACAGGTCCTCGCCGCCGGATATAGCTCGGCCCACTTCCTCTCCCACGAGGCGTACCATCACCTCGCTGTGTAAGGTTGCCTCACAGCTCATTTCTGACATATTTTTAGGCACCCCCTGTGGTGAAGGCAGGGGTCTCTGGCAAAGACCCCCAGAACAGACCACTAAGATGAAGTCACTGTCACGGATGTGGCGGCAGTACCAGGCCATTTGTCCCTCCTTGGACATTTCCAAAGAATCCCAACGATCCAGGGACACCTGGTGGGAGGAAGGAAGCAGGCGATGAGACCTCAGCCAAGGCTTTGGTTTGCACTCTAAAGGCCTTAGTGGCCACATGCGTGGACAGCACCTTTTAGCTCTTATTTCCAAAATTGTGTACACTACTGAATTGGGGTCTTATGGCCGCTTATGTGGACACTTATACTGCCATCTGGTGGTGTCAGAAGAGTATAACATACAATGGAATTTGGGGGGAAAAAAGTGTAAAAATAAGAATTAGCATGTCACTAAACATGGAGTACACATTTGTTACCTATGGACTAAGTACATCATATCGAAAGATAATTATTCTTTTTTATTAGGGATGTCCGATAATGGCTTGTTGCCGATATCCGATATTCCGATATTGTCCAACTCTTTAATTACCGATACCGATATCAACCGATATATACAGTCTTGGAATTAACCCATTATTATGCCTAATTTGGACAACCAGTGTCATGTCTGTGTAATCATGTTTTGTTTTAAGTCATGTTTAGTTTAGTTTCTGGCTTTTCACTCCCTTGTCTTGTTTGCATGATTACCCATTAGTTTCACCTGTTCCACGTTTGGACTCATTGTACACTCTTGTTTGTCACCATAGCAACCATTAGTTTTCACCTGTCACGTCACGCACCTGTTTCACGTTTTGAGTCACGCACCTGTTTTCGTTAATCATGTCTGTGTTATTTAAGCTTTTCATTTTCTGTTGTTCGGCTGACGACACCACCACATTTATGCTCTGTCCATGCCTGATACTTCTTTCCATGTCCATTCTCCATGCAACTATTTTTGTCCAAGCCAAGTAAGTTTTTGTTCCATGTTTATAGTCTTTTTGGTTTCATAGTTTGTTCTCCGCCATTGTGCGTGTTTTTCGTTTGTACTTTTTGCTATAGTCTTTTGATTTCATAGTTTATTCTCCGCCACTGTGCGCGCTTTCATTTATTCCTTTTTTTTTGATAATAATTAATAAATCATGTACCTTCATTCCCGTCTCGCCCGAGCCAACTTTCCGTTGCATCCCGGAAAAGCACACACCCAAGACCAAGTCATGACAACCAGGTATGGTGAAGATAAGGTACTTTTAAAAAATAATAATAAAATAAAATAAGATAAATAAATTAAAAACATTTTCTTGAATAAAAAAGAAAGTAAAACAATATAAAAACAGTTACATAGAAACTAGTAATGAATGAAAATTAGTAAAATTAAGTGTTAAAGGTTAGTACTATTAGTGGACCAGCAGCACGCACAATCATGTGTGCTTACGGACTGTATCCCTTGCAGACTGTATTGATATATATTGATATATAATGTAGGAACCACAATATTAATAACAGAAAGAAACAACCCTTTTGGGTTGGTGCACTAATTGTAAGTGTATCTTGTGTTTTTTATGTTGATTTAATAAAAAAAAAAAAAAAAAACGATACCTATAATAAAAAAAACAATATCGATAATTTCCGATATTACATTACATTTTAACGCATTTATCTCTAATTTTTATCCTATTTAGGGTCCAATAAGCCCAAATAGCAAAGAGAAATAAAAAAAGCATGTAAACAAACAGCTTGGGCCTTAAGAGGTTAATTAAAGACAAGATGTAGTGCCTCACTACAACCAGCAGATGCTGCTGTTTCCCCAATTAATTCATATGTAATACTGAGCACTGCTTCAGTGGTGAAAATGAGTACAAATTAGGGTTGTACGGTATACCGCTGCTAGTATAGTATCGCGGTACTAATGAATCAAAAACGGTACTATACTCTGTTTGAAAAGTACCGGTTCCCGGGCATGACGGCGTGTTATTTTCAATCCTCCCAAAAATCTCCCGAGGCAACCATTCTCCCGAATTTCTCCCGTATTGGGGGCGTGCCTTAGAAGCACTGCCTTTAGCGTCCTCTACAACCTGTCGTCACATCCGCTTTTCCTCCATACAAACAGCGTGCCAGCCCAGTCACATAATATATGCGGCTTTAACACACACACAAGTGAATGCAAGGCATACTTGGACAACAGCCATACAGGTCACACTGAGGGTGGCCGTATAAACAACTTTAACACTGTTACAAATATGCGCCACACTGTGAACCCACACCAAACAAGAATGACAAACACATTTCGGGAGAACATCACAACATAAACATAACAGAACAAATACCCAGAACCCCTTGCATATACACCCCCACGCTACCACCAAACCCCCGCCCCCCAACCCTGCCCACCTCTAATATAGTACAATGTGTGTAATATTATTAATTTTGTCGGGCAAACATATCACCAAGAAAAATGTGTTCATGTTGATGATGTTAATGAAATACAGTTATAATAATGAATAATTAACACCCACTTTTCATTGGACTGCAAAAAATATAAAAATAAAAGTAATGACAATAGGGACAAAATGATTGCCAGTCAACAGCGAACGATAAACGAATAAAGGACACAATATTGGCACTGTCCTGTGGAATTATGATGGTTTACAAGCACTATTTAAAAAACATAAACATTTAACATCCATCCATCCATCCATTTTCTACCGCTTATTCCCTTTGGGGTCGCTGGAGCCTATCTCAGCTGCAATCGGGCGGAAGGCGGGGTACACCCTGGACAAGTCGCCACCTCATCACAGGGCCAACACAGATACACAGACAACATTCACACTCACAAATAATAATAATAATAGATTTTATTTGTAAAAAGCACTTTATATTGAGTAAACAATCTCAAAGTGCTACAGTGTATTGAAAATAAATAAATAAAATAAAATAGATAAATAAATAAAAAGATAATAAATAAATAAATAAAAATAAGCTATAACTAGTATGCATACATCTAAAAAAAAAGGCTTTTAAAAAATTTTTTTTTTTAAAGAAGGACTTTTAAGCTTTTTTTAAAAGCATCCACAGTCTGTGGTGCCCTCAGGTGGTCAGGGAGAGCGTTCCACAGACTGGGAGCGGCATTAAATATTTCAGTCCGGAAATAAAACACAATTAATAAATAATAACACACAAAAAAAGCAAATTATATAAATGTTGTTTCACGGAATAATAATTTCTCAACTTTTCGCATTATATTTGTAAGAAACAATCACATTGAGGTGGATTATAAAAGCAAAGCTACTACTGTACCTTGGTGGCCATGTGCTGCTGTATGAAGGATGCCAACTTCATGACAGCGTCCATGTGGGCGGGGCCATCACACCTGCTGTAGCAAATAAGAAGAGTGGGAGGAGTCTTCCTATTTCCGCACAGCGGTACTATTTCTTCCTTCTTGGCAGTCTCGTCTTCATGGTGCTTGATCATTATTTCTAAGCAGGAACAAAAATAATTACAAACAGCTGCATGTAGCACATAATAATATAATTAGATAATAACAACCTGGTTGGATGATACGTTTCTTTGTTTGCGTGTCGCGTTTCCTCATGCGCAGAACCAGGATGACAACAAAAATGATCGCTGCAGCAAACACAAAAAGAAAGGCCAGACTCCAGTAGGGAAAGTTGTGATGTCCCAGTGTAGATTCTGAGGGCCAGATAGGACAATACATTGTATTATATAATCATCTTTAAGTGTCCACACTGCAAAAAGTCAGTGTTCAAAAGCAAGAAAAAAAAAATACAAAAATGAGGGGTATTTTATTTGAACTAAGCAAAATTATCTGCCAATAGAACAAAAACATTTTGTCAAGACTTTCCAAAACAAGTAAAATTAAAGCTGCAAGCAGCATTGGTCGGGCCCGCGTATTTGGCAGGTGCTAGTCCTAAATGTCCCAATACTTTTGTCCAGTGATAGTCATAAGTGTCCCAATACTTTTGTCTACTTTTAGTCTGAAGTGTCCCAAGACTTTTGTCTAGTGTACCTACCTTGTCTGCATTGTGTGGGCACGCTGGTGCTTGCTGCTTTTAAGCAGCCATCTTAAAAAAACAGCAGCGCAGCGGGTCTTTGAAGGGTCATAAAATCAAAACCGGAGCAGTTAGAAAAAAAAGCGCTTCTGTCATTGTAATCACAAGGGTTCAATCTCTCTCCTGTGTTAGTTTGAAGGCGAAACGACAAACGCGCTCAGAGGAGTTCGTTTTTGAAGGAAGGTGACCGGTTTTTACAAAAAATTTGTTTTGAAGGGGGAATAGCAAACTTCCTGTTGATTTTTGCTGGGGGTTGTGAATTTATGAAATGTAGGTCTAAGTAAGACCTACATAGAGGTTTTTGTTTCATGTCTCTCCGACCTTCCCAGTGGGAGTTACAGGCAGTTTTGTCATTTTTTTCTTCCGAGGAGCAGTTTTTTTTTGCGTTTTATTAAAAAATTGCAGTAGAGCGCAATTTTGAGATTTGGGGTTAGGTTTTTTTTTTTAGATCGCAATGTTTGACAGTCCTGATGTGTGCGTTCAGTTTGGTGAGTTTTGAAGCATGTTAAGGGGGTCAAAATACAGCTCAAAGAGGCAAAAGTTACTGTTTTTAGTACTTTTTTGTCTTGAAGGGGGAATTGCCAACTTCCTGTTGATTTTAGCCCGAGAATGTACTATTATGAAATGTAGGTCTAAGTCAGACCTACATAGAGGTTTTTGTTTCATGTCTCTCCGACCTTCCTAGTGGGAGTTACAGGCAGTCTAGTTTTTTTTTTCCTAGGGGGCCCTAGAGCGCAATTTTGAGTTTTGTGGTTCGTTTTTTTAAAAAAAAAGGCAATTTTCGCAAGTCCTGATGTGTGGGTCAAATATGGTGAGTTTTGAAGCATGTTAAGTGGGTCAAATTACAGTTTCATGTGGCGGCGGAAGAATAAAGAATAAAACCTTACAAATTCAATAGGTCCTTATGTCCCATTGCATAAGGACTCCCTTTGGGAGTCCTTATACAATGGGCCATGCGGGCCCTAATTAGCTAACTTCAATGAACCCAAAAATATCTTAAAATAAGTATATTCTCACTAATAACAAGTGCACTTTTCTTGGTAGAAAAAAAAGAGATCTTTTTTCTCAATATGTTGAAAAATATTCTAAAATTAAGTAAATGCTAGTGCCATTATCTTGACATAATGATATGCGCTCGGCATTACATTTCTTGAAACCAGCAAACTTATACTAAAAACGAATTTATTATTCTTAATGGAAAGGCAACAAGGCAACCGCTTGTTACTCTCGGGGTCTCCTAGCCGCTCAGGCAAATCATATTGTCTAAAAATGCATTTTTCCATGGATAACATGACATCATCGCGCCAAGTGCGTGCTCTTTCAGTCAATTAGTGCGCATATATACAGCCCGGCCCCCGGCCAAAACGTTTTTAATTGTCATTTTGAAGAATTTATCTGAATGTGCATGAACTATTTCTGTTCAAAATTGTTAGAAACGTTAAATGTTTAAATATTAACTGTCAGTTTACTGTACTGTGCCAACTGTACTACTATATGAGTACGTGTTTTCTATTGTTTCATTGAAAATAAAACAGTAAATTGTGTCAAAGTCATGATTTTTTTTTTTCATGCTTGAAATAAGAAATGATTACTTTAAAAAAGTAGTTTTATACTTGTGAGTGTTGATGACACAGCTTTGCAACAGTTGATATTCTAGTTTCAAGCATGTTTTACTCAATATAGGTCATCAAATCTCAGCTGTAATATCTTACTGAGATCATTTAGGACCAAAACCCTTAAAACAAGTAAAACACATTAACATAAAATCTGCTTAGTGAGAAGAATTATCGTATCAGACAGAAAATAAGCAAATATCACCCTTATTTTATAAATCTTACTTAGATTTCAGTTTTTGCAGTGCACATCTACATATTATCATTCAAAATGTCACTTACCCTGCTTCTTGACGTAGACGTTGAATACTTTTCTCACCGCGTCTACTTGGTTGGCTGCAATCTGCATGGAAATGAGGAAATGTATTGTGTTTTTTTTTAGCTAACAGATTGAAATGATTGTTAGACATTTAAACGTTGACTATTTCAAGCGTCACACTGACGTTCTGTTCATGTTTAATTTGAATTCAAAGCCTTCGATGAGCGTGTAATACAGTAAAAATGCCAAATAAAGGTTTAAAGGACGTCAGGGTTTAATCATTTATTTTAAAAACAGCCACTATTTCCCCAAAGTGCTGCAAAAATTAAAAACAAAAAGGTAAACATGTTTAAATAAAATCACAGCTAAACAAAGCAAACAATACATTGGTAATGAAAAAAAAGGCAGCAGTAGAAATAAGATAAGGAATATCCATAAAAAAGTGAAAAGAGTGACTATATATATATATATATATATATATATATATATATATATATATATATAAATATACACACATATATTAATACATATACATATATACATACATACTAGAGATGCGCGGATAGGCAATTTATTTCATCCGCAACCGCGTCAGAAAGTCGTCAACCATCCGCCATCCACCCGATGTAACGTTTGATCAGAACTGCACCCGCCCGCCATCCGCCCGCACCCGCCCGAAGTTTTATTTACGGAGGCAATAATTGAGCATGGATTTCCAATCGCACTGGCTGATCACATGGGACAGTTAAATGTTTGTAATGCAACCTTTAAAAATCATTACGCGGTGATCGCGGTCCCAAAAATAAACTTTTCTTGCATGATAATGTCCAGAAAAATTTGCTTTATATTACTATAGAGTCCTTTTAACGAATGAGTTTGATGGTTTATCACAAACCTTAAATGAAAGAAGTCCTTTGTTCTCCTGCACCATGCGCGCGTGCGCTTTGGCCTTGCTTCGTGTTTGGTGCGCAATCCTGTCGGCTGTATTTCACAGCACGACATACTGTTAAAAGTGTTTATACTATTTATGCTTTCAAGTCCAAGTTGAAGAAATCTTGTTAAATGTTGACAGCATAACTACCAAAATACAGAAGTATGTCCTTAATATTTTTGCAGTGCTATTTCTGTTGAAAAGTTCAAATGATTACATTAGAGATGTGATGTGCCACTTTTCAAGTGTCTGATGGCTTAAATTAATTTTCATTAATTTTTCATATTTTGAATTCTTTTGAAAGGCTTACAAAAAAACTACATTTGAATTGTAATTCCATGCTATTGACAGGACTATTAATTTTAATGAAGTTAGCTTACCATGTTTACAGTATGATAATTGTGATAGAAATGTGAATTTTAGGCACAGAATATTTTTTACAATTGAACAAGGCAGTAGATTATACAAGCTTGGACAGAAAGTTAATAATGACACCAATTTTTTTTTTTATGGAATTGTTTAGTACTGTTTTACCATTTGTTTACTGTAAAAAGTGTTTATACTGTTTATACTTTCAATTAACAAATTGAAGTCTTGTGAAAGGTTGACAGGATAACTGGCATTAACTGTCAAAATAATTTCAAACTATTGAAGTTAGCTTACAGAATAAACATGCCAATCAACCCATATGATTTTTGCTGTAATATTTTTGTTTTGAAAAGTCACTGTGACTGATAGAAAAGTGATGGTTTTAGCAACATTTTAACCTGTCTGAATGCTAATAATCATTTTGCGTCGGGGGGCGAAGCCCTGAACCCTCCACCAGGACTTTGTTCTGGACCTACCGGGGCCTGCGGCCCTTGGACCCTGGCTACTAGGTTTTTCTGATTTCAAAAGTTGGCAGGTATGGTGAGGTTATAAAGCTTTTGCCTGTTAAAGAAAGGAGACTGATCCAATGCAGCACAGACTTTCGCGTGCCACGCTGTCACGACCCAGACGCACACCAGTGCGCAATCATATGGGAGCCACGCTGAGCGCACCTCCAAGCGCGTCTCGCTGCCGGCGACGGCCGGGTATGGGCCCACGCTCCAGCGCCATCCATTTTCAGGGCTAGTTGATTCGGCAGGTGGGTTGTTACACACTCCTTAGCGGGTTCCGACTTCCATGGCCACCGTCCTGCTCTCTATGTAAACCAGGGTGAGCCCCACCCCTTTCGTGAGCGCACTGCGCGCGGAGTGACCCCTGTTACGCGCCCCCGGCAACAGGGGTGGCGGGCAGGTAAGCTGCGCGGGCGGAGCGCGCGGAGTGACCCCTGTTACGAGCCCCCGGCCACAGGGGTGGCGGGCAGGTAAGCTGCTTACCTGCTGCGCGTGACGCCGGCCGCGGCGAAGGCGGACGAGGCGGGGTGTCGGTGCGGTGGGCGCGGTGGTGACCCTGGACGTGCGTCGGGCCCTTCTCGCGGATCGCCTCAGCTACGGCTCCCGGTGGGGCCCTCTCGGGGGAAGGGGCCTCGGTCCCGGACCCCGGCGAGGCGTCCCTTCTCCGCTCCGTAAAAGTGTCCATCTCTTTTCTTTTTTTTTCTTCTGTTGTGGCATATGCAGCAGGTGCCTGCTCATTTTTCGTATGTGGGTAACAACATTTAACTATGTATATATATTTCCGAATTGGTTTAACTGCCACCCGCAAAAAAAAAAAAAAAAAATCAAAAAAAATAATCTAATTAATCCGCCCGACCCGACCCGCGCGCGGATAAAATCTTATTTTTTTTAATTTCATCCGCCCGATCCGCGGATAATCCGCGGACTCCGCGGTTGTGCCCGCAAACCGCGCATCTCTAATACATACATACATATATACATATATATATATACGTATATATATATATATATATATATATATATATACATACACGTATATATATATATATATATATATACACATATACATACATACATATATATATATATATATATATATATATATATATATGTCATGTCTGTGTGATCATGTTTTGTTTTAGTCATGTTCGGTTTTGTTTTTGGACTTTTTGTGCACTTTTGTTGTTTTGTCACCATAGCAACCATTAGTTTTCACCTGTCACGTCACGCACCTGTTTCACGTATTGAGTCACGCACCTGCTTTCACTAATCATGTCTATAGTATTTAAGTTCATTGTTTTCAGTTCGTCGTTCTGGCGACATCCCACATTCATACCCGTCACGATCTGTTTACCTCTGCGCACTTCATGCCACGTCCAAGTAAGTTTTTGTTTATCAATGCCACAGTTAGTGCTTTTGTTTCATTGTTCATAGTTTCTGCCTTTGTGCACGTTTTGTGTTTATAGCCAAGTTTTGTACCTCCACTGTGAGCGCCTTTTGTTTGTTTCTTTTTTTTTGAGTGTTCAAATTAAATATGTCTTCACCTTCACGCCATGGCCAGTCCAGCTTTACCTGCATCTCGGGAAAACAAACACACCATAGTCCACGTCCTGACAATATATATATATATACTTAAGTTAAAGTACCAATGATTGTCACACACACACTAGGTGTGGCGAAATTATTCCCTGCATTTGACCCATCACCCTTGATCACCCCCTGGGATGTGAGGGGAGCAGTGAGCAGCAGCGGTGGCCACGCCCGAGAATCATTTTTGGTGATTTAACCCCCAATTCCAACCATTGATGCTGAGTGCCAAGCAGGGAGGTAATGGGTCCCATTTTTGTAGTCTTTGGTATGACTCACAATATATACATACACATATACTGCATGTTGGTATTTACCTCGCATGTGTAATTACTTCCTTCTTCGAGGTCTTCGAGTGCGAAGCTGTGGTGTGTTTTGTTTCTCGAAAGATTCTGGAGAAATGCACATTGAATATTAATGTGCATTGCATTAATGCTTATTAATAACAACTACTGTATGTAAAAAAAAAACCAAACACATTCACACAGGTAATAAAGAGTTAATGCACTTCAAACATCAGTCTTGCTCACTCACAGGAATTATGTCCCTGGATGTCGTCTTGCCGTTTGCTCTACAAATGCAGAAGTAGCTCGTGATGCCCATGATAGGAGGAGCCAGGTTGAAGGTGACGACGACCACGGCCTCTTTTTGCTGCACAGCAACATACTTGGGGTACCAGTCTAGGTTGACAAAACCAGTATTTGACATTAGATAGAGAAGGAAAAAGTAGTAATACAGAAACTAATATTGACTCACCTGCTTTACACTGCAGAAAGCCATTTTTCTCCTCACACGCTGCAAAATCACACATGTTATTATTATTACATTGCATTATATTACACGGATGCCATATTTGACACACGTTCATCTTCATCTGTTCAGTGCAGTGTCCCACTAAAACCAGCAGGTGATGCTGTTTTCAAGGTGCACTAGAGATGCGCGGATAGGCAATTATTTCATCCGCAACCGCATCACAAAAGTCGTCAACCACCCGCCATCCACCCGAACTAACATTTAATCAAAACCGCACCCGCCCGCCATCCGCCACCCGCCACCCGCCCGTTGTTATATATCTAATATAGACGATGCAAGGCATTAGTGAGGTTATAAAGCTTTTGCCTGTTAAAGAAAGGAGACTGATCCAATTCAGCAGAGACATTCAATGCGTGCCACGCTGTCACGGCCCAGACGCACACCAGTGCGCAATCATCTGGGAGCCGCGCTGAGCGCACCTCCAAACGCGCTCGCGCCACTCAAACTGCTGCAGGCAGCTGCGTTCTATCTTGTTTTAACATCCTCTGGCACTCTTCTGGGATCACGGCGGACGAAACTGCTCATGCTCAGGGTGTTTTTGGAGGTTCGGGGTTTTGCACAAATGTGATGCACCATGTTAGATGTCCCGGTTTTGTGACTGTCGTAGACATAAACAGCGTCGCAGCTCTTGCAAATCACGTAGCCAGCATTACTATCATCCTGATTTACAACCTCATAAAAACGATTCCACGCTGAACTTTTCTGGCCTTTTTTTCCCCTGGTCTTTAGTATTCCCTTTTTTAGTTTGTCGCGTACCACGTTTGCTGCCGGCGTTGCCATCTCTTTTTTTCTTCTTCTTCTGTTGTGGCATATGCTGCAGGTGCCTGCTCGTTTTTCGTATGTGGGTAGCAACATTTAACTATGTATATATATTTCCGAATTGGTTTAACTGCCACTCGCCTGAATCTATTTAAAATCTAATTTTTTTTCATTTCAACCGCCCGACCCGACCCGCGGATAAAATCTAATTTTTTTTTTATTTCAACCGCCCGACCCGCGGATAATCCGCGGACTCCGCGGTTGTGTCCGCAAACCGCGCATCTCTAAGGTGCACGTAATAATGAATTGCCCTTCAATTGCCATTATTTTAGATTCAACTGTGTCATATGGGCTTCATCTAGGGCAGGTGTCGCCAACCCAAAATATTGAAAGAGTCATACTGGACTCTTTGCCACCAGACCTTTGTAACTTGGACTCAATATCCCTCTTCAAATCAAGACTCAAAACACACCTATTCCTGACTGCTTATTCATTGTAATCATCTTTTCTTCTCTATCTTTGTTGTTGTTATTATTGTTGTTTTTATCCAATTTGATTTTATTGTTTTGATTTTGTACGGTGTCCTTGAGTGCCCAGAAAGGCGCCTTATGAATAAAATGTATTATTATTATTATTATTAAAAATAAATCCTTCTGGAGGCGCAAAAAATTAAAAGCCTTATATATCAATCAATCAATCAATCAATGTTTATTTTTATAGCCCTAAATTACGAGTGTCTCAAAGGGCTGCACAAGCCACAACGACATCCTCAGATCCCACATCAGGGCAAGGAAAAACTCAACCCAATGGGACAATGAGAAACCTTGGAGGGGGCCGCAGATGTAATAGTGAGAGTCCTGTCCATAATGGATCTAACATAATAGTGAGAGTCCAGTCCATAGTGGATCTAACATAATAGTGACAGTCCAGTCCATAATGGATCTAACATAATAGTGTGAGAGTTCAGTCCAAAGTGGATCTAACATAATAGTGAGAGTCCAGTCCATAATGGATCAAACATAATAGTGAGAGTCCAGTCCATAGTGGATCTAACATAATAGTGAGAGTCCAGTCTGTAGTGGATCTAACATAATATTGTGAAAGTCCAGTCCATAGTGGATCTAACATAATAGTGAGAGAGTCCAGTCCATAGTGGATCTAACATAATAGTGAGAGTCCAGTCCATAATGGATCAAACATAATAGTGAGAGTCCAGTCCATAGTGGATCTAACATAATAGTGAGAGTCCAGTCTGTAGTGGATCTAACATAATATTGTGAAAGTCCAGTCCATAGTGGATCTAACATAATAGTGAGAGAGTCCAGTCCATAGTGGATCTAACATAATAGTGAGAGAGTCCAGTCCATAGTGGATCTAACATAATAGTGTGAAAGTCCAGTCCATAGTGGATCTAACATAATAGTGAGAGTCTAGTCCATAGTGGATCTAAAATAATAGTGAGAGTCCAGTCCATAGTGGATCTAACATAATATTGTGAAAGTCCAGTCCGTAGTGGATCTAACATAATAGTGTGAGAGTCCAGTCCATAGTGGATCTAACATAAAAGTGTGAGAGTCCAGTCCATAGTGGATCTAACATAATAGTGTGAGAGTCCAGTCCATAGTGGATCTAACATACTATTGTGAGAGTCCAGTCCATAGTGGATCTAGCATAATATTGTGAGAGTCCAGTCCATAGTGGATTTAACATAATAGTGAGAGTCCAGTCCATAGTGGATCTAACATAATAGTGAGAGTCCAGTCCATAGTGGATCTAACATAATATTGTGAGAGTCCAGTCCGTAGTGGATCTAGCATAATAGTGTGAGAGTCCAGTCCATAGTGGATCTAACATAATATTGTGAAAGTCCAGTTCATAGTGGATCTAACATAATAGTGAGAGTCTAGTCCATAGTGGATCTAACATAATAGTGAGAGTCCAGTCCATAGTGGATCTAACATAATATTGTGAGAGTCCAGTCCATAGTGGATCTAACATAATAGTGTGAAAGTCCAGTCCATAGTGGATCTAACATAATATTGTGAGAGTCCAGGCCATAGTGGATCTAACATAATAGTGTGAGAGTCCAGTCCATAGTGGATCTAACATAATAGTGACAGTCCAGTCCATAATGGATCAAACATAATAGTGGGAGTCCAGTCCATAGTGGATCTAACATAATAGTGAGAGTCCAGTCTGTAGTGGATCTAACATAATATTGTGAAAGTCCAGTCCATAGTGGATCTAACATAATAGTGAGAGTCCAGTCCATAGTGGATCAAACATAATAGTGTGAGAGTCCAGTCCATAGTGGATCTAACATAATATTGTGAGAGTCCAGTCCATAGTGGATCTAGCATAATAGTGTGAGAGTCCAGTCCATAGTGGATCTAGCATAATAGTGTGAGAGTCCAGTCCATAGTGGATCTAACATAATAGTGAGAGTCCAGTCTGTAGTGGATCTAACATAATATTGTGAAAGTCCAGTCCATAGTGCATCTAACATAATAGTGTGAAAGTCCAGTCCATAGTGGATCTAACATAATATTGTGAGAGTCCAGTCCATAGTGGATCTAACATAATAGTGTGAGAGTCCCGTCCATAGTGGATCTAACATAATAGTGAGAGTCCAGTCCATAGTGGATCTAACATAATAGTGTGAGAGTCCAGTCCATATCGGATGTAACATAATAGTGAGAGTCCAGTCCATAGTGGATCTAACATAATATTGTGAGAGTCCAGTCCATAGTGGATCTAGCATAATAGTGTGAGAGTCCAGTCCATAGTGGATCTAACATGATATTGTGAAAGTCCAGTCCATAGTGGATCCAACATAATAGTAAGAGTCCAGTCCATAGTGGATCTAACATGATATTGTGAAAGTCCAGTCCATAGTGGATCTAACATAATAGTGTGAGAGTCCAGTCCATAGTGGATCTAGCATAATAGTGTGAGAGTCCAGTCCATAGTGGATCTAACATAATAGTGTGAGAGTCCAGTCCATAGTGGATCTAACATAATAGTGAGAGTCCAGTCCATAGTGGATCTAACATAATAGTGTGAGAGTCCAGTCTATAGTGGATCTACCATAATAGTGTGAGAGTCCAATCCATAGTGGATCTAACATAATATTGTGAGAGTCCAGTCCATAGTGGATCTAACATAATATTGTGAGAGTCCAGTCCATAGTGGATCTAGCATAATAGTGTGAGAGTCCAGTCCATACTGGATCTAACGTAATAGTGTGAGTCCAGTCCATAGTGGATCTAACATAATAGTGAGAGTCCAGTCCATAGTGGATCTAACATAATAGTGTGAGAGTCCAGTCCATAGTGGATCTAACATAATAGTGAGAGCCCAGTCCATAGTGGATCTAACATAATAGTGTGAGAGTCCAGTCCATAGTGGATCTAACATAATAGTGAGAGTCCAGTCCATAGTGGATCTAACATAATAGTGTGAGAGTCCAGTCTATAGTGGATCTACCATAATAGTGTGAGAGTCCAATCCATAGTGGATCTAACATAATATTGTGAGAGTCCAGTCCATAGTGGATCTAACATAATATTGTGAAAGTCCAGTCCATAGTGGATCTAACATAATAGTGTGAGAGTCCAGTCCATAGTGGATCTAACGTAATAGTGTGAGTCCAGTCCATAGTGGATCTAACATAATAGTGAGAGTCCAGTCCATAGTGGATCTAACATAATAGTGTGAGAGTCCAGTCCATAGTGGATCTAACATAATAGTGAGAGTCCAGTCCATAGTGGATCTAACATAATATTGTGAGAGTCCAGTCCATAGTGGATCTAACATAATAGTGTGAGAATCCAGTCCATAGTGGATCTAACATAATAGTGAGAGTCCAGTCCATAGTGGATCTAACATAATAGTGAGAGTCCAGTCCATAGTGGATCCAACATAATAGTGTGAGAGTCCAGTCCATAGTGGATCTAACATAATATTGTGAGAGTCCAGTCCATAGTGGATCTAACATAATAGTGAGAGTCCAGTCCATAGTGGATCTAACATAATATTGTGAGAGTCCAGTCCATAGTGGATCTAACATAATAGTGTGAGAATCCAGTCCATAGTGGATCTAACATAATAGTGAGAGTCCAGTCCATAGTGGATCTAACATAATAGTGAGAGTCCAGTCCATAGTGGATCCAACATAATAGTGTGAGAGTCCAGTCCATAGTGGATCTAACATAATATTGTGAGAGTCCAGTCCATAGTGGATCCAACATAATAGTGTGAGAGTCCAGTCCATAGTGGATCTAACATAATAGTGTGAGAGTCCAGTCCATAGTGGATCTAACATAATAGTGAGAGAGTCCAGTCCATAGTGTATCTAACATAATAGTGTGAGAGTCCAGTCCATAGTGGATCTAACATAATAGTGAGAGTCCAGTCCATAGTGGATCTAACATAATATTGTGAGAGTCCAGTCCATAGTGGATCTAACATAATAGTGAGAGTCCAGTCCATAGTGTATCTAACATAATAGTGTGAGAGTCCAGTCCATAGTGGATCTAACACCACACAATCACTTGATTAAAGTACAGTGTTTTATGTTCCTACATTCAAACAGTGTTGCCGTTCAAACTCTGTGTAATGTTGCAGTGGCCACAATATTAAATATCCTTTAAAAAAAAAAAAAAAAACTCTGCCTTGTTTTTAATAAATACTTAGGCCTACTACACTACTGCATTTTAATGTTGGTCATTATGTTGGTGAGTTTTCTGAAGTGGTACTTGGTGAAAAAAGTTTTAGACTCAGACTCACACTGCTAATTCTGCCTAGCAACAACTCCTATGACTTTTAACTATTTGTCAGAGGCCTTATCTTTATTAACATGCCATGAAGAAGTAAACATGTGACTATTGGGACATATACCTGGGGTAAGCATTAGGGCTGCGAATCTTTGGGTGTCCCACGATTAGATTCAATATCGATTCTTGGGGTCACGATTCGATTCGATTCAACACGATTCTCGATTCAAAAACGATTTTTTTTCCCCGATTCAAAAGGATTCTCTATTCATTCAATACATAGGATTTCAGCGGGATCTACCCCAGTCTGCTGACATGCAAGCAGAGTAGTAGATTTTTGTAAAAAGCTTTTATAATTGTAAAGGACAATGTTTTATCAACTGATTGCAATAATGTACATTTGTTTGAACTATTAAATGAACCAAAAATATGACTTATTTTATCTTTGTGAAAATATTGGACACAGTGTGTTGTCAAGCTTATGAGATGCGATGCAAGTGTAAGCCACTGTGACACTATTGTTTTTTTTATTTTATTTTTTATAAATGTCTAATGATAATGTCAATGAGGGATTTTTAATCACTGCTATGTTGAAATTGTAACTAATATTGATACTGTTGTTGATAATATTCATTTTTGTTTCACTACTTTTGCTTTGTTCTGTCGTGTTTGTGTCTCCTCTCAATTGCTCTGTTTATTGCAGTTCTGAGTGTTGCTGGGCCGGGTTTGGTTTTGGAATTGGATTGCATTGTTATGGTATTGCTGCGTATTGTTTTGTTGGATTGATTTATTTAAAAAAAATAAAAAAATAAAAAATAAATAAATAAATAAAAATAAAAATAAAATAACAATCGATTTTTTTTCCCACACCCCTAGTAAGCATGCATATTTATAAGGGACCACAATAGAGATGCGCAGATAGGCAATTATTTCATCTTCAACCGCATCACAAAAGTCGTCAACCATCCGCATCCACCCGAACTAACATTTAATCAAAACCGCACCCGCCCATTGTTATATATCTAATATAGACGATGCAAGGCATTAGTGAGGTTATAAAGCTTTTGCCTGTTAAAGAAAGGAGACTGATCCAATTCAGCAGAGACATTCAATGCGTGCCACGCTGTCACGGCCCAGACGCACACCAGTGCGCAATCATCTGGGAGCCGCGCTGAGCGCACCTCCAAGCGCGCTCGCGCCACTCAAACTGCTGCAGGCAGCTGCGTTCTATCTTGTTTTAACATCCTCTGGCACTCTTCTGGGATCACGGCGGACGAAACTGCTCATGCTCAGGGTGTTTGTGGAGATTCGGGGTTTTGCACAAATGTGATGCACCATGTTAGATGTCCCGGTTTCGTGACTGTCGTAGACATAAACAGCGTCGCAGCTCTTGCAAATCACGTAGCCAGCATTACTATCATCCTGATTTACAACCTCATAAAAACGAGTCCACGCTGAACTTTTCTGGCCTTTTTTTCCCCCTGGTCTTTAGTATTCCCTTTTTTAGTTTGTCGCGTACCACGTTTGCTGCCGGCATTGCCATCTCTTTTTTTCTTCTTCTTCTGTTGTGGCATATGCTGCAGGTGCCTGCTCGTTTTTCGTATGTGGGTAACAACATTTAACTATGTATATATATTTCCCAATTGGTTTAACTGCCACCCGCCTGAATCTATTTAAAATCTAATTTTTTTTTATTTCAACCGCCCGACCCGACCCGCGGATAAAATCTAATTTTTTTTTATTTCAACCGCCCGACCCGCGGATAATCCGCGGACTCCGCGGTTGTGTCCGCAAACCGCGCATCTCTAGTCCACAATCAATTTAAGCCTAGGAGAGGGACAGCGAGATTGTAACGGATGACTGCACTACATATAAATCATACCAAATAAAACAAAAATCAGCGCTGTAGTATTTGCAGTATTATGTGTTTGTAAGATGATGCGACTCACAGCGCGTGGAGAAGATCTTGCTGTGATAGAACTTCTCCCACTTCTCGGGCACAGGCAGGGCCATGACGGTCACAGCATAATCGGAGCCAAGGGAGAGTCCGGAGAACATGTCCGACTTGTACACCTGTAACAGGACAAATCCTTGCGTGAGTCATTTCATTTAAATCTATTTCATTCAAATATGAATACACTTTAAAATGTCCTTTATTTCCACACATCATTTTGTTTGAAGCAGAAAAACATGAACATAAATGTGGAGGTACATGATGTTCAGAGACACTGAAGACTGTCTAATAAATCCAGATCAGTATTTTTGAATCCCAAAACACAAGAAACAACGATTTATTTTATAAGTAAAGGTAAGACCATAATAATGTTTTTTTTAATTAAATGTGCTTTTTTGTGTGCTACAGTTTGTATGTGTAAAGTTAAAGTTAAGTTAAAGTACCAATGATTGTCACACACACACTAGGTGTAATGAAAATTGTCCTCTGCATTTGACCCATCCCTTGTTCACCCCCTGGGAGGTGAGGGGAGCAGTGAGCAGCAGCGGTGGCCACGCCCGGGAATCATACTTGGTGATTTAACCCCCAATTCCAACCCTTGATGCTGAGTGCCAATCAGGGAGGTAACGGCTCCCATTTTTATAGTCTTTGGTATGACTCGGCCGGGGTTTGAACTCATAATTTCGCCACACCGAGTGTGTGTGTGACAATCATTGGTACTTTAACTTTAACTTCATTTGGATAAAAACAAAACAAGAAATGAGGCCAAATATGACAATATAAAACCACTTTACGCTGAGCAATGAAACACATGTACCGCCACATTTTAATTTTTTTTTATTAGAGATGTCCGATAATGGCTTTTTTGCCGATATTCCGATATTGTCCAACTCTTAACTGCTGTTGCGTTTTGGACCAGTTGTTCCTCCCAGGGAATTCAAGTCACAAGTCGCTCCCAAGCTCTTTACGACACTTAAAGCTGAGTAGAAAAACCACCAGAGACAGAATAGGTATTTTGTAATATATTTGCAAAGCTTTGCATATATACATTGAGACCAGTCCAGCATAGAACATTCAATCGCTTCGCTAAGATGGTCTGCCCCCCCGAAAAACCCTCTCCCCTCTTAAGTCCCTGGCAGTCATGTCTCTCTAGCCAAAACAAATGCCCATTATCTCTCTTTGTAACATTCCTCATTCAAGGTTAAGCACACCGTTTTGCAGACAACCAAAAGACCACAATTGGAAGAAAAACACTAGCTATTTTGTAATATGATTATGAAATAAAAAGAAGTAACACTTAAATTCGGATATATGTAAATATCTGCCTCCGACACTACCGATTCCGATATCAACCGATACCGATATATACAGTCGTGGAATTAACACATTATTATGCCTAATTTTGTTGTGATGCCCCGCTGGATGCATTAAACAATGTAACAAGGTTTTCCAAAATAAATCAACTCAAGTTATGGAAAAAAAAAATGCCAACATGGCACTGCCATATTTATTATTGAAGTCACAAAGTGCATTTTTTTTTTTTTTAACATGCCTCAAAACAGCAGCTTGGAATTTGGGACATGCTCTCCCTGAGAGAACATGAGGAGGTTGAGGTGGGCGGGGGTTAGGGGGGGTCGGGGTTTTCAGGTAGGGGGTAGCAGAGGGTGTGTATTGTAGCGTCCCGGAAGAGTTAGTGCTGCAAGGGGTTCTGGGTATTTGTTCTGTTGTGTTTATTTTGTGTTACGGTGCGGATGTAGAAGCATTTAAGTCCCATCTTAAAACTCATTTGTATACTCTAGCCTTTAAATAGACCCCCCTTTTAGACCAGTTGATCTGCCGTTTCTTTTTTTTTCTCCTCTGCTCCCCTCTTCCTTGTGGCATCCCGGAAGAGTTAGTGCTGCAAGGGATTCTGGGTATTTGTTCTGTTGTGTTTATGTTGTGTTACGGTGCGGAAGTTCCCCCAAAATGTGTTTGTCATTCTTGTTTGGTGTGGGTTCACAGTGTGGCGCATATTTGTAACAGTGTTAAAGTTGTTTATACGGCCACCCTCAGTGTGACCTGTATGGCTGTTGACCAAGTATGCCTTGCATTCACTCGTGTGTGTGAAAAGCCGTAGATATTATGTGACTGGGCCGGCACGCATAGGCAGTGCCTTTAAGGTTTATTGGCGCTCTATACTTCTCCCTACACAGCGGTGTTTTAAAAAGTCATACATTTTACTTTTTGAAACCGATACCGATAATTTCCGATTTCACATTTTTAAAGCATTTATCGGCTGATAATATTGGCAGTCAGATATTATCGGACATCTCTATTATTTATCTCCCAAAAAGACCCAAATGTGGCAAGACAGGCATATACAGCTACTGTACTTTACGTTGTCTAATAAAATATGAAATTCATGTATCAGTGGAAAAAAAAACAATAATTGCAGAGATATAGAACCAGGATTTTCCATCTGAGAGCAACATTAAAATATTCACTTTATGTTGTGTATCTCCACATGTATGTTGTTTTTTCATCCAAAGCAAGAAACAAATGTGAACATTTTTGCTTTTCATTGCAGATTGACAACGCACGTTTTATCTCCACAGTAACTATTATGACGGTGCAGAATAACATCGGTTTTTAGAGAAAAAAAAAAATGCAGGAAAACCACGAAAAAGCATTCGTCGATGTGTAATTGCCGGGAAAAATACCGTTTGAGCGTGTGAAGCAGAGAGTGTGAGGTTTGGCTGGAAGAGAAAAAGCTGACAGGCAAAACCGGACCCTCCCAAAGACTGCAAGGACACCTGGAAGCCTCGCAGGAACTCGATACCTGCAGAAAAGAAAAACAATAACTATAAATACATGATAATATCTGTATTTCCATCTAGAAAAAATGTCCATCTCTCTCCTCCCTCTATTGTGCGTTATCACAGCCCACTCCTCTGACCCGCCTCCTCAGAATCAGAACCAGAATCAGAAGTACTTTATTAATCCCCGAGGGGAAATTGAGATTTTCAGCACAATCCCATTCAAGATCAGACAAACATTACAGGGAGACAGAAAAAGGATCGCTGACAACTTCCGGCGCCCCTTGCAAAAAAAAAAGGGTCAGAAACAGGTAAATGTTGGGGAAGGGGCGGTGGAGAGTAATAAAAATATTCAGTCACAAGTTGGACCCCAGGGAAAGGGGCCAGACTGAGGTCAAGGAAAAAAAACCTCATTGCCATAACACATATAAACAAGTTATATAGAATCAACAAAACTTGCAACAGAGGGTAGGGAGTGGGAGTTACGGCGGCCGGCTTCTGCTGTATAAGCACTAGTCAGCCGTCAATCGCCCCTAAGGGGACTCAAGCTGTGGCGAAGGCGTGGGGTGGGGGTGGTGCATATGCGCACACAGAATGTGGGCAATGGCCCTACCCCTGCAGACGGGGGTAAGCCCATTTTAATTGGAGCCACCTAGGCTCCCCTATAAAGCAGGTTTCCATTAATAGCTTTTCTCTCTGCTCCTCCGGGTAAACCCTTATGTCATACTTGCCAACCTTGAGAGGTCCGATTTCGAGAGGTGGGGGGGCGTGGTCGGGGTGGGTTGGGGCGTGGTTGGGGGCGTGGTTAAGATGGGGGGAGTATATTGACAGCTAGAATTCACCAAGTCAAGTATTTCATACATATATATATATATATATATATATATACATATATATATATATATATATATATATATATATATATATATATATATATATATATACAGTATATATATATCAATCAATCAATCAATCAATGTTTATTTATATAGCCCTAAATCACAAGTGTCTCAAAGGGCTGCACAAGCCACAACGACATCCTCGGTACAAAGCCCACATAAGGGCAAGGAAAAACTCACCCCAGTGGGACGTCGATGTGAATGACTATGAGAAACCTTGGAGAGGACCGCATATGTGGGTATATATATATATATATATATATATATATATATATATATATATATATATATATATATATATATGTATGTGTGGGAAAAAAAATCACAAGACTATTTCATCTCTACAGGCCTGTTTCATGAGGGGGGGTACCCTCAATCATCAGGAGATTTTGATTGAGGGTACCCCCCCTCATGAAACAGGCCTGTAGAGATGAAATAGTCTTGTGATTTTTTTTTTCCCACACATACATATATTGCGCTCTACTACGGTATCGAGCACTATTTTTTGGATAACCTTATTAAGACATATATATATATATATATATATATATACATATATATATATACATACATATATATATATATATATATATATATATATATATATATATATATATATATATATATATATATATATATATCAGTCAGAAAAAATACAAAAAAAATACAATTAATTTTGATGTTTTTAGCAAAATATAGTAAAAATGTTTTTTTTTTTTTTTTTTTAATTAATAAATATATTTATTTTTAGGTAAGATAAACATAATATTACAATTTGTCTCTAGTCTGGATGATTTAGTTCTTGTCACCTTGTTGTCCTCCCGTCTTGAAAAAAGGCTGTCCTCACTCAGGTCCGCATGGAGCTGGAGGGGGCGTGGCCTCCAGCTCCGGCTGAAAATCAGGAGATTTTCGGGAGAATATTTGTCCCGGGAGGTTTTCGGGAGAGGCGCTGAATTTCGGGAGTCTCCCGGAAAATTCGGGAGGGTTGGCAAGTATGCCTTATGTTTTGTGTTCTTGGTTCCCTTTCTTACGGTTTACAATAAACACTATTTTTTTTATCGGCGTATAGTTTGTTGTTACCCCTCATTTTTGTTGTGTTCAATGAGCGACCTGGGACACGTCATCGACCCGGACGAGCCCCCACATCACAAGTCACTTTTTCCGTTCACATTTCAAATAATAATGATAATGATGAATGATGGATTAGATTTATATAAGCGCTTTTCTAGACACTCAAAGCGCTTCACAGAAGTGAGAACCCATCATTCATTCACACCTGGTGGTGGTAAGCTACTTTCGTAGCCACAGCTGCCCTGGGGTAGACTTACGGAAGCGTGGCTGCCAGTTTGCGCCTACGACCACCACCTATCATTCATTCACCAGTGTGAGCGGCACCGGGGGCAATGGTGAAGTGTCCTGCCCAAGGACACAACGGCAGCGATTTGGATGGTAAGAGGCGGGGAGCGAACCTGCAACCCTCAGGTTTCTGGCACGGCCGCTCTACCCACTACGCCATGCTGCCCCAAAGAAAGTCCTTTCTTATACACACATACTGAAAGTAAGTGTACTCATTTGCATATAGTACACACAATGTCAATGTCAATCTGTACAGTGGCCTAGTGGTTAGCGTGTCCGCCCTGTGATGGGTAGGTTGTGAGTTCAAACCCCGGCCGAGTCATACCAAAGACTATAAAAATGGGAGCCATTACCTCCCTGCTTGGCACTCAGCATCAAGGGTTGGAATTGGGGGTTAAATCACCAAAAATGATTCCCGGGCGTGGCCACTGCTGCTGCTCACTGCTCCCCTCACCTCCCAGGGGGTGATCAAGGGTGATAGGTCAAATGCAGAGAATAATTTCGCCACACCTAGTGTATGTGTGACAATCATTGGTACTTTACCTTTAACTTAACATTGACATACATCAAAATAACTGCAGGGAAGGTTTAGTGTAGTCGGACATGATCTATGGAATGTGGCTATAAGTTTGATTGAAATTGATTGATTGATTGATTAATTGATTGATTGATTGATTGAAACTTGTATTAGTAGACTGCACAGTACAGTACATATTCCGTACAATTGACCACTAAATGGTAACACCCGAATAAGTTTTTCAACTTGTTTAAAGGGGAACATTATCACAATTTCAGAAGGGTTAAAACCATTAAAAATCAGTTCCCAGTGGCTTATTATATTTTTCGAAGATTTTTTCAAAATTTTACCCATCACGCAATATCCCTAAAAAAAGCTTCAAAGTGCCTGATTTTAACCATCGTTATATACACCCGTCCATTTTCCTGTGACGTCACATAGTGATGCCAACACAAACAAACATGGCGGAAAGAACAGCAAGCTATAGCGACATTAGCTCGGATTCAGACTCGGATTTCAGCGGCTTAAGCGATTCAACAGATTACGCATGTATTGAAACGGATGGTTGTAGTGTGGAGGCAGGTAGCGAAAACGAAATTGAAGAAGAAACTGAAGCTATTGAGCCATATCGGTTTGAACCGTATGCAAGCGAAACCGACGAAAACGACACGACAGCCAGCGACACGGGAGAAAGCGAGGACGAATTCGGCGATCGCCTTCTAACCAACGATTGGTATGTGTTTGTTTGGCATTAAAGGAAACTAACAACTATGAACTAGGTTTACAGCATATGAAATACATTTGGCAACAACATGCACTTTGAGAGTGCAGACAGCCCAATTTTCATCAATTAATATATTCTGTAGACATACCCTCATCCGCGCTCTTTTCCTGAAAGCTGATCTGTCCAGTTTTGGAGTTGATGTCAGCAGGCCAGGGAAGCTAGGGTCGATAGGGGGTTTAGCTCGCTCGTCTGCGGGAACAAACTGCCGCCATTGCTTGCCGTGCTACCGAGGGCCTTTGTCCCTGAATTGCTCACACACTCCGGCAGATTCAATGGGGGGTCTGGCGGCAGATTTCTTTGACTTTATCGTTGGAAATGCATCTGCTTTGAGTGTCGCAGGATATCCACACATTCTTGCCATCTCTGTCGTAGCATAGCTTTCGTCGGTAAAGCGTGCGGAACAAACGTCCAATTTCTTGCCACTTTCGCATCTTTGGGCCACTGGTGCAACTTGAATCCGTCCCTGTTCGTGTTGTTACACCCTCCGACAACACACCGACGAGGCATGACGTCTCCAAGGTACGGAAAACAGTCGGAAAAAACGGAAAATAACAGAGCTGATTTGACTCGGTGTTTGAGAAAATGGCGGATTGCTTCCCGATCCGAGAGCGAATATTAGAAAGGCGTTTAATTCGCCCAAATTCACCCATTTAGAGTTCGGAAATCGGTTAAAAAAATATATGGTCTTTTTTCTGCAACATCAAGGTATATATTGAGGCTTACATAGGTCTGGTGATAATGTTCCCCTTTAATGTCAGTTTGAATTCCAAATTTTTAGATTTTTCTACCTGAAACCTGAATTCTAAATTGTGCGAACCCATGAAAGGTTTTACAATAAATTCCCAGCTATTTGCTAACATTCTCATGTTCTGGCTCATCTTCCAGTAAACCAGCACTTAAATATACGCCACCCTTGCTTTTTTTTATTATTAGAAAAAACAACATGAACTTGAAATTTTGATGTTTTATATCACATTTGTGTCATGGCGGCCCTGTAATTTGCAATGAGCAACATAGCATAGCTTTCGTCGGTAAAGTGTGCGGAACAAACGTCCAATTTCTTGCCACTTTGGCATCTTTGGGCCACTGGTGCAACTTGAATCCGTCCCTGTTCGTGTTGTTACACCCTCCGACAACACACCGACGAGGCATGATGTCTCCAAGGTACGGAAAACAGTCGAAAAAAACGGAAAATAACAGAGCTGATTTGACTCGGTGTTTGAGAAAATGGCGGATTGCTTCCCGATCCGAGAGCGAATATTAGAAAGGCGTTTAATTCGCCCAAATTCACCCATTTAGAGTTAGGAAATCGGTTAAAAAAATATATGGTCTTTTTTCTGCAACATCAAGGTATATATTGACGCTTACATAGGTCTGGTGATAATGTTCCCCTTTAATGTCAGTTTGAATTCCAAATTTTTTGATTTTTCTACCTGAAACCTGAATTCTAAATTGTGCGAACCCATGAAAGGTTTTACAATAAATTCCCAGCTATTTGCTAACATTCTCATGTTCTGGCTCATCTTCCAGTAAACCAGCACTTAAATATACGCCACCCTTGCTTTTTTTTATTATTAGAAAAAACAACATGAACTTGAAATTTTGATGTTTTGTATCACATTTGTGTCATGGCGGCCCTGTAATCTGCAATGAGCAACATAGCATAGCTTTCGTCGGTAAAGTGTGCGGAACAAACGTCCAATTTCTTGCCACTTTGGCATCTTTGGGCCACTGGTGCAACTTGAATCCGTCCCTGTTCGTGTTGTTACACCCTCCGACAACACACCGACGAGGCATGATGTCTCCAAGGTACGGAAAACAGTCGAAAAAAACGGAAAATAACAGAGCTGATTTGACTCGGTGTTTGAGAAAATGGCGGATTGCTTACCGAGAGCGAATATTAGAAAGGCGTTTAATTCGCCAAAATCCACCCATTTAGAGTTCGGAAATCGGTTAAAAAAATATATGGTCTTTTTTCTGCAACATCAAGGTATATATTGACGCTTACATAGGTCTGGTGATAATGTTCCCCTTTAAGTCGGGGTCCACGTTAATCAATTCATGGTAGATATATGGTAAGATGGTAAGATGGTAAGATGTAGAATGACACAAGTACAGAATGTCTAGGGTTCAGATCAACACACCGTATTGGCTGGGCTTCCAGGAGACAACCACAGAATCCAAATTAGGGTCCGAACTGGGTACCGACTCAATGTTGATGTCGTGCGGTGCTTGAACGAAGTGTTGACACAAACGAGGGTCCTCTTCTCCGAGCAGTTGAAAGCACGGCCAAGGAATACAACCTGAGGAGAAAAAATATGATCATTAAGACGGACGGCGTGGCTCTCGAAACTTTAGGCCGGGTTCCTGGTACAAGTCCAGCTTTGGCCATTAGAGTTACTTTCATTGTGTCTTTGGGAAAGGCTCTTAGCCCACCTGGCTCCCAGTGCCCCTTACACTGGTATGGGGGACTACAGACGGAAATGAGTGTTTCAAAGTCCACATTCTTTTCTTTCATTCTGATAGAAAGGCAGTGAGAATTCCACTTACTTCCTAAAGTACCTTTGTACTTCAAGCCAAGCACTTTGTCCACTTCATCGCTGTTTATTCTGCAATAGTGACATCCTGGTCCTCCCTGTAGGTGGCAGAGGTACTTAATATATGTATTAAAAGTTATGTTATACACACTTACTGAGACAAAACACATGAGTCTTTGTACTACTTCTATATATTTACCGTACCGCAGGGGCGTCACTAGCTTTTAAGGACAGGGGGGGGCTTAGCCCCCAGGAGATGCACAGGATGCAAGCGAGTAGCGCACGAGCACAAAACTTCACAAACGGCTAACAAAGACTTAGAAATTATTCATTGTTATTATTATTTTATTTTTTTAAATGCACGGGACGAAATGAAATGCTCCCCGGGACGATGGTTTTAACCATTTTTTTCTTTTTCTTTTTATGTATTTATTAATTTTACATTTTATATTAAATGTCTTGGTTTTTTCTCCCTCTGAAAGTCCTGTGAAATAACAAGCTATAATACACCAGCTATTAATGTAACAATACAATAAAACAAATATATTTAATGATGTTTTTTTTTCATTATTTTATGTATTTTACTTGATATAGATTCTACAAATGATGTGGGCATTTTTTATATGAACAAGTCCAAGGACCGCAGGCAAGGTCGCAGAGAAAATGCGGACTGGAGTTTGAGTGATGTGGGCATTTTCTATACGAACAAGTGGAATGGATTGGACACCGACACACTAAAGGGGCTCTCTACCTTACACTATGAAGTGAGGAAACTGAGTGAATAATGACAGGTTATATGATTATTTAAACTCATATTTGGGCCACTTTATAATATGTCGGCATGTATTTGTAAAAAAAAAAAAAATTAAAAAATAAATAAATATAACACCAAATTATTTAGGGGGGGGCTTAAGAATATTTTAGGGGGGCTTGAGCCCCCCTAAAATAGGCCTAACAACGCCAATGCCGTACCGTATTTTTCAGACTATAAGGCGCACTTAAAATCCTTTCATTTTCTCAAAACTCGACAGTGCGCCTTATAACCCGGTGCGCCTAATGTACGGAATCATTTTGGTTGTGCTCACCGACCTCGAAGCTATTCTATTTGGTACATGGTGAAATGTTAATTGTGACCAGTAGATGGCAGTCAAACATAAGAGATACGTGTAGACTGCAATATGACTCAAGTAAACAACGCCAACATTTTATATGTTCCATTGAAAATATAGAACATTACACATGGCGCTCAAAAATCTATCAAAATGTTTTAATAGGACTTTGGTAAGCTATGAAGCCACACTACTTGATGGATTGTACTGTGCTTCAACATAGGAGTATTATTATGGTGTGTGTAAAGTAAGACAAATTATATGGCGTTTTGTTTCGCAATATTACAAACCCTGTTTCCATATGAGTTGGGAAATTGTGTTGGATGTAAATTTAAACGGAATACAATGATTTGCATATCCTTTTCAACCCATATTCAATTGAATGCACTACAAAGACAACATATTTGATGTTCAAACTCATAAACATTTTATTTTTTTGCAAATAATAATTAACTTTGAATTTCATGGCTGCAACATGTGCCAAAGTAGTTGGGAAAGGGCATGTTCACCACTGTGTTACATGGCCTTTCCTTTTACCAACACTCAGTAAACGTTTGGGAACTGAGGAGACACATTTTTTAAGCTTCTCAGTTGGAATTCTTTCCCATTCTTGCTTGATGTACAGCTTAAGTTGTTCAACAGTCCGGGGTTCTCCGTTGTGATATTTTAGGCTTCATAATGCGCCACACATTTTCAATGGGAGACAGGTCTGGACTACAGGCAGGCCAGTCTAGTACCCGCACTCTTTTACTATGAAGCCACGTTGATGTAAGACGTGGCTTGGCATTGTCTTGCTGAAATAAGCAGGGGCGTCCAATGTAACGTTGCTCGGATGGCAACATATGTTGCTCCAAAACCTGTATGTACCTTTCAGCATTAATTGCACCTTCACAGATGTGTAAGTTACCCATGTCTTGGGCACTAATACACCCCCATACCATCACACATGCTGGCTTTTCAACTTTGCGCCTATAACAATCCGGATGGTTCTTTTCCTCTTTGGTCCGGAGGACACAACGTCCACAGTATCCAAAACAATTTGAAATGTGGACTCGTCAGACCACAAAACACATTTCCACTTTGTATCAGTTCATCTTAGATGAGCTCAGGCCCAGCGAAGCCGACGGCGTTTCTGGGTGTTGTTGATAAACGTTTTTCGCCTTGCATAGGAGAGTTTTAACTTGCACTTACAGATGTAACGACCAACAGTAATTACTGACAGTGGGTTTATGAAGTGTTCCTGAGTCCATGTGGTGATATCCTTTACACACTGATGTCGCTTGTTGATGCAGTACAGCCTGAGGGATCGAAAGTCACAGGCTTAGCTGCTTACGTGCAGTGATTTCTCCAGATTCTCTGAACCCTTTGATGATATTACGGACCGTAGATGTTGAAATCCCTAAATTCTTTGCAATAGCTGGTTGAGAAAGGTTTTTCTTAAACTGTTCAACAATTTGCTCACACATGTGTTGACAAAGTGGTGACCCTCGCCTCATCCTTGTTTGTGAATGACTGAGCATTTCATGGAATCTACTTTTATACCCAATCATGGCACCCACCTGTTCCCAATTTGTGTTTGATGAGCATTCCTCAACTTTATCAGTATTTATTGCCACCTTTCCCAACTACTTTGGCACGTGTTGCACCCATGAAATTCTAAAGTTAATGATTATTTGCACAAAAAAAAATGTTTATGAGTTTGAACATCAAATATGTTGTCTTTGTAGCATATTCAACTGAATATGGGTTGAAAATTATTTGCAAATCATTGTATTCCGTTTATATTTACATCTAACACAATTTCCCAACTCATATGGAAACGGGGTTTGTATACAAAAGCGACTTTTCTTACCTTCTGGTACCTGCTGATCTGTATTTGGGATCTGCATAAGTCCTGAAAATTTGCCTGCATCCGCCTTTGTAGTCCGTGGCGACACCATATTTGATAAGCTTCTTCTTTTTCTCTATCTTGTTATGGGACGTTCATCCTCTGAAGTTGCCATTTCTAATATAAAGTAGTGTAAAGTTCTTACTTATATCTGTCAGTAAACTCGCCATGAAAGCGCTAAAACATACCGGTGTAGTGAGTTTACATTATTCACCCAAGGAACTTTATTTATTAGAGAGTTCTGGTCGAACGTTTTTTTCCACGGGACACATTTCCGGCGTTGTTGTTGCACTAGTGAGCCACGGATGAGGCGATGCTGCTCCGTTATTGATTGAAGTAAAGTCTGAATGTCATTAAAACAGTTAGCGCCATCTTTTGACATTTCTTCCACTCCCGTCCTTGCACGCTACACCGCTACAACAAAAATGACGGGGAGAAGACGCCGCCAAAGGCCCACAAAACGGCGCACCTTGAAGCGATCTATACAACATTTTGACCAAAAAAACACCATTATATGTTATGTAGACCACAAGGAAGTGTCTTCAATTTAGAAAAAATAAATAAAATATGACCCCTGTAATGCGCCTTATAATCCGGTGCACCTTTTGGATGAAAATAGACCCGACTCGACCCGCTCATCGGCAGTGCGCCCTATGGTCCGGAAAATACGGTATACGAAGACTGAGCACTTTTTAAAAATGTAGAAGTGCAAGTCAACAAGGCAAAAGTATTCTGATTGAATACCGTGACATTTTCTTGTGTGTGTGTGCATAATTCACAGATAGTCAAGCTGTCAAGTCATCAGCTCATAGCAGCCGCGGGAGCGCCTTTGAAGAGTAACAAGTCACTGACACGAAGACGATAATTAAGCATATCGTCGCCACTCAGGCACATTTCAAACACGGAGGTGACCCGCCACTAGTTAGATAAGACATCCCTGTACGTATGCTCATACTTTCACAAAAACAGCTTTGCACAAAAAAAGGCTTTTCTGCACATCTTAAAAATAAAGCCAACTATTAAAAGCACTTTTAAGTTGTTTAAATACCAATTTCAGTCTGGGTTTGGTCAACACACTTCCAATACATTATTGTTGCACCTTAATTGCACAGATTACTGAATATGCAATAAAGCCAGTGGCTATTTTCTTATACATCAAACAGTAACTGTTAGAATAATTATGTATAAGTTATCACACAACTCTTATGCTGAAAGGCCGTTGCTAAAGTTATTATCAATTGTGCTGAAGTTGAACTTTTCTATCTGTACAAAGCAGTGACGTGTGGTGAGGTCGATGGCTGGTGAGGCACTGACTTCATCACAGTCAGATTTACAAACATATGAACCCTAAAGAGTATCTTATTCACCATTTGATTGGCAGCAGTTAACGGGTTATGTTTAAAAGCTCATACCAGCATTCTTCCCTGCTTGGCACTCAGCATCAAGTGTTGGAATTGGGGTTTAAATCACCAAAAATTATTCCCGGGCGCGGCGCCGCTGCTGCCCACTGCTCCCCTCACCTCCCAGGGGGTGATCAAGGGGATGGGTCAAATGCAGAGGACAAATTTTATTACACCTAGTGTGTGTGTGACAATCGTTGGTACTTTAACTTAACTTTAACTTTACACATACAAACTGTAGCACACAAAAAAGCACATTTAATAAAAAAAACGTTCTTATGGTCTTACCTTTACTTATAAATTAAGTCCATGGGCCGCAACTAAAGCCCTCACTTAAACTTTCCACGTGCAAGATTGAATCTATTTAAAAAAGTGTAACCGAGGGTTTATAAATGTCGCCTATACTGTATGAAACTACAAAATAACAAACACGGAGGCTCCAGTTTATACGAGGACCACTTTATTTACCTTCTTTCAAAAACCTCCGCAACGTGACATCACTTCCGCTCTTAGCGCCTTCAAAATAAGAGCTCAAGGCATATACTGTATAACAGCGCATAACAGGAACTTAACATCACAAAGAGGAAAGCCCATAAAAATAGGTTACAAAAGTTATTTAATAAGAATCCAACAAGTGCAAAAACAATAATGTTCGTGTTGGAGGAGTTGTGAATTAGATACACCTGCAGTCTGCAGGTGTATCTAATGTTGTGGCCCTGCAGTCATTCACAACTCCTCCAACACGAACATTATTGTTTTTGCACTTTTTGGCTTCTTATGAAATCATTTTTTAAAATAGATTCAATCTTGCACGTGGAAAGTTTAAGTGTGGGCTTTAGTTGATATAACAATTCTACGGCGGGAGTGCAGGAGGTGAGCCTCAGCCAGTGCGTCTTTTGCAGCCATTTTATGATCGCTCAGCACAAGAAATACGTTACACACATACAGTTGTTGACAAAATACACTGTACATTATATACCTCAGCTAACTAAACTATGGAAATGTATAATATAATTCATACAGCAATACAGTCTCACTGCACAGCAGGCCAGCAGTTAGCAGAGTCCGTCCATGTTGAGGCACTGAGTGACGTGCCTCAACTGGCTGTTGTTCACCGCACCGTCTCTTCTCAGTATTTAAACGGCAAATGTGAAAATTCAGCGATTTTGAATAAAAATCATCTAAAACTGGTGAAGTTAAATGGAAAATAACTTTATAGTATAATCACTGCATACATATAACAATTTAATTAAATTCTGAATAATCATGTATTGTGTCTACTGGGGCTGCTTGCGTGGGACTGTACCTTAGAGCGTAGGGGGAAACTGTAACTGAGTGTACAGCCCAATACGTCTCTCCTCATGAGCAAAATTCAACTCTGTCTCTGCGTGATTCCTCCTTCTTGTCTTGTGTAGTAGATAGTTTGGTGTTTGAACCTGACAGTAACTTGGTAAACCGTCAAAATACAATGTTATAAGACATGAAAGATTATGAATAAACTAAGCTTGACAGGTGTTTGTACACCTGAACAAAAAGCGAATAATCATTAAAAGTGTAGCGTTACTGTCTGAGGAATTATATTTTTAGAAAAAGAAGATGAGCAAGTTGCACGACGACAATTACATGACAACATTTACTGGCAGAAAAACAAACAGCTAATTAAATATAATTAAATAGACTGATGACATGTCGTCATCCAGAGGGGAGGAGCCATGCATCTTGGGTTGTTGTTTCATTCCAGCACATTATAGAAAATCACAGAAATGAACAAATATTTCCTCCATATGTGAGCAGAACAAGGAAATGATCAGATCAGATCTGATTGGACGGGAGGCAATGGCATGACATCATTGTTGTATCATCCGCCAATCTTCATGCAGATATAATGTCATTGTTAAGATGGTCAAAAGTAATGAGTCACGCAGCCTTCCAAAACAAATGTAGCAGATTATCAATGAGAAAACAAAAATGTTGTTGTCATTATAACATATTTTTGATGGACGTTGCAAGTCTCAAGTTTTGCGTGTCGTATGTGCTCATATGTGCTTATGCTGCTACTGAGCCCCTCTTTTACCCCCAATTGGAGCTTAGTTTGGGACATACTTGCCAACCCTCCCGAATTTTCCGGGAGACTCCCGAAATTCAGCGCCTCTCCCGAAAACCTCCCGGGACAAATATTCTCCCGAAAATCTCCCGATTTTCAGCCGGAGCTGGAGGCCACGCCCCCTCCAGCTCCATGCGGACCTGAGTGAGGACAGTCTTTTTTCACTACGGGGGACAACAGGGTGACAAGAACTAAATCATCCAGACTAGAGATACATTGTATTATTATGTTTATCTTACCTAAAAATAAATAGATATTTATTAATTTTAAAAAAAACAACTAAATACATTTTTACTATATTTTGCTAAAAACATCAAAATTAATTGTATTTTTATTTTTATTTTTTCTGACTCCTTATTACATCCAGCCATAGAATTTTACATTAAAATAAACATATTTGAAATAATAAATTTTAAATTATCATAATAATTCATTTAAAATGACCATATTTAATTATTAAAATAATTGCTTGTTTATCAACAACTTTAGTATTTTATTCATTACATTTTGAAGCTCTCAGAAGCCAAGTTATGTTATATTCCTCAATATTTATTTATGCAAGTTTGAAGTATCAATTATCCAAACACAGTTTTGTTTGCATATTTTCAGTATATATATATATATATATATATATATATATATACATATATATATATATATATATATATATATATATATATATATATGAAATACTTGACTTGGTGAATTCTAGCTGTCAATATACTCCTCCCCTCTTAACCACGCCCCCAACCACGCCCCGCCCCACCCCCGACCACGCCCCCACCCCCCCACCTCCCGAAATCGGAGGTCTCAAGGTTGGCAAGTATGGTTTGGGAGTTGCTTTTTTTTCTCCTCCTCCTGCCCCCATGTTTACCTTTCCTTCTGACCCCTTTATGGGACGCCGCTAGGTGGCAACCCATCAGTCGTTCCCAGGCCTGGGCAATTATTTTGCCTTGAGTGGCCAAATTTTGAGAAAAAAATGTGTCTGGGCGACGGTATATCCAGTGTTGGGACTAACGCGTTACGTAGTAACGCCGTTAGTTTCGGCGGTAACTAGTAATCTAACGCGTTATTTTTTATATTCAGTAACTCAGTTACCGTTACTACATGATGCGTTTCTGCGTTATTTTATGTTATTTTTCATGTAGTATCGGATAGAAACAGAAGATCTGAGTGTGTTTTATTGCAGCGCTGCGGTGGGAAAGAAAAGGCGTGCTTTGTGTGGGTGGGGGCGGGGGGTACTCCCATACCGCAGTTGAGGAGTGCAGGGGAGACGTTCCTCGAGGCCGGCGGTTTGTTGCAACTTTGTGACTTTATTGGACGCAGCCATCCACCAAGCTAGAGCACCTGCACGCACTCACTGTCGCCGCTCGCTCACCTCTCTCGCCCACTCACTCACTTCACTCACCTCACATGCTTTCATATCTTAAAGGGCCACACACACACACATACGCTACTCTCATAACAACTAACAAGACATCATGGCGAAGCCAGAAGTCGAGTTTCTTAACATGGAGACATTCTCAATACTTTTCGTTTGTCGAGCACAAAGAAAAAAACATTTTAGTTAAATGTAAGTTGTGTCTTGGGTCAAAGATCCTATCTACTTAAAGTTAAAGTGCCATTATGTTGCAGCTATTTAAAATAGTTTTGTCAATTTGTTCTGGCCTGAAATAAATTGGCCCTTTGAAACATATCTTTGTCTTTGTGTGTTGTATGTAGACCACATTGTTTGTGTGTTGTATGTAGACCACATTGTTTGTGTGTTGTATGTAGACCACATTGCTCAGCAGAGTTCAGTGATACAAATGCATGTCAAGTTGATCAACACATTGTATTATTCTCCAGTGCAATAACAGTACTGAAATGAAGGCTAAAAGGGCATTAATGGGAGCCTTAAAAAAAGGGGGGGAAAAAGAAGTAACTAAATAGTTACTTTTCACTCATTACTTTTTGGTGTAAGTAACTGAGTTAGTAACGGAGTTACTTTTGAAATAAAGTAACTCGTAACTGTTACTGGTTACTGGTTTTCAGTAACTAACCCAACACTGGGTATATCTGATTTTTAGGAACACGAAAACAAAACCTCACAATAATGTCTGATTGAATGCTCAAAACATTATGACAGACCGCCTTAAAAAACGGAAAGGAATTTAAAATTTTTTTTTACTGAATGAGACACCCAGAATGTACATGAAAATATAGTATGTGGGATTTACAATATTAACTATGAACGATAAAACACTGAATATTGACAACATATGAACGTCATACACTCCATCCACATATTTTACAATCAAGCGAAATGCAACACAAACAGTGAAATATGAACGCGAAGGGTAAAAACCAGAGACGTGCGGTGAGGTTGATGGCTGGTGAGGCACTGACTTCATCACAGTCAGATTTACAAACATATGAACCCTAAAGAGTATCTTATTCACCATTTGATTGGCAGCAGTTAACGGGTTATGTTTAAAAGCTCATACCAGCATCAAGGGTTGAAAGTGGGGGTTAAATCACCAAAAATGATTCCCGGGCGCGGCGCCGCTGCTGCCCACTGCTCCCCTCACCTCCCAGGGGGTGAACCAGGGGATGGGTCAAATGCAGAGGACACATTTCATTACACCTAGTGTGTGTGTGACAATCATTGCTACTTTAACTTAACTTTAACTTTACACATACAAACTGTAGCACACAAAAAAGCACATTTAATAAAAAATGTTATTATGGTCTTACCTTTACTTATAAATGAAGGCCATGCGCCGCTGTTGTGCTGGATTAATGCACCCCCTGACGGGAGTGTTTTATCAACTAAAGCCCTCACTTCAACTTTCCACGTGCAAGATTGAATCTATTTAAAAAAGTGTAACTGAGGGTTTATAAATGTCGCCTATACTGTATGAAACTACAAAATAACAAACACGGAGGCTCCAGTTTACATGAGGACCACTTTATTTACGTTCTTTCAAAAACCTCCGCTCCACTGTGTCATCACTTCCGCTCTTAGTGCCTTCAAAATAACAGCTCAAGGCATATACTGTACAACAGCGCATAACAGGAACTTAACATCACAAAGAGGAAAGCCCATGAAAATAGGTTACAAAAGTTATTTAATAAGAAGCCAAAAAGTGCAAAAACAATAATGTTCGTGTTGGAGGAGTTGTGAATTAGATACACCTGCAGTCTGCAGGTGTACCTAATGTTGTGGCCCTGCAGTCATTCACAACTCCTCCAACACGAACATTATTGTTTTTGCACTTTTTGGCTTCTTATGAAATAACTTTTTTAAATAGATTCAATCTTGCACGTGGAAAGTTTAAGTGTGGGCTTTAGTTGATATAACACTCCCGTCAGGGGGTGCATTCTACGGCGGGGGTGCAGGAGGCGGGATTACTGCGAGCCTCAGCCAGTGCGTCTTTTGCAGCCGTTTTATGATCGCTCAGCACAAGAAATACTTTACACACATACAGTTGTTGACTAAATACACTGTACATTATATACCTCAGCTAACTAAACTATGGAAATGTATAATATAATTCATATAGCAATACGGTCTCACTGCACAGCAGGCCAGCAGTTAGCCGAGTCAGCAATCCATGTTGAGGCACTGAGTGACGTGATTTTTAATAAAAATTCTTAATCATTTGAAGAGCATGCAAGCAGACATTGCTTTACTACAAGAGACTCACCTCTCCAAGTCCGATACCTCAAAACTGCATTCATGGCAATACCCACACACATACCTTGCTAGTTACAACTCCAAACAGAGAGGCGTCGCCGTTCTCATTAGTAGAAAGGTCAACTTTACATTCCATAACTCCATTACTGACATAGAGGGAAGATACATCATTCTTAATATTTCTGTCATACTTGCCAACCTTGAGACCTCCGATTTCGGGAGCTGGGGGGTGGGGGTGGCGGGGGGCGTGGTCGGGGTGGGACGGGGGCGTGGCGGGGTGGGAGGAGTATATTTACAGCTAGAATTCACCAAGTCAAGTATTTCATATATATATATATATATATAAACTTGAATTTCAGTGTTCATTTATTTACACATATACACACACATACCACTCATCTACTCATTGTTGAGTTAAGGGTTGAATTGTCCATCCTTGTTCTATTCTCTGTCACTATTTTTCAAACCATGCTGAACACCCTCTCTGATGATGTATTGCTGTGTGGCACGCACAAAAGTGCTTTCATCAAATGCACTAGATGGCAGTATTGTCCTGTTTAAGAGTGTCACAACATTGCTGTTTACGGCAGACGAACTGCTTTACGGTATACAAAAAAGTGACTGCTGTTGTTGTGTGTTGTTGCCGCGCTGGGAGGACGTTAATGAAACTGCCTAACAATAAACCCACATAAGAAACCAAGAACTCGCCCTCCATCATTCTATAGTTATAACGTGATTGGGCAGGTACGCTTTTTTATATTGTGGAGGACCTGAGTCCGCCTGAATTTCGGGAGATTTTTGGGAGAAAAATTTGTCCCGGGAGGTTTTCGGGAGAGGCGCTGAATTTCGGGAGTCTCCCGGAAAATCCGGGAGGGTTGGCAAGTATGATTTCTGTTGACGGGAGAAACTTATGTATCGCCAACATTTATGGTCCAAATGTTGATGACCCCTCCTTTTTTCACACTTTCTTCTCTTCACTTTCTCCTCACTCAAACCACTGCTTGATTCTAGGAGGGGACCTCAACTTAGTATTTAATCCATATATAGATCGGTCCACAGTGACTGGGAGTCACCGTGAGTCTCAGTCAGTGGTAATACTTAAAGGGGAACATTATCACCAGACCTATGTAAGCGTCAATATATACCTTGATGTTGCAGAAAAAAGACCATTTATTTTTTTAACCGATTTCCGAACTCTAAATGGGTGAATTTTGGCGAATTAAACGCCTTTCTATTATTCGCTCTCGGAGCGATGTTTGTGACGTCACATCGGGAAGCAATTCGCCATTTTCTCACTTTTGTCGGTGTGTTGTCGGAGGGTGTAACAACACGAACAGGGACGGATTCAAGTTGCACCAGTGGCCCAAAGATGCGAAAGTGGCAAGAAATTGGACGTTTGTTCCGCACACTTTACCGACGAAAGCTATGCTACGACAGAGATGGCAAGAATGTGTGGATATCCTGCGACACTCAAAGCAGATGCATTTCCAACGATAAAGTCAAAGAAATCTGCCGCCAGACCCCCATTGAATCTGCCGCAGTGTGTGAGCAATTCAGGGACAAAGGCCCTCGGTAGCACGGCAAGCAATGGCGGCAGTTTGTTCCCGCAGACGAGCGAGCTAAACCCCCTATCGACCCTAGCTTCCCTGGCCTGCTGACATCAACTCCAAAACTGGACAGATCAGCTTTCAGGAAAAGAGCGCGGATGAGGGTATGTCTACAGAATATATTAATTGATGAAAATTGGGCTGTCTGCACTCTCAAAGTGCATGTTGTTGCCAAATGTATTTCATATGCTGTAAACCTAGTTCATAGTTGTTAGTTTCCTTTAATGCCAAACAAACACATACCAATCGTTGGTTAGAAGGCGATAGCCGAATTCGTCCTCGCTTTCTCCCGTGTCGCTGGCTGTCGTGTCGTTTTCGTCGGTTTCGCTTGCATACGGTTCAAACCGATATGGCTCAATAGCTTCAGTTTCTTCTTCAATTTCGTTTTCGCTACCTGCCTCCACACTACAACCATCCGTTTCAATACATGCGTAATCTGTTGAATCACTTAAGCCGCTGAAATCCGAGTTTGAATCCGAGCTAATGTCGCTATATGTTTGTTTGTGTCGGCATCACAATGTGACGTCACAGGAAAATGGATGGGTGTATATAACGATGGTTAAAATCAGGCACTTTGAAGCTTTTTTTAGGGATATTGCGTAATGGGTAAAATTTTGAAAACAACTTCGAGAAATAAAATAAGCCACTGGGAACTGATTTTGAATGGTTTTAACCCTTCTGAAATTGTGATAATGTTCCCCTTTAAGCAATATATGAAGGATTATGGTCTTTGCGATGCCTGGCGTTCTTATCACCGCACTCTTAGGGAATACACTTATTTTTCCCCAGTTCACCACTCATTCTCTCGCATTGATTACTTTTTAACTAGTAGCTCAATTTTATCTGACACATCCATCCTATCATCATCAGTGACCATGCACCTGTCTCACTTTCCCTCAGCAACAAAACTATCACTGCACCTATAAAACAATGGAGACTTAATACATCATTACGAAAGGACCCAGACTTCCTAGACTATTTTGAGAAAGAATGGACAGATTTTTTAGATTTTAATGATCAACCAGAAATCACGGCGTGCGTTCTGTGGGAGACGGCAAAAGTAGTTATGCGAGGAAAAATTATTTCTTATTCATCATATCCATCCTTTCTTGCAGATTGTATTGTACCATATGTCTCGGCAAGAAACCTGCGTTCAAAGAACTCCGACTTATTAGTGATTCCCAGAGCCCATAAAAAGTCTGCGGGCTATAGACCGTTTTCCATTCGGGCTCCAATACTCTGGAATGTCCTCCCGGTAACAGTTAGAGATGCTACCTCAGTAGAAGCATTTAAGTCCCATCTTAAAACTCATTTGTATACTCTAGCCTTTAAATAGACCCCCCTTTTTTAGACCAGTTGATCTGCCGTTTCTTTTCTTTTCTCCTCTGCCTCCTCGCCGGGTTATTCCGGTTCCGGTGACCATGGATGAAGTGCTGGCTGTCCAGAGTCGGGACCCGGGGTGGACCGCTCGCCTGTGCATCGGTTGGGGACATCTCTGCGCTGCTGACCCGTATCCGCTCGGGATGGTCTCCTGCTAGCCCCACTATGGACTGGACTCTCACTACTATGTTAGATCCACTAAGGACTGTTCTTTCACAATATTATGTCACTCGACATTCATTGCTTTCGGTCACTTGACCACTTGAGGGGAGGTTACCCACATATGCGGTTTCTCAAAGTCATTCACATCGACGTCCCTTATGTGGACTCTGTACCAAGGATGTCGTTGTGGCTTGTACAGCCCTTTGAGACTTTTGTGATTTAGGGCTATATAAATAAACATTGATTGATTGATTGATACAAGAAAAAAAAGGAACGTTTACTAGAGCTTGAAAATGAAATAACAATAATAGAAATTGCCATCCCAGGACTCAATGACTAGAGACCCGTCACCCTGCCGTTTGTGGTCATGAAGTCCTTTGAGAGACTGGCGTTAAGCCACCCTTAGGTCATCACAGGGCAAACAGGTAGGTGGACGATGCAGTCAACTGAACCACATCCTGTATCACCTTGACTCCCCAGGGACCTAGGCCAGGATCCTGTTTGTGGACTTCAACTCTGCATTTAACACTATTATCCCATGCACCTTGTGGGTGCATGGGAGTTTGCCCAACCAGTCTACATGTGCTTTGTGGACTTGGAGAAGGCATTCGACCGTGTCCCTCGGGAAGTCCTGTGGGGAGTGCTCAGAGAGTATGGGGTATCGGACTGTCTGATTTTGGCGGTCCGCTCCCTGTATGATCAGTGTCAGAGCTTGGTCCGCATTGCCGGCAGTAAGTCGGACATGTTTCCAGTGAGGGTTGGACTCCGCCAAGGCTGCCCTTTGTCACCGATTCTGTTCATAACTTTTATGGACAGAATTTCTAGGCGCAGTCAAGGCATTGAGGGGATCTGGTTTGGTGGCTGCAGGATTAGGTCTCTGCTTTTTGCAGATGATGTGGTCCTGATGGCTTCATCTGGCCAGGATCTTCAGCTCTCGCTGGATCGGTTCGCAGCCGAGTGTGAAGCGACTGGGATGAGAATCAGCACCTCCAAGTCCGAGTCCATGGTTCTTGCCTGGAAAAGGGTGGAATGCCATCTTCGGGTTGGGGAGGAGACCCTGCCCCAAGCGGAGGAGTTCAAGTACCTCGGAGTCTTGTTCACGAGTGAGGGAAGAGTGGATCGTGAGATCGACAGGCGGATCGGTGCGGCGTCTTCAGTAATGCGGACGCTGTATCGATCCGTTGTGGTGAAGAAGGAGCTGAGCCGGAAGGCAAAGCTCTCAATTTACCGGTCGATCTACGTTCCCATCCTCACCTATGGTCATGAGCTTTGGGTTATGACCGAAAGGACAAGATCACGGGTACAAGCGTCCGAAATGAGTTTCCTCCGCCGGGTGGCGGGGCTCTCCCTTAGAGATAGGGTGAGAAGCTCTGTCATCCGGGGGGGAGCTCAAAGTAAAGCCGCTGCTCCTCCACATCGAGAGGAGCCAGATGAGGTGGTTCGGGCATCTGGTCAGGATGCCACCCGATCGCCTCCCTCAGGAGGTGTTTAAGGCACGTCCGACCGGTAGGAGGCCACGGGGAAGACCCAGGACACGTTGGGAAGACTATGTCTCCCGGCTGGCCTGGGAACGCCTCGGGATCCCCCGGGAGGAGCTGGACGAAGTGGCTGGGGAGAGGGAAGTCTGGGCTTCCCTGCTTAGGCTGCTGCCCCCGCGACCCGACCTCGGATAAGCGGAAGAAGATGGATGGATGGATGGATGGATGGATCCTGGATATCCTGCACAGCAAACTCAGCTAGCTCACAGTGCCGACTTCCAACTTCCTGACTGACAGGAGGTAGCAGGTAAGGCTGGGTAGCATCACATCCAGCACCAGGACACAGGTGCCCCCCTGTGGTGTCTTCACTCCCCACTGCTTTTCTCTCTCTACAGCAATGACCGCACCTCAGAGGATCCTTCTGCAAAACTCTTGAAGTTTGCAGGCTACACTACCGCCATCAGTCTCATGCTGAACGGCAACACGCCTGCCTACAGAAGGGAGGTGGAACAGCTGGCTCTCTGGTGCTGTAAGAACCATATGGAGCTGTGAACTCTATCAAGTTCCTGGGATCCACAACCTCACCGGACCTATACACACAATCAGGTAAAAGGCACAGCAGAGGATGTACTTCCAGAAGTTTAACCAGACCCAGGAGCGGCTGATCATGTTTCTACAGCACACCTCCATCACTGTCTGGTTTGACAGACTGCAACGGACAATTAGGATCATTGTGTCAACCTTCCCCCCCATCCAGGACTTATATCTGACCATGGTCAGGAAACAGGCAGGTAGCATCACTGCAGAGCTCTGACACCCTGGTCACAAACCGTTCAAAGTCCTTCCCTCCAGCGGGCTTTTACAAATCACTGTACAGCAAAACAACCTGTCTCGAGAACTGTAGCAGTTTCATGTCTTCCCCCAGGCTATCAATCTGATTTACGCCGTGAACTAACTCTGAATCTAATCCGTCACTTTAAATGTACTAACTCATGTTCACATCGTCATCTCTTTGCCTTTTCTCAATTCACCACCGGACTATTATTTATTCATGAATGGAAGACCTGCACAAATAAGTGTGGGACCTTACCTGGCGAAGGCACGTGAGCGAACAGTTCTGAGGATTGGACGATTGGAGATCGGCCACCATCAGGAGGTGACACAACACCAAGGCTCCAATCCACATTTTTGTCACGACCGACTCCACGAGTCAAAACACACCACGCCACTGAGTAGAGAAACAGCGAGCAGGCTAAGGTGTCAGAGTTGTGATTGCGACAGGAGGCGTGATGTCAGGAAATATCTTGCCGGGGGGGGCGTGGTGTCTTTAGCAGGCGAGGCTGGCGTGATCAGCGTCTCTAACGTGACTGCTGCACATTAAAGACTACATCCTTCCAAAACTGTAATTAATGAACACAAGAAGGAGTCCAAGAACACCTAATTGTCATTACAGGATACATTTATTAAAAGAGCCATATGTAAAAATTGAATGTCAAGTCATCATTAAATGGCCCTGATACTGAATGTCAAAAGGCATTAATAAATCATGTTCTGACCGTCCAGAGTCGGGACCCGGGGTGGACCGCTCGCCTGTGCATGGGTTGGGGACATCTCTGCGCTGCTGACCCGTCTCCGCTCGGACTCTCACTATTGTTTTAGATCCACTATGGACTGGACTCATTATGTTGGATCCACTATGGACTGGACTCTCACACTATTATGTTAGATCCACTATGGACTGGACTCTCACAATATTATGTTAGATCCACTGTGGACCGGACTCTCACACTATTATGTTAGATCCACTACGGACTGGACTCTCACACTATTATGTTAGATCCACTATGGACTGGACTCTCACAATATTATGTTAGATCCACTGTGGACCGGACTCTCACACTATTATGTTAGATCCACTATGGACTGGACTCTCACTATTATGTTAGATCCACTGTGGACCGGACTCTCACACTATTATGTTAGATCCACTATGGACTGGACTCTCACAATATTATGTTAGATCCACTGTGGACCGGACTCTCACACTATTATGTTAGATCCACTATGGACTGGACTCTCACTATTATGTTAGATCCACTGTGGACCGGACTCTCACACTATTATGTTAGATCCACTATGGACTGGACTCTCACACTATTATGTTAGATCCACTACGGACTGGACTCTCACACTATTATGTTAGATCCACTATGGACTGGACTCTCACAATATTATGTTAGATCCACTGTGGACCGGACTCTCACACTATTATGTTAGATCCACTATGGACTGGACTCTCACAATATTATGTTAGATCCACTGTGGACCGGACTCTCACACTATTATGTTAGATCCACTATGGACTGGACTCTCACTATTATGTTAGATCCACTACGGACTGGACTCTCACACTATTATGTTAGATCCACTATGGACTGGACTCTCACAATATTATGTTAGATCCACTGTGGACCGGACTCTCACACTATTATGTTAGATCCACAATGGACTGGACTCTCACACAATTATGTTAGATCCACTATGGACTGGACTCTCACACTATTATGTTAGATCCACTATGGACTGGACTCTCACACTATTATGTTAGATCCACTATGGACTGGACTCTCACTATTATGTTAGATCCACTATGGACTGGACTCTCACTATTATGTTAGATCCACTATGGACTGGACTCTCACACTATTATGTTAGATCTACTATAGACTGGACTCTCACTATTATGTTAGATCCACTATGGACTGGACTCTCACTATTATGTTAGATCCACTATGGACTGGACTCTCACTATTATGTTAGATCCACTATAGACTGGACTCTCACACTATTATGTTAGATCCACTATGGACTGGACTCTCACACTATTATGTTAGATCCACTGTGGACCGGACTCTCACACTATTATGTTAGATCCACTATGGACTGGACTCTCACTATTATGTTAGATCCACTATGGACTGGACTCTCACAATATTATGTTAGATCCACTATGGACTGGACTCTCACACTATTATGTTAGATCCACTATGGACTGGACTCTCACTATTATGTTAGATCCACTATGGACTGGACTCTCACTATTATGTTAGATCCACTATGAACTGGACTCTCACTATTATGTTAGATCCACTATGGACTGGACTCTCACTATTATGTTAGATCCACTATGGACTGGACTCTCACTTTTATGTTAGATCCACTATCAATCAATCAATCAATGTTTATTTATATAGCCCTAAATCACAAGTGTCTCAAAGGGCTGCACAAGCCACAACGACATCCTCGGTACAGAGCCCACATAAGGGCAAGGAAAAACTCACCCCAGTGGGACGTCGATGTGAATGACTATGAGAAACCTTGGAGAGGACCGCATATGTGGGTAACCCCCCCCTCTAGGGGAGACCGAATGCAATGGATGTCGAGTGGGTCTGACATAATATTGTGAGAGTCCAGTCCATAGTGGATCCAACATAATAGTAAGAGTCCAGTCCATAGTGGGGCCAGCAGGACACCATCCCGAGCGTACTGGACTCTCACTATTACGTTAGATCCACTATGGACTGGACTCTCACTATTATGTTAGATCCACTATGGACTGGACTCTCACTATTATGTTAGATCTACTATGGACTAGACTCTCACACTATTATGTTAGATCCACTATGGACTGGACTCTCACACTATTATGTTAGATCCACTATGGACTGAACTCTCACACTATTATGTTAGATCCACTATGGACTGGACTCTCACACTATTATGTTAGATCCACTATGGACTGGACTCTCACTATTATGTTAGATCCACTGTGGACTGGACTCTCACACTATTATGTTAGATCCACTATGGACTGGACTCTCAGACTATTATGTTAGATCCACTATGGACTGGACTCTCACTATTATGTTGGATCCACTATGGACTGGACTCTCACTATTATATTGGATCCACTATGGACTGGACTCTCACTATTATGTTAGATCCACTATGGACTGGACTCTTACTATTATGTTAGATCCACTATAGACTGGACTCTCACTATTATGGTAGATCCACTATGGACTGGACTCTCACTATTATGTTAGATCCACTATGGACTGGACTCTCACTATTATGTTATATCCACTATGGACTGGACTCTCAGACTATTATGTTAGATCCACTATGGACTGGACTCTCACTATTATGTTAGATCCACTATGGACTGGACTCTCACTATTATGTTAGATCCACTATGGACTGGACTCTCACTATTATGTTAGATCCACTATGGACTGGACTCTCACTATTATGTTAGATCCACTATGGACTGGACTCTCACTATTATGTTGGATGCACTATGGACTGGACTTTCACTATTATGTTAGCTCCACTATGGACTGGACTCTCACTATATTATGCTAGATCCACTATAGACTGGACTCTCACACTATTATGTTAGATCCACTATGGACTGGACTCTCACTATTATGTTAGATCCACTATGGACTGGACTCTCACACTATTATGTTAGATCCACTATGGACTGGACTCTCACTATTATGTTAGATCCACTATGGACTGGACTCTCACTACTATGTTAGATCCACTATGGACTGGACTCTCACTATTATGTTGGATCCACTATGGACTGGACTCTCACTATTATGTTAGATCCACTATGGACTGGACTCTCACTATTATGTTGGATCCACTATGGACTGGACTCTCACTATTATGTTAGCTCCCCTATGGACTGGACTCTCACACTATTATGTTAGATCCACTATGGACTGGACTCTCACTATATTATGCTAGATCCACTATAGACTGGACTCTCACACTAGTATGTTAGATCCACTATGGACTGGACTCTCACTATTATGTTAGATCCACTATGGACTGGACTCTCACACTATTATGTTAGATCCACTATGGACTGGACTCTCACTATTATGTTAGATCCACTATGGACTGGACTCTCACTATTATGTTAGATCCACTATGGACTGGACTCTCACTATTATGTTAGATCCACTATGGACTGGACTCTCACTATTATGTTAGATCCACTATGGACTGGACTCTCACTATTATGTTGGATCCACTATGGACTGGACTCTCACTATTATGTTAGATCCACTATGGACTGGACTCTCACACTATTATGTTAGATCCACTATGGACTGGACTCTCACAATATTATGTTAGATCCACTATGGACTGGACTCTCACTATTATGTTGGATCCACTATGGACTGGACTCTCACTATTATGTTAGATCCACTATGGACTGGACTCTCACTATTATGTTAGATCCACTATAGACTGGACTCTCACTATTATGGTAGATCCACTATGGACTGGACTCTCACTATTATGTTAGATCCACTATGGACTGGACTCTCACTATTATGTTATATCCACTATGGACTGGACTCTCAGACTATTATGTTAGATCCACTATGGACTGGACTCTCACTATTATGTTAGATCCACTATGGACTGGACTCTCACTATTATGTTGGATCCACTATGGACTGGACTCTCACACTATTATGTTAGATCCACTATGGACTGGACTCTCACTATTATGTTAGATCCACTATGGTCTGGACTCTCACACTATTATGTTAGATCTACTATGGACTGGACTTTCACAATATCATGCTAGATCCACTCGACGTCCATTGCACCGGTCGCCCCACTGGGTTGTGAGTTTTTCCTTGCCCTGATATGGAATCTGAACCGAGGATGTCGTTGTGGCTTGTGCAGCCCTTTGAGACACTTGTGATTTAGGGATATATATATAAACATTGATTGACTGATAACTGTGAGAGTCCAGTCCATAGTGGATCTAACATAATAGTGAGAGTCCAGTCCATAGTGGATCTAACATAATTGTGTGAGAGTCCAGTCCATAGTGGATCTAACATAATAGTGTGAGAGTCCGGTCCATAGTGGATCTAACATAATAGTGTGAGAGTCCAGTCTATAGTGGATCTAACATAATAGTGAGAGTCCAGTCCATAGTGGATCTAACATAATAGTGTGAGAGTCCAGTCCATAGTGGATCTAACATAATAGTGCGAGTCCAGTCCATAGTGGATCTAACATAATAGTGAGAGTCCAGTCCATAGTGGATCCAACATAATAGTGAGAGCCCAGTCCATAGTGGATCTAACATAATAGTGAGAGTCCAGTCCATAGTGGATCTAACATAATAGTGTGAGAGTCCAGTCCATAGTGGATCTAACATAATAGTGAGAGTCCAGTCCATAGTGGATCTAACATAATAGTGAGAGTCCAGTCCATAGTGGATCTAACATAGTAGTGAGAGTCCAGTCCATAGTGGATCTAACATAATAGTGAGAGTCCAGTCCATAGTGGATCTAACATAATAGTGTGAGAGTCCAGTCCATAGTGGATATAACATAATAGTGAGAGTCCAGTCCATAGTGGATCTAACATAATAGTGTGAGAGTCCAGTCTATAGTGGAGCTAGCATAATATAGTGAGAGTCCAGTCCATAGTGGATCTAACATAATAGTGTGAGAGTCCAGTCCATAGTGGAGCTAACATAATAGTGAGAGTCCAGTCCATAGTGGATCCAACATAATAGTGAGAGTCCAGTCCATAGTGGATCTAACATAATAGTGAGAGTCCAGTCCATAGTGGATCTAACATAATAGTGAGAGTCCAGTCCATAGTGGGGCCAGCAGGGAGACCATCCCGAGCGGAGACAGGTCAGCAGCACAGAGATGTCCCCAACCGATGCACAGGCGAGCGGTCCACCTCAGGTCCCAACTCTGGACAGCCAGCACTTCATCCATGGTCACCGGACCTGTGCACCCCCCCTCCCCCCTCCACAAGGGAGAGGGGGGCAGAGCGGAAAAGAAAAGAAACAGCAGATCAACTGATTTGTTATTGACAAAACGCTTGTCTATTCAGTTATTATAGTCCCAGCACCTCAACTCCTAGTAAGAAGCATTGGAAGTTTGAAGTTCTTTGGAATAGCCCAGTCAATCAAGCCGGATTCGGCCGTGTATCTGGCAACCTCAGTCAGGGAGAGACGGGTATGGGACCACAGAATTTCAGTACCATTTCTGGCTCTTTTAACCGTCATTCAACCACAAGCATTTAAGTTAGCATTTTGACCAACTTAAGAAGTTCCAAGGAAATATGTTACAATACAGAAGACGTTTGATGCAATTTAGACCAGATCTGGAAAAAAAACAAAAAAAGAACAGGGTTAAGTTGCTAGAAAACCATAGAAGGAAGATTGAAAACAAAACAAAAGTCAGACATGTGGATGGACCGGTGTTGCCGAGTGGGCGGGGTGCGTGCCAGAACAAGAAGACAGTTAAAAAGAAGACAAACGACAAGAAAAGACTGAGCTGCCTCTGCCAACTCATTACATTTTACCCTTTGCTTCAACAAGGTGGAACGTCTGAATGTCCCTCAGGTGGCACAATTTGGAAATCAACCATTTTTAGCAAATATATGTCGCACATCACCTTTACTTGCATGACATCATGCCGGTTGTTTTGTTTAAAAAAAAGTGTATCTTAATAAATATACCATATTTTTTGGACTATAAGTCGCAGTTTTTTTCGTAGTTTGGGGGTGCGACTTATACTCAGGAGCGACTTATGTGTGAAATTATTAACACATTAGCGTAAAATATCAAATAATATTATTTATCTCATTCACGTAAGAGACTAGACCAGCACAAATACCCAGAATCCCATGCAGCACTAACTCTTCCGGGATACATTATACACCCCCGCTACCACCAAACCCCGCCCCCTCAGCCCTGCTCCCCCACATATCAACCCTCCACCCCCATCCGTGCGTCGGTTGAGGTGGGCGGGGTTTGGTGGTAGCGGGGGTGTATAATGTAGCCCGGAAGAGTTAGGGCTGCATGGGATTCTGGGTATTTGTTCTGTTGTGTTTATGTTGTGTTACGGTGCGGATGTTCTCCCGAAATGTGTTTGTCATTCTTGTTTCCTCGAAAAATCGGGAGGGTTGGCAAGTATTACGCTGTCAAGTGCAATTCATATAAAACTCGCGGGCCGCACTAACATAAAATGTTCATATTAAGGTGCGGGCTGCGTGTCTGAGACCCCTGGTTTATACATAGCACAAAGCAAAATAAAAACTTTGTATGCAGTGTTATTTCATTTTAAATTTCAAAAGAGTTTTGTGGCTCCCATTGTTTTCTTTAATTTGTAAAACTGGTCAAAATGGCTCTTTGACTGGTAAAGGTTGCCGACCCCTGGACTAGACGTATAAGATTTCATGGGATTTAGCGATTAGGAGTGACAGATTGTTTGGTAAACGTATAGCATGTCCTACATGTCAGTGTTTTTCAACCTTTTTTGAGCCGTGGCACATTTTTTTTCATTGAAAAAATCCAAAGGCACACCACCAGCAGAAATCATTAAAATAGGAAACTCGATATTGCCAATAAAAAGTCGTCGGATAGGACTTTAAACCATAACTAAGCATCTCAAAGTAGGTGTACTGTCACCACCTGTCACATCACGCAATGACTTATTTTGAGTTTTTTTTTTTACTGTTTTTCGTGTTTTAGTTCTTGTCTTGCTCTCCTATTTTGTTGGTTTTTCCCGTTTTGTTAGTATTTTCCTGCAGTTTCATGTCTTCCTTTAAGCGCTATTCCCCACACCATTCAACTGAATATGGGTTGAAAAGGATTTGCAAATCATTGTATTCCGTTTGTATTTACATCTAACACAATTTCCCAACTCATATGGAAACGGGGTTTGTATATATAAACATATATATAAACCAGTGACGTGCGGTGAGGTTGATGGCTGGTGAGGCACTGACTTCATCACAGTCAGATTTACAAACAAATGAACCCTAAAGAGTATCTTATTCACCATTTGATTGGCAGCAGTTAACGGGTTATGTTTAAAAGCTCATACCAGCATTCTTCCCTGCTTGGCACTCAGCATCAAGGCTTGGAATTGGGGGTTAAATCACCAAAAATTATTCCCGGGCACGGCACCGCTGCTGCCCACTGCTCCCCTCACCTCCCAGGGGGTGATCAAGGGGATGGGTCAAATGCAGAGGACAAATTTCATTACACCTAGTGTGTGTGTGACAATCATTGGTACTTTAACTTAACTTTAACTTTACACATACAAACTGTAGCACACAAAAAAGCACATTTAATAAAAAAAAACGTTATTATGGTCTTACCTTTACTTATAAATAAAGTCCATTCGCCGCTGTTGTGCTGGATTAATGCACCCCCTGACGGGAGTGTTACATCAACTAAAGCCCTCACTTAAACTTTCCACGTGCAAGATTGAATCTATTTAAAAAAGTGTAACCGAGGGTTTATAAATGTCGCCTATACTGTATGAAACTACAAAATAACAAACACGGAGGCTCCAGTTTACACGAGGACCACTTTATTTACCTTCTTTCAAAAACCTCCGCTCCACTACAACATGTCATCACTTCCGCTCTTGGCGCCTTCAAAATAAGAGCTCAAGGCATATACTGTATAACAGCGCATAACAGGAACTTAACATCACAAATAGGAAAGCCCATAAAAATAGGTTACAAAAGTTATTTAATAAGAAGCCAAAAAGTGCAAAAACAATAATGTTCGTGTTGGAGGAGTTGTGAATTAGGTACACCTGCAGTCTGCAGGTGTACCTAATGTTGTGGCCCTGCAGTCATTCACAACTGCTCCAACACGAACATTATTGTTTTTGCACTTTTTGGCTTCTTATGAAATAACTTTTTTAAATAGATTCAATCTTGCACGTGGAAAGTTTAAGTGTGGGCTTTAGTTGATATAACAATTCTACGGCGGGGGTGCAGGAGGCGGGATTACTGGAGCCTCAGCCAGTGCGTCTTTTGCAGCCGTTTTATGATCGCTCAGCACAAGAAATACGTTACACACATACAGTTGTTGACAAAATACACTGTACATTATACACCTCAGCTAACTAAACTATGGAAATGTATAATATAATTCATATAGCAATACGGTCTCACTGCACAGCAGGCCAGCAGTTAGCCGAGTCCGTCCATGTTGAGGCACTGAGTGACGTGCCTCGACTGGCTGCTGTTCACCGCACCGTCTCTTCTCAGTATTTGAACGGCAAATGTGAAAATTCAGCGATTTTGAATAAAAATAATCTAAAACTGGTGAAGTTAAATGGAAAATAACGGTATAGTATAATCACTGGATACATATAACAATTTAAAAAAAATTTTTCTTTCCATGATGGCAGGTGAGGCCCCGCCTCACCTGCCTCTAGTGACTGCACGTCACTGATATAAACGTATATAAAAGAGCGTAGTCGTCCTCGCCACATGGCACTTCAAAATTTCCACTTTACTGTATTTTTTTTGTTTCTGAGTTAACAGGAGGGTTCGCTGTTAACATTCGGAAAAATTGAAATAACAGTCTATGCACTTAATTTATGACTCCTGCCTCACCAATAACGTCACACCTTTGACGTGAGCGATTTGAAAAGGCAGCAGCTAGAGGTGGTGGGACGACTCGATGGGACGCCAATAAGACTGTTAGCAGCTGTCAGGTTCAAACACTGATGACATCTATTAAACAGACAAGAAGCAAGGAATCATGCAGAGACAGAGTTCAATTTGGCTCAATGAGGAGAGACGTTTTTGGGCTGTACTCTAGTTACAGATCCAAGCTACGCTCTAAAATCCGGCCCACGTGCTCCTCTATTTATTTGGGATATGATATCACCCGGCGACTTGTCCAGGGTGTACACCGCCTTCCGCCCGATTGTAGCTGAGATAGGCTCCAGCGCCCCCCGCGACCCCAAAGGGAATAAGCGGTGGAAAATAGATGGATGGATGGATATCGCCCTGTCTCTGCTTTGTCTGCGTCACGGTACTCGATGTCTGGCCTTGGCAGTCAGCAGGCCGAGTCCGGACACAAACACTGATACGAGACGACTTGCAATCTTTTGGATTGGCCAGCTGTCCCTTTGCACAGATAGAAAAGTACAACTTCAGCACAATTGATAATAACTATAGCAACGGCCCTTAAGCATAAGAGTTGTGTGATAATATATACATAATTATTCTCACACTGGGCAACACTTTCATTTTTTCCATTTTTATTCTCAATTCATTCACACAATATCAAATACAAATAGTTGATTCAACATTTAAAAAGGAGCAGAAGAAGTTTAAACGTATATCTAACACCTATTCACACAAACACAACATTCGCTGTTCAAGTCAAAGAATAAATACTGCGATTTCAAAACATACACCTAAGGGTTGATCCCCCAGTCATGTCCGTTGTGTCCTTGAGCAACACACTTCACCTTTTATTTACATCAAGTGATGGAAAGTCCATTAGACTTGTTCTTGGCTCCAACTCCATTAGGAGTGTGAGTGGGTGCAAGGCGCCGACTAGTGGTGAGTATAGGGAAAGACAAGGTGAAGTTACATAGTCAAGTCTTTTTTTACAATCGGACCGTTGCACAAACACACAACTTTTAAACGGCAGGTGTCGCAAAAGTCACATGTAAGAAGGATTCTTTGCGCACACACGAGTCTTAGACAAATTGATCAGCAACATTATTTTATAATCACAGTTTTGCACAATAAATATATTTGAACAGTTTCCTTCTATGACCTACGGAGCCCCTAAAACAGGGGTGTCAAACTCAAATACAGAGTGGGCCAAAATTTAAAACTGAACAAAGGTTGAACAAATTAACCTTTTAATAGGGACCCAAACAAGTTTTGCATTAAATATTGAACAAGCAAGGCTTATATAACTTTATAGTGACATGCAAAATCGAGTTTCAAATAATAATAATAATAATTGAAAAATATCAATGGCATATCAAATACAATTTAAATAAAAATTGAATGCATCTTTTCTATTTGCAGCCTTCTGAGGTAAATATCAACATTAACTTTTTCCACAGGCTAATAAATTTAAAAATAAAATAACAATGAATAAACCAACCATTCAGGACTTTAAACTGCTCAGTTTGCAACACACTGATCTAATCTGATGTGCCCAAGCCAGATACCTGCCATCTTTTCTTGGATGCTAGTTCATTAATGTCGGGGCTCAGGCTTTGAGCTGAGGCAACCTTCATTATCGAATGAATCAATCAATCAATCAATGTTTATTTATATATAGCCCTAAATCACAAGTGTCTCAAAGGGCTGCACAAGCCACAACGACATCCTCGGTACAAAGCCCACATAAGGGCAAGGAAAAACTCACCCCAGTGGGACGTCGATGTGTTCATCAGTCATTATATCTCGTAGTCCGTCCCGGACCACAGTCTTGGGGGCGTGTGCCTTTGACGTCCTCTACAAGCTGTCGTCACGTCCGCTTTTCATCCATTCTAACAACGTGTTAGAAACGTGCTGTTTTTAGGGATTCAGTCAAAGACCCTCTATGTTACAGACACCTTCTGCTGTTTTTAGGGATTCAGTCAAAGATCCTCTATTTGACAGGAACGCTGCTGTTTTGGGTAATCTGCTGCAAAAAAGGGTGAAGTTGCATGACATCTATACATTTAATACAAATCTGCATGTGAACTGGTGTTTCTTGCTTTATTGTCAGATATTTAGACATTAAAAACATGTAATAAATACAAAGAACAGTAGGAAAAGGATAACATATTCCAACAGAGTGCATCAAAACCATTAGCTTCTTTTCCCTACATATGTTTCACAGCTCATGTTGTCATTGCACTTAAAAAATACATACAATGTAAAAAAGTACCTCATTTTACATGTACAGTAATTAAGTATTTAACATTTTAAACACATACTTCAATGTAATACATATACACTTTAAAATACTTTAAAATAATTTAACAGTAAATAAATAGTGAGCCGACATGAAGTGTTGATGCAGCCTTCTGAGGGCACATACAGTATAGCTCGCAAAGTGCATTGTTTTGGCAATCAGTGACTTAACTCTAATATAACAGCAAATACATCACTTCATTTAAGGTCAAAGTGCACCGTTGTGGCCTTTACCCACTCAAGTAAACTTCAAAGACGTTTAAAAAAATAAATGTTTTTTGTTGCTGCTTTTTTTTGTTGTGTTTTTAGCAATTTTCTGTTCGTATGTTCAATTTTTGCCGGACCCTCGGAAGAAAGACTGATGGGAATCCGAACAAACATCATGGAGAAGCTCGCTGTAAAGGAAAAATCGGATATAAGAGCGGCCAGCATGGACGAATAGAACAGGCAAGCCATTGTAATGCCTGCTCGAGAAAAAACAAAAATTCTTATCAACGATTTGACTCCCCCGACAAGAAAAGGCTGTTCTGTAATCATCCTCTGAGGAATTTCAAAGATTTTGACCTCCGTCCCTCCTCAACGACACCTGAAAGTGCTTTGCTTGCATTGCATGCAGAATGACCCCGGGCCTATGAACACAACTCCACTACACCCAAAGACAATGGGCATATACACTAACACTGTTAGAATAATTGTAAGTTATCACAAAAAACTTTGTGTTGAAATGAGTTCCAGGCAAAAGGGCAGGGGCTGTCTTTGAGGCCTACCAAGAGTAAGGTTCGTAAAAGTCCACTGCGTAAGGGGGAGAGCCACATTTTTCTCATCCGTAAGGATGTTGTTCTGGCCCAAGGACTTCAAAGCGGAGAGATGACAGGATCTGCCCAATTTCCAGACGAACTCTTTTTGAACTATTTTATGGAACTCTTTTTGAACTATTTTACAAACTCTTTTTGAACTGTGAATTGTTTACAACCTTTTTCTGTGAACTTTTTGCGACCTTTGTCCTTTGGAAACAGCGGTGGCCATGTGGTCGGGGAGGGTCCAAAATAAAAAGAAGGAGGCATGCAATCTTTGGGCAGAGCGTGCTGGAGATTGTAGAAGGATAGAATGTCCGGGCGACTCTCCTCAATATATTGAGTCCAAATTGAATTCTGTCTCTGTTTAATTCCTTGCCTCTTGTCTTGTTTAATAGATGTCATCAGTGTTTCACCGCCGCTTCATTCCCCTTCGGGGTTATGGACGGCTGAGTAGCGCTTTATAGCAGAAGGCCGGCCTCCAGGGCCCCAACTCCCCCCCTCTGTTGCGAGTTGTTGTGATTATATGTAACATGTTTATGTGTGCTATGGCAAATGAGGTTTTTTGTCTCTTGGACTCAGTCTGGACCCCTCCTGAGGGTCCAGCCTTTGACTGATATGTTTTACTCTTCCCAATATCACCTTTTTTAAGTAGCGCCGTAAGTGGCTGATCCGTTGGCGGTCCCAGTCTTGTCTCCCTGTAACGTATGTCTGCTCTTAGTGGGACTGTACCCAAAATGTCATTTCAGTTCTTATGTGTATTGTACATGTTAAAGAATGGACAATAATAAAGCATCCTGAATCCTGAATCCTGAAACGAACGTAGCCAACAATTAAAATCGTAATTATTTACTCTGTCTGATGTCTCCTCCAGGCTAGACTACTGCGACGCATTTCTTGTCGGGATCCCCAGCAAGAACACCCAGAAGCTGCAATACATCCAGAATAATGCTGCTCGGATCCTGATGAGAGTGCGGAAATATGACCATATCACACCAACTCTCAAATCCCTTCACTGGCTTCCTGTTCCACTCAGGATTGAATTCAAAGTCGCCCTACTAACCCACCAGTGTCTCCATGGAAATGCCTCCCCTCTACCTCAAAGAACTGCTCACCCCCAAATCCTCCACACGACACCTCCGCTCCGGACAGGCTAACCTCCTCCAACCTCCGAGGGCAAAGCTCCAAACAATGGGAGACCGCTCCCTTCCTGTGGAACGCTCTCCCTGACCACCTGAGGGTACCACAGACTGTGGATGCTTTTTAAAAAAACTTAAAAATCCTTCTTTTTGAAAAAAAACTTTTTTTTTAGATATATGCACACTAGTTTTAGCGGTTTGGCTGTTCTAGTTTTTATTTTTATTTATTTTTTATTTTATTTTTTTAATACACTGTAGCACTTTGAGGTTGTTTACTCAATGCAAAGTGCTTTTTACAAATAAAATCTATTATTATTATTATTATTATTATTTGTTCCCATCTTTTAACCACGACATACGTTTCAGCCGCAGCGTCTGCAGTTTTGCTGCATGCTTTGAATGGGGAAACTGTGTTTTCTCGTAGATTCATACATAATATCCCTTTCTTTAACTGTTACAACTGTCGCCAATGTTTTTTTTTTCCTTTTTTTTTTCATTTGCGTTTAAGGTTTGAGCAACAAACTTCCGTAGATATTCATAAAAGTGGTGAATTTTGGTTTCCATAAGTCAGGGGTCGGCAACCTTTACCAGTCAAAGAGCCATTTTGACCAGTTTCACAAATTAAAGAAAACAATGGGAGCCACAAAAAATCTTTTGAAATTTAACATGAAATAACACTGCATACAAGGACTTTTTTTTTGCTTTTTGCTATGTATAAAGCAAGGGTTTCAGACACGCAGTCCACACCTTAATATGAAAATTGGATGTTAGTGCGGCCCGCGGGTTTCATATGAATGGGTTTTATATGAATGGCGCTTGACAGCATCATTCTTGTCAACCGTCCCGGTTTTTCCGGCAGACTACGAATTTCAAGGCAACTGTTCTCTCGAACGTGCCGTGAAGGTACGGCATTTAACGCCCACTACACCCAGCGTGCCGGCCGAGCTACACGGTGTATAGGGCTTCGGCTTGCTCACGTAGGTGACAGCAAAGGCATACTTGGTCAACAACCACACAGGTTACACTGACGGTGGAGGTATAAAAAAATTGAACACTCTTACTAATAATGCGCCACACTGTGAACCCACATCAAACACGAATGACAAACACATTTCGGGAGAACATCTGCACCGTAACACAACATAAACACAACAGGACAAATACCCAGAATCCCATGCAGCCCTAACTCTTCCGTGCTACATTATACACCCCCTCCCTACCAAACCCCGCTCACCTCAACCTACGCACAGAGGTTGGGGGGGGTTTGGTGGTAGCAGGAGTGTATAATGTAGCCCGGAAGAGTCAGGGCTGCATAGGATTCTGGGTATTTGTTCTGTTGTGTTTATGTTGTGTTAAGGTGCAGATGTTCTCCCGAAATGTGTTTGTCATTCTTTGACGTCCTCTACAAGCTGTCGTCACGTCCGCTTTTCATCCATTCTAACGTGTTAGAAACGTGCTGTTTTTAGGGATTCAGTCAAAGATCCTCTATGTTACAGACACCTTCTGCTGTTTTTAAGGATTCAGTCAAAGATCCTCTACTTGACAGGAACGCTGCTGTTTTGGGTAATCTGCTGCAAAAAAGGGTGAAGTTGCATGACATCTATACATTTAATACAAATCTGCATGTGAACTGGTGTTTTTTGCTTTATTGTCAGATATTTAGACATTAAAAACATGTAATAAATACAAAGAACAGTAGGAAAAGGATAACATATTCCAACAGAGTGCATCAAAACCATTAGCTTCTTTTCCCTACATATGTTTCACAGCTCATGTTGTCATTGCACTTAAAAAATACATACAATGTAAAAAAGTACCTCATTTTACATGTACAGTAATTAAGTATTTAACATTTTAAACACATACTTCAATGTAATACATATACACTTTAAAATACTTTAAAATAATTTAACAGTAAATAAATAGTGAGCCGACATGAAGTGTTGATGCAGCCTTCTGAGGGCACATACAGTATAGCTCGCAAAGTGCATTGTTTTGGCAATCAGTGACTTAACTCTAATATAACAGCAAATACATCACTTCATTTAAGGTCAAAGTTCACCGTTGTGGCCTTTAACTACTCAAGTAAACTTCAAAGACGTTTAAAAAAATAAATGTTTTTTGTTGCTGCTTTTTTTTGTTATGTTTTTAGCAATTTTCTGTTCGTGTGTTCAATTTTTGCCGGACCCTAAGAAGAAAGACTGATGGGAATCCGAACAAACATCATGGAGAAGCTCGCTGTAAAGGAAACATTGGATATGAGAACGGCCAGCATGGACGAATAGAACAGGCAAGCCATTGTAATGCCTGCTCGAGAAAAAACAAAAATTCTTATCAACGATTTGACTCCCCCGACAAGAAAAGGCTGTTCTGTAATCATCCCCTGAGGAATTTCAAAGATTTTGACCTCCCTCCGTCCCTCCTCAACGACACCTGAAAGTGCTTTGCTTGCATTGCATGCAGAATGACCCCGGGCCTATGAACACAACTCCACTACACCCAAAGACAATGGGCATATACACTAACACTGTTAGAATAATTGTAAGTTATCACAAAAAACTTTGTGTTGAAATGAGTTCCAGGCAAAAGGGCAGGGGCTGTCTTTGAGGCCTACCAAGAGTAAGGTTCGTAAAAGTCCACTGCGTAAGGGGGAGAGCCACATTTTTCTCATCCGTAAGGATGTTGTTCTGGCCCAAGGACTTCAAAGCGGAGAGATGACAGGATCTGCCCAATTTCCAGACGAACTCTTTTTGAACTATTTTATGGAACTCTTTTTGAACTATTTTACAAACTCTTTTTGCACTGACCTTTCCTGTGAATTGTTTACAACCTTTTTCTGTGAACTTTTTGCGACCTTTGTCCTTTGGAAACAGCGGTGGCCATGTGGTCGGGGAGGGTCCAAAATAAAAAGGAGGAGGCATGCGATCTTTTGGCAGAGCGTGCTGGAGATTGTAGAAGGATAGAATGTCCGGGCGACTCTCCTCAATATATTGAGTCCAAATTGAATTCTGTCTCTGTTTAATTCTTTGCCTCTTGTCTTGTTTAATAGATGTCATCAGTGTTTCACCGCCGCTTCATTCCCCTTCGGGGTTATGGACGGCTGAGTAGCGCTTTATAGCAGCAGGCCGGCCTCCAGGGCCTCAACTCCCCCCCTCTGTTGCGAGTCGTTGTGATTATATGTAACATGTTTATGTGTGCTATAGCAAATGAGGTTTTTTGTCTCTTGGACTCAGTCTGGACCCTTTGACTGATATGTTTTACTCTTTCCCCCTTTTCCCAATATCACCTTTTTCCCACCTTTTTTAAGTAGCGCCGTAAGTGGCTGATCCGTTGGCGGTCCCAGTCTTGTGTCCCTGTAACGTATGTCTGCTCTTAGTGGGACTGTACCCAAAATGTCATTTCAGTTCTTATGTGTCTTGTACATGTTAAAGAATGGACAATAATAAAGCATCCTGAATCCTGAATCCTGAAACGAAAGTAGCCAACAATTAAAATCGTAATTATTTACTCTGTCTGATGCCGAGAGGCTCGTCCACGCCTTTGTCTCCTCCAGGCTAGACTACTGCGACGCATTTCTTGTCGGGATCCCCAGCAAGAACACCCAGAAGCTGCAATACATACAGAATAGTGCTGCTAGGATCCTGATGAGGAGTGCGGAAATATGACCATATCACACCAACGCTCAAATCCCTTCACTGGCTTCCTGTTCCACTCAGGATTGACTACTAACCCACCAGTGTCTCCATGGAAATGCCTCCCCTCTACCTAAAGAACTACTCACCCCCAAATCCTCCACACGACACCTCCGCTCCGGACAGGCTAAACTCCTCCAACCTCCGAGGACAAAGCTACAAACAATGTGGAACGCTCTCCCTGACCACCTGAGGGTACCACAGACTGTGGATGCTTTTAAAAAAAACGTTAAAATCCTTCTTTTTAAAAAAAACTTTTTTTTAGATATAAGCACACTAGTTTTAGCGGTTTGGCTGTTCTAGTTTTTATTTTTATTTATTTTTTATTTTATTTTTTTAATACACTGTAGCACTTTGAGGTTGTTTACTCAATGTAAAGTGCTTTTTACAAATAAAATCTATTATTATTATTATTATTATTTGTTCCCATCTTTTAACCACGACATACGTTTCAGCCGCAGCGTCTGCAGTTTTGCTGCATGCTTTGAATGGGGAAACTGTGTTTCCTCGTAGATTCATACATAATATCCCTTTCTTTAACTGTTACAACTGTTGCCAATGTTTTTTTTTTTCGTTTTTTTTTTCATTTGCGTTTAAGGTTTGAGCAACAAACTTCCGTAGATATTCATAAAAGTGGTGAATTTTGGTTTCCATAAGTCAGGGGTCGGCAACCTTTACCAGTCAAAGAGCCATTTTGACCAGTTTCACAAATTAAAGAAAACAATGGGAGCCACAAAAAATCTTTTGAAATTTAACATGAAATAACACTGCATACAAAGACTTTTTTTTTGCTTTTTGCTATGTATAAAGCAAGGGTTTCAGACACGCAGTCCAAACCTTAATATGAAAATTGGATGTTAGTGCGGCCCGCGCGTTTTATATGAATGGGTTTTATATGAATGGCGCTCGACAGCATCATTCTTGTCAACCGTCCCGGTTTTTCCGGCAGACTACGAATTTCAAGGCAACTGTTCTCTCGAACGTGCCGTGAAGGTACGGCATTTAACGCCCACTACACCCAGCGTGCCGGCCGAGCTACACGGTGTATAGGGCTACGGCTTGCTCACGTAGGTGACAGCAAAGGCATACTTGGTCAACAACCACAAAGGTTACACTGACGGTGAAGGTATAAAAAAATTGAACACTCTTACTAATAATGCGCCACACTGTGAACCCACACCAAACACGAATGACAAACACATTTCGGGAGAACATCTGCACCGTAACACAACATAAACACAACAGGACAAATACCCAGAATCCCATGCAGCCCTAACTCTTCCGTGCTACATTATGTGTGAGGGAGCAGGGTTGGGGTGGGGGCGGGGTTTGGTGGTAGCAGGAGTGTATAATGTAGCCCGGAAGAGTCAGGGCTGCATAGGATTCTGGGTATTTGTTCTGTTGTGTTTATGTTGTGTTAAGGTGCAGATGTTCTCCCGAAATGTGTTTGTCATTCTTGTTTGGTTTTGGTTCAAAGTGTGGCGCATTATTAGTAAGAGTGTTAAAGTTGTTTTATATAGACACCGTCAGTGTAACCTGTGTGGCTGTCGATCAAGTATGCCTGGCTGTCGTTTACGTGTGCAAGCAAAAGATGCAGTAAAAAGTTACTGAGCTGGCACGCTATTAATACAGATTGTAAAGGGCGCTAAATGCTGTACCATCACGGCACGCCCCTATCATCATTGTCGGGGTGACATTATCATCATTGTTAGGGTGAATGTTGGAGGATATTAATCCCGGGAGGTTTCTGCAAGAGGCACCAAAATCAGGATGTCTCCCGGGAAATTGGGGGAGTCAGCAAGTATGTAGCTGAGCCGCATCAGAATGATCAAAGAGCCGCATGCGGCTCCGGAGCCGCGGGTTGCCGACCCCTGCCATAAGTGAATATATGGAAGTGCAAAAAAAAAGTTTGCCTTTTTTTTGTCAAATGTATCGTTTTTACACCACGCCGCAAATTGTCCCCTGCTGCCGGGTCTCGGGTCTGCGGACCTGCTCGTCACACGGTACGTCCGCTCGGGGCCCTTCTTCATTCATCTTCGTCCCTTCCTTTATAAGGTTTTCTAAGCAGGGGGAACAATATTTAAACACAGTGCTGAATGTAGTACATAATAATAATATAACAATAATAACAACCTGGATCGATGATAGGTTTCTTTGTTTGTGTGTAGCAGTTACGGGTGAACATAGCCAGGGTGACAGCGTAAATAGTCGCCCCGGCAAACACGAAAAGGAACACCAGACTCCAGTAGGGAAAGCTGTGACGTCCCAATGTAGCTTCTGAGGGCCAGATAGGACAATATGTTACTTAAGTATTGTGCATTAAAGTACAAAACCCAAAAGCAGTGAAGTTGTCACGTTGTGTAAACGGTAAATAAAAAGAGAATACAATGATTTGCAAATCCTTTTCAACTTATATTCAATTGAATAGACTGCAAAGACAAGATACTTAACGTTCGAACTGGAAAACGTTATTTTCTGCAAATTTCAGCTTGTTTGGAATGTGATGCCTGCAACATGTTTCGAAAATAGCTGGCACAAGTGGCAAAAAAGACTGAGAAAGTTGAGGAATGCTCATCAAACACTTATTTGGAACATCCCACAGGTGAACAGGCTAATTGGGAACAGGTGGGTGCCATGATTAGGTATAAAAGCAGCTGCCATGAAATGCTCAGTCATTCACAAACAAGGACGGGGCGAGGGTCACCACTTTGTCAACAAATGCCTGAGCAAATTGTTTAAGAACAACATTTCTCAACGAGCTATTGCAAGGAATTTAGGGATTTCACCATCTACGGTCCGTAATATCATCAAAGGGTTCAGAGAATCTGGAGAAATCACTGCACGTAAGAGGCAGTCGGTACTGCATCAAAATTCAATGTGTGGATATCACCACATGGGCTCAAGAAAACTTCAGAAAACCACTGTCAGTAACTACAGTTTGTCGCTACACCTGTAAGTGCAAGTTATAACTCTACTATGCAAAGCAAAAGCCATTTATCAACAACACCCAGAAACGTCGCCGGCTTCGCTGGGCCCGAGCTCATCTAAGATGGACTGATGCAAAGTGTAAAAGTGTTCTGTGGTTTCACGAGTCCACATTTCTAAAAATTTTTGGAAACTGTGGACGTCGTGTCCTCCGGACCAAAGAGGAAAAGAACCATCCAGATTGTTATAGGCGCAAAGTTGAAAAAGCCAGCATGTGTGATGGTATGGGGGTGTATTAGTGCCCAAGACATGGGTAACTTACACATCTGTGAAGGCACCATTAATGCTGAAAGGTACATACAGGTTTTGGAGCAACATATGTTGCCATCCAAGCATGGACGCCCCTGCTTATTTCAGCAAGACAATGCCAAGCCACGTGTTACATCAACGTGGCTTCATAGTAAAAGAGTGCAGGTACTAGACTGGCCTGCCTGTAGTCCAGACCTGTCTCCCATTGAAAATGTGTGGCGCATTATGAAGCCTAAAATACCACAACGGAGACCCCCGGACTGTTGAAGCAAGAATGGGAAATAATTCCACCTGAGAAGCTTCAAAAATGTGTCTCCTCAGTTCCCAAACGTTTACTGAGTGTTGTTAAAAGGAAAGGCCATGTAACACAGTGGTAAAACCAACTTTTTTGCAACGTGTTGCTGCCATTAAATTCTAAGTTAATGATTATTTTCCAAAAAAATTAAGTTTCTCAGTTGGAACATTAAATATCTTGTCTTTGCAGTCTATTCAATTGAATATAAGTTAAAAAATATTTGCAAATCATTGTATTCTGTTTTTATTTACCATTTACACAATGTGCCAACTTCACTGGTTTTGGGGTTTGTATGTTAATGTTCAAGTGTGCACATCCCCAGACGTCACCTACCTCGCTTCTTGACATAGATGTTGTATTTTTTCCTCACTGCGTCTGCTTGATTGGCTGCAATCTGCATGCAAATGTGAAAATATCATACTGCATACATTATTACTTAAAATCAAGATAGGGGGTATGGCGTTCACTTTTTTTGGCAAACAAAAAGTGTTAGTTTTCTTCACTTTTTGTATGAAATCTTACTTAATTAATTGAATATGACAGATTTAATGATTGTTAGACACGTTTTGATGCTTTCGAGCGTCACTTCAAGTTCTGTCCATGTTTCATTTAAATTCAATGACTTCAATGGGGGTTTAATACTGTAAGAATTATTGTGGATGTTATTTATAAGCAAATGAGGAAAAAATGGTAAAATAAACATATATATATATATATATATATATATATATATATATATATATATATATATATATATATGTATGTATGTATGTGTGGGAAAAAAATCACAAGACTACTTCATCTCTACAGGCCTGTTTCATGAGGGGTTCCCTCAATCATCAGGAGATTTTTATATATATATATATATATATATATATATATATATATATATATATATATATATATATATATATATATATATATATATATATACATATGTCTTAATAAGGTTATCCAAAAAATAGTGCTCGATACCGTAGTAGAGCGCAATATATGTATGTGTGGGAAAAAATCACAAGACTACTTCATCTCGAGATGAAGTAGTCTTGTGATTTTTTCCCACACATACATTATTTATATGTATATATATATATGTATATATATATATATATATATATATATATATATATATATATATATATATATATATATATATATATATATATAGGAATGGAACGACCTCACAACAAACTTGAAAAGTCTAACAGATTACTCTTCATTCACAATTGAAGTTAAAAAGTGGCTTTGGAGCAATCAAAGCTGCTCACACGGTCAATAAGGTGGCCACCATCTTTGACACGTCAACTTAATGTGTATCATATTTATCCATGAGAGCATTTTTGTTGTAAATTGTGAGGTGTGTCTGTTAAAATCATGGTTTGTTTTTACAAATGATGACAGATGTGAACAAGAGCATGTATTGCCTTTGTGTGATGATGTAAATGAGGTGTGGTTGTATTGTATATTAAGTATGTGTCCATGAAAGGGCATTTTATGACTTTTCTTAATTTGATTACATAATTTTGTTGCATGATTTTTGTATCCCTTTAATTTAGGTAGCCAGGGACTGCAGGTGGAAATGAGCTATTTAGCTATAATCTGGTACAGAACATATATGTCTTTGAGCTTAATGTTTCTGTGCATTGTCCCTTCAAAAAAAGACTGAACTAACTAAATTCCTGTCAATTTTATTTTTATAAAAAAAAATAATTAAAAGTAAAACTGTATTGATTTCAACAATATATGAAACATGTAATTATTATTATAGCCACAACAATCTGTCATCATACTCTTCTGTAAGCTTTAATAAAGACTGTATTTTTTTTTACAATTGATATACTGTGCTGTAAAGTGTGAAGTTTCAAAAAGTCTTTTATTGATCATCCTTTATATTCGTCATGCTCTATGATATTTATTCATAACAATGTTAACTATGTTGGCCATTTAGTTGATTTTGCATGTTGGTATTTACCTCGCATGTGTAATTACTTCCTTCTTCGAGGTCTCTGAGTGCGAAGTTGTGGTGTGTTTTGTTTCTGGAGACATTCTGGAGAAATGCACATTGAATTTAAATGCTTATTAATAACAACTCTACTGTATGTAAAAAAAAACACATTCACACAGGTAAGAAAGAGTTAATGCACTTTAAACAGCAGTCATAACTAAGGGTGTAACGGTACACAAAAATCTCGCTTCGGTACGTGCCTCGGTTTAGAGGTCACGGTTCGGTTCATTTTCGGTACGGTAAGAAAACGACAAAATATACATTTTCTGGTTGTTTATTTACCAAATTTGTAAACAATGGCTTCATCCTTTTAACGTTGGGAACACTATAATAATTTTGCCCAAAAATAGAAATAGCTGTGTGTGTGATGGATGTGAGCCACCACTAGGCTGATCAGTGCACCAGCAGGCAGTCATGAATGCTAAGCATAACAATAACATACATATACACACACACATATACACACACACATAATAATAACATACATATACACACAGGGTGCATTGCCAGGGTTCATGTGGTCAACATATATCAAATAAAAACTAAATAAAACTAAATAAGATAAGGCTCAGAATTGGTTTCTTAACAAAACCATCCATCCATCTTCTTCCGCTTATCTGAGGTCGGGTCGCGGGGGCAGCAGCCTAAGCAGGGAAGCCCAGACTTCCCTCTCCCCAGCCACTTCGTCCAGCTCTTCCCGGGGGATCCCGAGGCGTTCCCAGGCCAGCCGAGAGACATAGTCATCCCAACGTGTCCTGGGTCTTCCCCGTGGCCTCCTACCGGTCGGACGTGCCCTAAACACCTTCATAGGGAGGCGTTCGGGTGGCATCCTGACCAGATGCCCGAACTACCTCATCTGGCTCCTCTCCATGTGGAGGAGCAGCGGCTTTACTTTGAGCTCCCCCCGGATGACAGAGCTTCTCACCCTATCTCTAAGGGAGAGCCCCGCCACCCGGCGGAGGAAACTCATTTCGGCTGCTTGTACCCGTGATCTTGTCCTTTTGGTCATAACCCAAAGCTCATGACCATAGGTGAGGATGGGAACGTAGATCGACCGGTAAATTGAGAGCTTTGCCTTCCGGCTCAGCTCCTTCTTCACCACAACGGATCGATACAGCGTCCGCATTACTGAAGACGCCGCACCGATCCGCCTGTCGATCTCACGATCCACTCTTCCCTCACTCAAGAACAAGACTCCGAGATACTTGAACTCCTCCACTTGGGGCAATATCTCCTCCCCAACCCGGAGATGGCACTCCACCCTTTTCCGGGCGAGAACCATGGACTCGGACTTGGAGGTGCTGATTCTCATCCCAGTTGCTTCACACTCTGCTGCAAACTGATCCAGTGAGAGCTGAAGATCCTGGCCAGATGAAGCCATCAGGACCACATCATCTGCAAAAAAGCAGAGACCTAATCCTGCAGCCACCAAACCGGATCCCCTCAACGCCTTGACTGCGCCTAGAAATTCTGTCCATAAAAGTTATGAACAGAATCGGTGACAAAGGGCAGCCTTGGCGGAGTCCAACCCTCACTGGAAACGGGTCCGACTTACTGCCTGGCAATGCGGACCAAGCTCTGACACTGATCTGAACAAAACCTTTCTATATATAAAGTGCAACATTAAACTGCTTCAAGTCAACTCAGCTTCAGATTAACTTTTCTTCCCCCCCCCCCCCAGCCTTTAACCCTGGTGACTTTCACTCAATTTTCATGTTTTTTGCCTAAAAAATGAGTTCATCCACATCGTGTGCAGAAAGAGCAGACCTGCTTGCAGTTACAATGGAGCTCGCAGGTATGGCGAGGTAGTGCCTGGCTCACTTGGCAGTAAGAGGATATGTGGGCTCATTGTTCTTCCACCATAGAAGTGGGTCAGAATCTAGTTTTTAATGCAATATGGTCCTACGTCTACTGCTATAAAAACATTTGGTATTGCTTTAGCCCTGCCTGACTCGCCGAGGAGAGGCTGCTTGAATGCGGTGTTTGCACAATGCTCTTCTTTCTCTTCGTTGAAGCGATGTTCACTTGGGGGTGGTGCCGCTTTAAAAGGGTTAGCATGTTTGACGTACCCTATTGCTGCTGAACAATGTCGGCAAACCGCTTTCGCTTTGTACACCTCTCGTCCTCCATTGTTGTATCGCACCGCAAAGTCGAAGTGTGTGCATTGTTTACACAACTACTTACCTCCGTCCGTGCGGTGCGCTACTTAATATGTCCGTTTGGAGACTCGTTCGGTGCACCTCCGTTTCGAACCGAACCCCCCCCGTACCGAAACGGTTCAATACAAATACACGTACCGTTACACCCTTAGTCATAACACAATTAAAGGATACGTTAAAGCTTTTCTAATATTTTGCTTACTCACAGGAATTATGTCCCTGGATGTCGTCTTGCCGTTTGCTGTACAGATGCAGAAGTAGCTCGTGATGCCCATGATAGGAGGAGCCAGGTTGAAGGTGACGATGACCACGGCCTCTTTTTGCTGCACAGCAACATACTTGGGGTACCAGTCTAGGTTGACAAAACCAGTATTTGACATTAGATAGAGAATCAAAAGTAGTAATGTAGAAAACAATACTTTCTTACCTGCTTTGCACTCGGGAAAACCACTTTTCTCTTCACACGCTGCAAAATCACAACATGCACACATTGCTACTTATTATTATTACATTATTTTACATTTGACACATTCATTTTGGTCGGTTCAATGCAGTGTCCCACTAAACCCAGCAGATGGTGCCGTTTTCAAGGTGAATATTATACAAAGTAGCCTTTCAATTGCCTTGTTTTAGATCAGGGACTATTAAAATCATGGCATTAAAACTAAAAACTAAAGACAACTTCAAATTGTTTTCTTTGTCTTACTGTCAGGATAATTGTTTCTAAGTTATCACAAAAACTTTGTCTGGTGAGAAGCAAAAGCTGTCTTTGGAACCTACCAAGAGTAAGGCTCGTAAAACTCCACTGTGTAGGGGGGGAAGCAAAATGAAGGTGTTCTGTTTCTTTCATGTATTGTAATCAAACAGAAAGATATTGTCTGACCCAAGGACTACAAAAGCGAAGAGGAAGCAGGACCAGACTCCCCTCCAGGCGACTTCTTTTTGAACTGTTTTACAAACCTCTTCTTTGAACTGTTTTATGACCTTTTCTGTGAAGTGTTTACGACCTTTTCTTTTGAACTGTTCTGTAACCAAAGGCAACGCTGTTTACGACCCACTTCCCTTTTGGAAGCAGCTGAGGTCATGTGGTCAGGGAAAGTCAAATAAAGGAGGAGGCATACAATCTTTCGCCAGAGCATGCTGGAGACTGTACAAGAGTACAGTGTACCGGCGTCTCTCCTCAATTGAGCCAAATTGAATTCTGTCTCTGTTTGATTCTTTGCTTCTTGTCTTGTTTAATAGATGTCATCAGTGTTTGAACCTGACACTTACTTTGGCCAAAAAATAGAACAAACACATTCTGAAAATATTACAATACAAATATAGAAAAAAAAACACGGCAGCGGTAAAGTTTGGATCCATGAAGGAAAGAAGAAAGTGAATGAATGTTTGGAACTGAATGAATTTACAGATTCATAAACATTTGTTTTCTTTTGTATTATTTTTTTTAATGAATTAAGACTGGGATGAGAATCAGCACCTCCAAGTCCGAGTCTATGGTTCTCGCCCGGAAAAGGGTGGAGTGCCATCTCCGGGTTGCGGAGGAGACCCTGCCCCAAGTGGAGGAGTTCAAGTACCTCGGAGTCTTGTTCATGAGTGAGGGAAGAGTGGATCGTGCGACCGACAGGCGGCGTCTTCAGTAATGCGGACGCTGTATCGATCCGTTGTGGTGAAGAAGGAGCTGAGCCGGAAGGCAAAGCTCTCAATTTACCGGTCGATCTACGTTCCCATCCTCACCTATGGTCATGAGCTTTGGGTGTTGACCGAAAGGACAAGATCACGGGTACAAGCGGCCCAAATGAGTTTCCTCCGCCGGGTGGCGGGGCTCTCCCTTAGAGATAGGGTGAGAAGCTCTGTCATCCGAGGGGAGCTCAAAGTAAAGCCGCTGCTCCTCCACATGGAGAGGAGCCAGATGAGGTGGTTCGGGCATCTGGTCAGGATGCCACCCGATCGCCTCCCTAGGGAGGTGTTTAGGGCACATCCGACCGACCGGTAGGAGGCCACGGGGAAGACCCAGGACACGTTGGGAAGACTATGTCTCCCGGCTGGCCTGGGAACGCCTCGGGATCCCCCGGGAAGAGCTGGACGAAGTGGCTGGGGAGAGGGAAGTCTGGGTTTCCCTGCTTAGGCTGCTGCCCCCGTGACCCGACCTCGGATAAGCGGAAGAAGATGGATGGATGGATGGATGGATTAAGTAATGTTTATGGCAACCTTTTTCCAAAACACATGTGAGATATAACAGGATAATGCATACATTTATCAATTATTTTCAAAATGGTTACAAAAATGTGGGAAATTTACTGTTATGACTTGATTGGGTTTTGACAATTCCTAGCACCAACACTGATGGAGTATTGGTGGGTGCAAAACAGCAGCAGGTGACTGTGGCCTGCGGGCCGGCTCCAATACTAATCAAATATCATCCCGGGGGCCATAGACCATTCAGTCGCGGGCCGGATCTGACCCGCGGGCCTTGACTTTGACACATAGGTTTTAGATAAATAAACACCATTTTTATTGGCCTGTGTTGCAGTTATCCATTAAATCTGTCACAACTCTGGCCTGTTGCTTCAAAGTAAAAAGCGGGGTTTAGTATTTGTCTGACGCGCTTCTTGTTTTGCCAGTAAAGCATCGGATGTAGCAGAATGTATGAAAAGAAACTTGCTTCGTGTGTCCGTTAAAGTGTTCAAAGCTCTCAATGAAGCGTCCAAAGTCTCTTATAAATCATGCAATATAGCGTCTAGCAGCAGCCAACAAAAATGAGGGTCACTCAGCTCAACTTTCTCCTCTCGCCACGCAACATGCAGGTAACAACGCCCATTTTATAGTGCCTGCTTCTAATACTATGTGACACATACTTTTGTCTGTGGATACACACCAAGAAACACACCACCTGACGTCATTTACACATTCCTGGATCCTACAAGTCCTAATAAGAATTCTACCTAGCAACAACTTCCTGCACAAGTGTGTGATTTAAACTATTTGTCAGGGGGCCTACCTTTATGAAATAAGTTGATATTATTTATTACAATGCCGTACGATTGTACAAAACCCAAAAACCAGTGAAGTTGGCACGTTGTGTAAATGGTAAATAAAAACAGAATACAATGATTTGCAAATCCTTTTCAACTTACCGTATTTTTCGGACTAGAAGTCGCAGTTTTTTTTCATAGTTTGGTCGGGCTCCAGTGCGACTTATATATGTTTTTTTCCTTCTTTATTATGCATTTTTGGCAGGTGCGACTTATACTCCGGTGCGACTTATACTCCAAAAAATACGGTATATTCAATTGAATAGACTGCAAAGACCATCCAAGCAACGTGTTTTTCGTGGACGCCCCTGCTTATTTCAGCAAGACGATGCTGCCAGGTTCAAACACTGATGACATCTATTAAACAAGACAAGAAGCAAAGAATTAAACAGAGACATAATTAAATTTTGGCTCAATTTGAGGAGAGACGCTTGGACGTCTGTACCCTTGTACAGTGTCATTACTCTGGCGAAAAGATTGTACTCCTCCTTTATTTGGACTTTCTCTGACCACATAACAACAGCTGCTCCTAAGGGACGAGGTCGTAAACAGCCATCGCCTTTGATTACAACAGTTCAAAAGAAGAGGTCGTAAACAGTTCACAGAAAAGGTCGTAAAAGAGTTCAAAAAGAGGTTCGTAAAACAGTTGAAAAAGGAGGTTCAAAAAGAGGTCGTCTGGAACTTGGGCAGATCCTGCCTTCTCTCCGCTTTGTAGTCCTTGAGTTAAAACAATATTTTTCTGTTGATTACAATACATGAAAGAAAACAGAACACCTTCATGTTGCTTCCCCCCCTACACAGTGGAGTTTTACAAGCCTTCTTGGTAGGTTTCAAAGACAGCTTTTGGTCTTCTCGCTGGGAACTCATTTCAACACAAAGTTTTTGTGATAACTTAGATAAAAGTATTCTAACAGAAGCCAAGCCACATTCTGCACGTGTTACAACAACGTGGCTTCGTAGTAAAAGAGTGCTGGTACTAGACTGGCCTGTATGTAGTCCAGACCTGTCTCCCATTGAAAATGTGGGGCGCATTATGAGGCGTAAAATACCACAACGGAGACCCCCGGACTGTTGAACAACTTAAGCTGTATATTGCTTTTAAATTCTAAGTTAATGATTATTTGCAAAAAAAAATAAAAACATTTACAGTTCGAACATTAAATATCTTGTCTTTGCAGTCTATTCAATTGAATATAAGTTGAAAAGGATTTGCAAATCATTGTATTCTGTTTTTATTTACCATTTACACAACTTGCCAACTTTGGGTTCACAATAAATTTGGGCCAAATAAAACTTAAAAGCGGTAATATGGCAGTTGCAGTATTATGTGTTTGTAAAATGATGCGACTTACAGCGTGTGGAGAAGATCTTGCTGTGATAGTACTTCTCCCACTCCTGAGGCACAGGCAGGGCCATGACGGTCACAGCATATTTGGAGCCAAGAGAGAGGCCCGAGAAAACGTCCGACTTGTACACCTGTAACAGGACAAATCCCTGTGTGAGTCATTTCATTTCAACCCTATACAGTAATACATCAGTGTATATGTTGTCCAATAAAATATCAAATTAACATATCGCAGCGTGTCATACACTAACAAATCTTGACGTGACGTCAGCGGGTTATCCATATACGGTAGAAATTTACCCGAAAAACATCCTTGCGCCAGTCAGCCGATTTAAATGGATGTAAATCTGGCTTTCATCTCAACGATGAAACCCAATGACGACAAATGCATCGTTGTTTTGTTGCTTCAATCAGCACATGTCACTACACAAACGTTCAGTGACAAGTGCCGCACTTTTAACTTTTATGATTCGTGGCAATGTGCCTTCAACTGTGAAGACGTTACCTCGAGTGTGTGCAAAGAAGAGTCTCGCTTCACCCACAAACTTTCACAAAAAAGCTGGATTTTCTGAAAAACTACTTTAAATGGCGGGCTTGGTGACTATTTACAGTATGGCTCTGGAGGAGACAATGAAACTTAGTAAGAGATGTGTGAATGATATGTTAGCTTGAGTTGTTTTGTAGCCAGCTTAGCCTTCTACTGTAAAATAGCTTCACTTTCCTCTGGCAAAATAAAGAATGATTTACCTAAAAACAACTTTAATTGGATCAGTACCTACTGTGTTTGGCAATGGACCAGTTAGTGATATAATCCGTTATTAGTAGAGATGTCCGATAATTGCTTTTTTGCCGATATCCCGATATTGTCCAACTCTTAATTACCGATTCCGATATCAACCCATACCGATATATACAGTCGTGGAATTAACACATTATTATGCCTAATTTTGTTGTGATGCCCCGCTGGATGCATTAAACAATGTAACAAGGTTTTCCAAAATAAATCAACTCAAGTTATGGAACTGCACTGCCATATTTATTATTGAAGTCACAAAGTGCATTATTTTTTTTTTCATGCCTCAAAACAGCAGCTTGGAATTTGGGACATGCTCTCCCTGAGAGAGCATGAGGAGGTTGAGGTGAGCGGGGTTGAGGGGGTTGGGATTTTCAGGTAAGGGGTAGCAGGGGGTGTATATTGTAGCGTCCCGGAAGACTTAGTGCTGCAAGGGGTTCTGGGTATTTGTTCTGTTGTGTTTATGTTGTGTTACGGTGCGGATGTTCTCCCGAAATGTGTTTGTCATTCTTGTTTGGTGTGGGTTCACAGTGTGGCGCATATTTGTAACAGTGTTAAAGTTGTTTGTAAGGCCACCCTCAGTGTGACCTGTATGGCTGTTGACCAAGTATGATTGCATTCACTTGTGTGTGTGAAAAGCCGTAGATATCATGTGATTGGGCCGGCACGCAAAGGCAGTGCCTTTAAGGTTTATTGGCGCTCTGTACTTCTCCCTACGTCCGTGTACACAGCGGCGTTTAGAAGTCATAAATTTTACTTTTTGAAACAGATACCGATAATTTTGAAACCGATACCGATAATTTCAGATATTACATATTAAAGCATTTATCGGCCGATAATATTGGCAGTCCGATATTATCGGACATCTCTAGCTAAAACCAAATGGAATATGTACACCGGTGATAGCCACCAGCCATCTAATTTGTACTTGACTTTCACGACAACAAAACATCACAGATGATATAACGAGACCAGCGACACACAGTGGTTTGTTGTCGGCTCAAGGAGGGAGGAGTCAACGCCGCGGACAGAAAGTTAGGAAGTCCGGTCGGAAATTTCCGCCGTGATGCCCTAGCTAAGGTTAAACTTCTATCAAGTCTTTCTCTCTTTATTGACAGTTAAATGTTTTTCTATTCTATATCATGTTAATACTTTCACTACTGCTGCTTAGAACACTTGTAAACAACAGAGGTTCACCCTACGAGCTACATCGAGAACGTAATAACGGATTATATTACTAACTAGTCCATTGCCAAACACAGTTGACGCTGATCCACCGTGGTAGAGGAGTTTGCGTGTCCCAATGATCCTAGGAGCTATGTTGTCCGGGGGCTTTATGCCCCCTGGTTGGGTCTCCCAAGACAAACTGGTCCAAGGTGAGGGATCAGACAAAGAGCAGCTCGAAGACCTCCATGAAGAATAAAAATAAAGGACCCAGATTTCCCTCGCCCGGACGCGGGTCACCGGGGCCCCCCTCTGGAGCCAGGCCCGGAGGCGGAGCACGATGGCGAGCGCCTGGTGGCCGGGCCTGTCCCCATGGGGCCCGGCCGGGCACAGCCCGAAGAGGCAACATGGGTCCCCCCTCCAAAGGGCTCACCACCCATAGCAGGGGTCATAGAGGTCGGGTGCAGTGTGAGCTGGGCGGCAGCCAAAGGCAGGGCACTTGGCGGTCCGATCCTCGGCTACAGAAGCTAGCTCTTGGGACGTGGAACGTCACCTCGCTGGGGGGGAAGGAGCCTGAGCTAGTGCGCGAGGTCGAGAAGTTCCGGCTAGATATAGTCGGACTCACTTCGACGCACAGCAAGGGCTCTGGAACCAGTTCTCTCGAGAGGGGCTGGACTCTCTTCCACTCTGGCGTTGCCGGCAGTGAGAGGCGACGGGCTGGGGTGGCAATTCTTGTTGCCCCCCGGCTCAGAGCCTGCACGTTGGAGTTCAACCCGGTGGACGAAAGGGTAGCTTTTTTAGGAAAATCCTTCTTTATTTTGCCCGAGGACGGCGATGCTATTGTCTTATAGTAGAAGGCTAAACTAGCTGCCAAACATCTCGAGATAATGTGCAATTCACACATTTCTTCCCTACTGTTATTTCTTACCATTTCATTGTCTCCTCTATTGCCATAAAAAGTTGCCAGACATGAGTGGGTGCAAGGCGCCGAGTAGTGGTGAGTATAGGTAAAGAAAAAGTGAAATTGCGGACAGACACGTCTTTTGACACGAACACCTAAGTCTTACACGGCAGAAGTGTTGCAAAGTCACGTGTAAAAATACAGCCAATCAGGGGTTCCTACGTCACATGAATCTGAATACACAAGACACATTTTTTTTTTTTTTTTACACAAACAAACTCAAAATACTGATATGTATATATTTTTTTACACACACACAAATTGGACAGACAAATCAAGACAGGCACACGCTGATCTGATTACAAACACACATTGAGATACGGACACCTGAATCGGATTGCAGACGCACGGAATGAATAAAGCATTTGTAAATAGTTTCTTCCAAGTTTAACCAACACAAAAATACCTTTTGAGCGTATGAAGTTGGGACTGTGAGGTTTTGCTGAAAGAGAAAAAGATGACAGGCAAGATCGGACCTTCTTAAGGACTGCAAGGACACTTGGAAGCCTCGCAAGAATTTGATACCTGCAGAAAAGGAAAACAATAACTACAAATACATGATCATTCATCAACACCATGGGGAAAAAACTAAATTAGTTAAACCGTGAACAGCGTTAAACGGGCCCTCAACCCACTTGCACCGCAGGGGTTCACGAAAGTTGGCGGGCATGCATGACGCACGCGGTCACGTCCTTCCTGATGCCCTGATCCACCACCAATTTCCCATTTCAGGAAGATTAGAGTATGTGTAAGGAAGTTATGACTGTTGCGATATTGGTGCCACAGTAGTCATTCAGTTAAGTCCCGAGATCCAAAGTTTCAGGAAAATCGGTGCATGTCGAAAGAAGTTTTGACTGCAATCATTTTCCACCACAAGGGGGCGATAATGGCATGCAGTCGTGTTCCAACCCGACGCACCAGCAAAGATCGGAGAATAAAATTAAATAAGGAAGCTATAACTTTTATAGTTTTTCCCCACAAGGGGGTGATAATGGTGGGGCAGTAGTCATGCAGTTGCATCCCACCCAATGCCCCGACCCACCATCAAAAATTTCAGGAAGATTGGAGCATGTGTTAGAAAGTTCTGACTTTTATCATTTTACACCACAAGAGGGCGACAATGGCGCCACTGCACTAATGCAGTTGCATCCCAGCCGACACCTTCACCCGCCATCAAAATTTTGAGGAAGATCGGTGCATGTCGAAGGAAGTTATGACTGCAATAATTTTCCACCACAAGAGGGCGATAATGGCATGCAGTTGTGTTCCAACCCGACGCACCAGCAAAGATCAGAGAATAAAATTATATAAGGAAGTTATTACTTTTATAGTTTTTCCCCACAAGGGGGCGAAAATGGTGGTGCAGTAGTCATGCAGTTGCGTCCCACCCAACGCCCCGACCCACCATCAAAAATTTCAGGAAGATTGGAGCATGTTTTAGAAAGTTCTGACTTTTATCATTTTACACGACAAGAGGGCGACAATGAAGCCACTGCATTAATGCAGTTGCATCCCACCCGACACCTTCACCCACCATCGAAATTTTGAGGAAGATCGGAGCACGTCGAAGGAAGTTATGACTGTTATAATTTTCCACCACAAGGGGGGCGATAATGGCATGCAGTTGTGTTCCAACCCGACCCACCAGCAAAGATCAGAGAATAAAATTATATAAGGAAGTTATTACTTTTATAGTTTTTCCCCACAAGGGGGCGAAAATGGTGGGGCAGTAGTCATGCAGTTGCGTCCCACCCAACGCCCCGACCCACCATCAACAATTTCAGGAAGATTGGAGCATGTGTTAGAAAGTTCTGACTTTTATCATTTTACACCACAAGAGGGCGACAATGGCGCCACTGCATTAATGGAGTTGCATCCCACCCGACACCTTCACCCGCCATCGAAATTTTGAGGAAGATCGGTGCATGTCGAAGGAAGTTATGACTGCAATAATTTTCCACCACAAGGGGGCGATAATGGCATGCAGTTGTGTTCCAACCCGACGCACAAGCAAAGATCGGAGAATAAAATTAAATAAGGAAGTTATAACTTTTATAGTTTTTCCCCACAAGGAGGCGATAACGGTGGCGCAGTAGTCATGCAGTTGCATCCCACCCAACGCCCTGACCCACCATCAAAAATTTCAGGAAGATTGGAGCATGTTTTAGAAAGTTCTGACTTTTATCATTTTACACCACAAGAGGGCGACAATGGCGCCACTGCATGAATGCAGTTGCATCCACCCGACACCTTCACCCGCCATCGAAATTTTGAGAAAGATCGGAGCATGTCGAAGGAAGTTATGACTGTTATCATTTTCCACCACAAGGGGGGGATAATGGCATGCAGTTGTGTTCCAACCCGACGCACCACCAAAGATCGGAGAATAAAATTATATAAGGAAGTTATTACTTTTATAGTTTTTCCCCACAAGGGGGCGAAAATGGTGGCGCCGTAGTCATGCAGTTGCGTCCCACCCAACCCCCCGACCCACCATCAAAAATTTCAAGAAGATTGGAGCATGTGTTAGAAAGTTCTGACTTTTATCATTTTCCCCACAAGGGGGGCGATAATGGTGGCGCAGTAGTCATGCAGTTGCGTCCCACCCAACGCCCCGACCCACCATCAAAAATTTCAGGCAGATTGGAGCATGTGTTAGAAATTTCTAACTTTTATCATTTTACACCACAAGAGGGCGACAATGGCGCCACTGCATTAATGCAGTTGCATCCCACCCGACACCTTCACCCGCCATCAAAATTTTGAGGAAGATCGGTGCATGTCGAAGGAAGTTATGACTGCAATAATTTTCCACCACAAGGGGGCAATGGTCGTTTAGATAATGAGTTTCACTATGTAAAGCGCTTTGAGTCTCTAGAGAAAAGTGCTATATAAACATAATTACCTTCTCACTTCCCATCCGATCATTAAAAGTGCCGTATTGACAGTTTGATTGGTGATGGCATGGGGCAGGTTTAGCAGCCAGGCTTCCCCCACCTCCCCAAGTGCCCTGCCCTAAATGGAGGAGTTCAAGTACCTGGGAGTCTTGTTCACGAGTGAGGGAAGAGTGGATTGTAAGATCGACAGGCTTCAGTAATGCGGACGCTGTATCGATCTGTTGTGGTGAAGAAGGAGCTGAGCCGGAAGGCAAAGCTCTCAATTTACCGCTCGATCTACGTTCCCATCCTCACCTATGGTCATGAGCTTTGGGTTATGACCGAAAGGACAAGATCACGGGCACAAGCGGCCGAAATGAGTTTCCTCCGCCGGGTGGCGGGGCTCTCCCTTAGAGATAGGGTGAGAAGCTCTGCCATCCGGGAGGAACTCAGACTAAAGCCGCTGCTCCTCCACATGGAGAGGATCCAGATGAGGTGGTTCGAGCATCTGGTCAGGATGCCACCCGAGCGCCTCCCTAGGGAGGTGTTTCGGGCACGTCCGACCAGTAGGAGGCCACGAGGAAGACCCAGGACACGTCGGAAAGACGATTTCTCCCGGCTGGCCTGGGAACGCCTCGGGATCCCCCGAGAGGAGCTGGACGAAGTGGCTGGGGAGAGGGAAATCTGGGCTTCCCTGCTTAGGCTGCTGCCCCTGCGACCCGACCTCGGATAAGCGGAAGAAGATGGATGGATGGCTCCGCCCACTTCAAAATGCTATGACCAGGTACTGACCCATCTAGCACTTCAATTAGGATCAAGATCTGAACTTGTGCAACTGCGTTTGTAATGCGTTTAATGTGTTTAACGTGTTATCGCCCTTTAGTTTAATACCTGTGTCTGATTCTACATAGTGATGTAAGACCAGTTTGATTCGGGAAGCTTTGGAGCGGTATTCGCCACCAGGCTCCGCCCACTAAAGAAGACCACGAGCAGGTACTGACCCACACGGCACTTGATCATAAAATAAAATAAATTAATTAGATTAAATTCTAATTAAATAAATTCACTTCAGACAGTCATCGTTTGTAGCAATTAGGATCAAGATCTGAACTTGTTTCGTGTTTTGTGGCGAACCACCAAATCAAAGTTTGGCGGCACTCCACACCCACATCCTGTAATTTGCAAAACATTTTTAGCAATTTATCATCACCCATCAGTTTAGTGTACGTCTCTCATCAGCTAAAGTGCAGAAATGACAGATTGGTGATGGCGTGGGGCAGTTTTCATCGTTAGGCTCCACCCATTACGAGTAGGTAGTGTGGAGAATGCACATATGTTTAAGAGTTCTTTCTTTATTCATAGTCATGTTTAAATTAGCTAGTGTTTTTCCATTTGTACTCTTTTTATTTTATGTCCGCAAGTAAACTGTGTGTGTTACCTTGAAGGCTTGCAATGTAGGAGTTTGAGTACTACCTTATATTTTATCTGTAGTAGAACAATGAGCCTGTATTCCTTTCTCGAGAGGGGGGTGGGACTTTCTTGGTATGCAAGAAGTTGTCTCTTCTGTTTGAATGTTAGACCAATTCGAGAAGCTGATATGAATGTATTGGTGTGGGCTGGTCTCCTGAAGCTTCAGTAAAACTTGTTAATATTCCTATTCTGTCTTGATGGTCCTTCTTACTCTGCATATATGTCATATGAAAGAACTTGGGATTGACCAGTGACTTTAATTCCCTGGGAGAGAAGACTGGTCAGATGCAACAGTAGCCATTGGGCACTTCAGGGTGTCATCATCATCATTTCCACCAAATAAGATCAAGATCTGAAGTCGTAGAGCCGAGATATTAACGTTTGGCATTTTGTGGCGAATCAATGGAGCAATGTTTGGCGCCATGTCACACCCACATCTTTCGGCGTAGGTATAAAATTGTTGGCAGTTTATCAACACCTCAATGTGTAGTTCCGATCCCTGTTTTTTTTTTGCGAAAAATGAAAGACGAAACCCAAGATGGCCGACTTCCTGTTTGTTTTCAGGTATAGGTTCCTGAGACTTTTTTTGTGAGTCCTGTCATCGTTTTTGTGTTGACACGAGAAACTGGTAGGTGGGGCTAATTTCATCAAATTTCAAAGGCGGCGCTATAGACGTGATCTACGGAACGTGGCTATAAAAATATAGAATGCCATGTGTAAAGTTTATGTAGGATTCAGATCAACACACCATGTTCACTGGGCCTCCAGGAGATCACCACAGCATCCGAATGAAGGTCTGTGCTGGATACAAACTCAATCTTGATGTCGTGCGGTGCTGGAACGAAGTGTTGACACATTACAGGGTCCTCTTCTGCCAGCAGTTGAAGGCATGGCCAAGGAGTACAACCTGAGGAGGAAAAAAAAAAGAAGGTTTTCTTTTTATGACATTTTCAACTATTAAAACATTTAGTTTTTACATATTTTACAAATACATTTAATTCATTGTTATTTGAATGTAGATTAATAATAGATACTAACCCTAATTTCCTTCATCACTATTAACACAAAGCTTTGATGTGGATATCATGTACTGATATCCCCAAAGCGGTAGGAAATGGATGGATGGATCTGAGCATATGCCTCTTTCTTTGCGCTTTCCTCAAATCTAAACATCAAACATGAATATGATCAGCTGGACTCTCGACGCAATTGACAAAGTCTTTTCGACAAGGAAAAGAGGTTCGGGGGAGCCTGGCTGCCCTGACGGAACCATTGCTGCGGGGTACGTGAGAGACTCCTGGGATAAATGGAGAATCATGTGCCTCTCAGTCCTTTCCATCGAGGACGTGGAAGACATCTACCTATTTGGAACCGTGATCGCGGGGCACCTGCTGATTGGGCTGGGCATTGCTCTGGTGTATCGTCAAATTCAGAAGACGATGGCAGCCACTCAAGGAGCCCACCGGCTGTTCATCGCAATGGAAGGATTGGGTCGGGCTGTGGGAACACAGACTGTGGCGATTTCTGATTTGAATCGCAAAATGGATCTCATCATGGTGAAGCTTGCTAAGAAGGAAGAATTAAATTAAATTTGAGAGAACTAGCACGGACACAGAGCAGGAATGTCATTGTTTTGACTGCTTGAAGAAAACAACATCCTAATCTACGATTTGACTCCGTCAAATGGCCTTGACGCTATCAGGAACAGGCTGTTCTGAAAAACTCCCCCGAGGACTCCTCAACGATGGACGCTTTTGACCTTCTTTTTTTTCCAATAACACCTGGTGTCGAACTTTGAGATCGGCCCCAGTCCACAAAAACATTTCAACATCTCACCCAAGTTAATTGGGCATACATGCACGCACCCGCCCCTCCCCCAGTCAACACCTTCACCACTGCTTAATTCCTCTTCGGGGTTGTGGACGGCTGAGTAGCGCTTTATAGCGGCAGCCGGCCTCCAGGGCCCCAAATCCCTCCCTGTTGCGAGTTGTTGTGATTATATGTATCATGTTTATGTGTGCTATGTTATGTGAGGTTTTTTCCTTGGACTCAGTCTGGACCCCTCCCGAGGGTCCAGCCTTAGACTGATACTTTTTTTACTCTTCCCCCCTTTCCCAATATCACCTTTTTCCCACCTTTTTTAAGGAGCGCTGTAAGTGGCTGATCCGTTGGCGGTCCCGTCTTGTCCCCTTGTAACGTATGTCTGCTCTTAGTGGGACAGTGCCGAACATTTTATTTCAGTTCTTATGTGTCTTGTACAGGTTAAAGAATGGACAATAATAAAGCATCTTGAATCTTGAATCTTGATATGTTGACATATGTTAGACTGGTGTTAGCATCGCGAGGCGGATGTGAGCTTCCTAATAGTCGATACCAGGCTTAAACTTTTTACTTGAAATGTCATAACCATTAAATAATTTTAAGATTATCCTGATGAGAACAAGATCCAACTTTTTTGCTTAATGGTATGCGAGGAGAAAACTAGGCACAGCTCATGATCTGTCCAATACAATCCAACAACAGTGAAAGATGGTGGTGGTAGCATCATGCTACGGGGATGTTTTTCAGCTGCCAGGACAGAATGACTGGTTGCAATTGGAAAAAAAGATCATTGCTGCCAAAATCGGAGCTATCCTGGAAGACAACCTCTTCCACAGTGCTCAGCCCTTAGAACAACTTGGTGACCATTCCAGCCAAAGCCCTGACTTAAACCCAATTGACAATCTCTGGAGAGACCTGAAAATGGCTGTCCACCAACGTTCACCATCCCACCTGACAGAACTGGAGAGGCTCTGCAAGGAAGAATACTCGCTCAACAGGGTGCTTCCACTAAATACTGAGCAAAGGGTCTAAATACCACGTTTGTTTTTATTTTTTATTTTTTAATACATTTGCAATCATTTCTACATTTCTGTCAAGATGGGATGCTTAGTGTACATTAATGATTTTTGATTTTAGCAAATGGCTGCAGATTAGCAGACCGGGGTGGTGGTTCCTCTCTTTAAGAAAGGGAACCGAAGTGTGTGTTCCAACAATCGTGGGATCACACTCCCCAGCCTTCCCGGTAAGGTCTATTCAGGTGTACTGGAGTGGAGGCTACGCTGGATAGTCGAACCTCGGATTCAGGAGGAACTGTGTGGTTTTCGTCCTGGTCGTGGAACTGTGGACCAGCACTATACTCTTGGCAGGGTCCTTGAGGGTGCATGGGAGTTTGCCCAACCAGTCTACATGTGCTTTGTGGACTTGGAGAAGGCGTTCGACCATGTACCCCGGGAAGTCCTGTGGGGAATGCTCAGAGAGTATGGGGTAACGGACTGTCTGATTGTGGCGGTCCGCTCCCTGTATGATCAGTGTCAGAGCTTTGTCCGTATTGCCGGCAGTAAGTCGGACACGTTTCCAGTGAGGCTGCCCTTCGTCACCAATTCTGTTCATAACTTTTAAGGACAGAATTTCTAGGCGCAGTCAGGGCGTTGAGGGGATCTGGTTTGGTGGCTGCAGGATTAGGTCTCTGCTTTTTGCAGATGATGTGGTCCTGATGGCTTCATCTGGTCACGATCTTCAGCTCTCACTGGATCGGTTTGCAGCCGAGTGTGAAGCGACTTGGATGGGAATCAGCACCTCCAAGTCCGAGTTCATGGTTCTCGCCCAGAAAAGGGTGGAGTGCCATCTCCGGGTTGGGGAGGAGATCTTGCCCCAAGTGGAGGAGCTCAAGTACCTCGGAGTCTTGTTCACGAGTAGGGGAAGAGTGGATCGTGAGATCAACAGGCGGATCGGTGCGGCGTCTTCAGTAATGCGGACGCTGTATCGATCCGTTGTGGTGAAGAAGGAGCTGAGCCGGAAGGCAAAGCTCTCAATTTACCGGTCGATCTACGTTCCCATCCTCACCTATGGTCATGAGCTTTGAGGTAAGAACCGAAAGGACAAGATCACGGTACAAGCAGCCGAAATGAGCTTCCTCAGCCGGGTGGCGGGGCTCTCCCTTAGAGATAGGGTGAGAAGCTCTGTCATCCGGGTGGAGCTCAAACTAAAGTCACTGCTCCTCCACATGGAGAGGAGCCAGATGAGGTGGTTCAGGCATCTGGTCAGGATGCCTCCGTAGGGAGGTGTTTAGGGCACGTCCGACCGGTAGGAGGCCACAGGGAAGACCCAGGACACGTTGGGAAGACTATGTCTCCCGGCTGGCCTGGGAACGCCTTGGGATCCCCCGGAAGGAGCTGGACCAAGTAGCTGGGGAGAGGGAAGTCTGGGCTTCCCTGCTTAGGCTGCTGCCCCAGCGACCCGACCTCGGATAAAAAAAAAAGCGGAAGAAGATGGATGGATGGATGGATGGATGGCTGCAATGAAGCAACGAGTGAAACATAAAAAAAGGGTCTGAATACATTCCATACCCACTTCATATATAAAATGATTCAATGATGATGACATTTCAAGTACAAAAGTATCAGTCTGGTATCGACTACTATTTGAAAGGGAGGATCTTTAACGCTCAAAATATTTCAAAGTGCACCCCACCACATCCTTTTTTTTTTTTTTTTTAAATTCTGATAGAAAGGCAGTAAGGATTCCACTCACTTCCCAAAGTACTTCTATACTTCAAGCCCAGCACTTGGTCCACTTCATCGTTGCTTATCCGGCAATAGTGACATCCTGGTCCTCCCTGTAGGTGGCAGAAATACTTTCAAGATTAGGCTAGACATGAGGCTTGTCTTTGGACTACTTCTATATCTTTAATGTCCTCCTGTATACAAAGACCGAGCCCCTTTTTAAAATGTGTAAGAGTGAACAAGACAAGAGTATTTGCGTAAAATATTTTCTTTTGTGTGTGTAAATGATGTATTTGTGTCATCTAACTAACTAAAACAAAGCACAATTATTTGATTTGAAGCCAGCGGATATTTTCTCAAACCAAACAGTAACTATAAGCTATCGCGATAGAGCACTGGTGTCAAACTCAAGGCCCGGGGGCCAAATCTGGGCCAAATCTGGCCTAGTGGTTAGAGTGTCCGTCCTGAGATCGGTAGGTTGGGAGTTCAAATCCCGGCCGAGTCATACCAAAGACTATAAAAATGGGACCCATTACCTCCCTGCTTGGCACTCAGCATCAAGGGTTGGAATTGGGGGTTAAATCACCAAAATGATTCCCGGGCGCAGCCACCGCTGCTGCCCACTGCTCCCCTCACCTCCCAGGGGGTGATCAAGGGTGATGGGTCAAATGCAGAGAATAATTTCGCCACACCTAGTGTGTGTGTGACAATCATTGGTACTTTAACTTTTTAACTTTATATGTGGCCCGCGAAAGCCTGGAAATATAATGCGTTAATAAAATGCTTAATCTTTTCCCTTTTGACATTAAAAATCATGTACTGCATGCAATTGCATATCTTTTCAAATTCAATATTATCAAAATCAAAATATTATATCATCATGTATTCCAAAAATATTTTTTGTTAAAATAAAAGATAAATACTGTACTTAAATATCTGCTTGACTTGTGATTTCAAAACAAATGATCAATCAAATTGTAGACTGTAAAATTGACAAAATCGGTTGAATTCCGCCGACTGAGGTTTTTACCGTAAAATCAACTTTGGTACTGTTTTTTTCCATATTCAGTAAGACACTAAAACCTTAAAAAACAAACAAACAAAAAACACCTAAACAAGATTTTACGGTAAAAACAAAAAAAACCCTGGCAGCTCTGTTGCTTGAATTTTACCACTAACAATAGTGGTATTGTTTTTCCATTCCATTCCATTTATAAAAAAAATGTATATATTGTAAAAAAAAACCACTGCTTTTACTGAAAAACTCTGGTCACTGAGGTTCCAGTTTTTAAAGTAAAATTTCAACATTTTTTTTGCAGCTTATGTAAAAAAATATATTGTTAATGTATTATATATACGCATGTATATTCATATATTACTCATTGTTAAAAGCGGACCTCTGAGGGCGACCAAAACTGCGATGTGGCCCTCAATGAAAACAAGTTTGACACTACTGCGATAGAGTTTATAAGACGTTAAACAGCATAAACTAACCTTGACGGAGGTTTGTATACAAACCCCGTTTCCATATGAGTTGGGAAATTGTGTTAGATGTAAATATAAACGGAATACAATGATTTGCAAATTCTTTCCCATTCTTGCTTGATGTACAGCTTAAGTTGTTCAACAGTCCGGGGGTCTCCGTTGTGATATTTTAGGCTTCATAATGCGCCACACATTTTCAATGGGAGACAGGTCTGGACTACAGCCAGGCCAGTCTAGTACCCGCACTCTTTTACTATGAAGCCACGTTGATGTAACACGTGGCTTGGCATTGTCTTGCTGAAATAAGCAGGGGCGTCCATGATAACGTTGCTTGGATGGCAACATATGTTGATCCAAAACCTGTATGTACCTTTCAACATTAATGGCACCTTCACAGATGTGTAAGTTACCCATGTCTTGGGCACTAATAGACCCCCATACCATCACAGATGTTGGCTTTTCAACTTTGCGCCTATAACAATCCGGATGGTTCTTTTCCTCTTTGGTCCGGAGGACACGACGTCCACAGTTTCCAAAAACAATTTGGAAATGTGGACTCGTCAGACCACAGAACACTTTTCCACTTTGTATCAGTCCATCTTAGATGAGCTCAGGCCCAGCGAAGCCGACGGCGTTTCTGGGTGTTGTTGATAAACGGTTTTCGCCTTGCATAGGAGAGTTTTAACTTGCACTTACAGATGTAGCGACCAACTGTAGTTACTGACAGTGGGTTTCTGAAGTGTTCCTGAGCCCACGTGGTGATATCCTTTACACACTGATGTCACTTGTTCATGCAGTACAGCCTGAGGGATCGAAGGTCACGGGCTTAGCTGCTTACGTGCAGTGATTTCTCCAGATTCTCTGAACCCTTTGATGATATTACGGACCGTAGATGGTGAAATCCCTAAATTCCTTGCAATAGCTGGTTGAGAAAGGTTTTTCTTAAACTGTTCAACAATTTGCTCACGCATTTGTTGACAAAGTGGTGAACTTCGCCCCATCCTTGTTTGTGAATGACTGAGCATTTCATGGAATCTACTTTTATACCCAATCATGGCACCCACCTGTTCCCAATTTGCCTGTTCGCCTGTGGGATGTTCCAAATAAGTGTTTGATGAGCATTCCTCAACTTTATCAGTATTTATTGCCACCTTTCCCAACTTCTTTGTCACGTGTTGCTGGCATCAAATTCTAAAGTTAATGATTATTTGCAAAAAAAAAACAAATGTTTATCAGTTTGAACATCAAATATGTTGTCTTTGTAGCATATTCAACTGAATATGGGTTGAAAAGGATTTGCAAATCATTGTATTCCGTTTATATTTACATCGAACACAATTTCCCAACTCATATGGAAACGGGGTTTGTATACATGAACAATAAGCGAATAATCACTAAAGTGTAGTGCTAATGTCAACTGACACTTTTTATTACTGCAAAGATCCAAAAAGAAGACAACGACATTATGACAACATGAAAATTGAAATACAATTAAATAAGCAAGATGGCATGTCCTCATCCAGAGGGGAGGAGCCGCGCATGTTAAGTGGTGGAATCACAGCTAAAAATAAATATTCCCCCTATTGGTTGTGAGCAGAAGAAAGAAATGATCAGACCTACTCTGATTGGACGAGAGGCATGGCATGACAGCCTGCTCACAACTTTGTTCAGGAAGTTTGATGGCACTATTGGTCCATCCCTGCGCTCTACAATCTTTTGCTGATCTGCCGTCTCACGTCAAGCCGGCAGATCAGCCTCTTTTTAAGAAGTCTTACGTCATTGACCCCTTGACTCCGTTCTTAGCAACTATCGGCTCTTGTCCGAGTTGAAAAAAACCCAGAAACAACGTTTAAACATTGACATGTGTTTTTTGAAAACAGAATTTGCAGAAAGGCCGCGGCCGGTTTAAAACTTTGAGTGATGCTGCTGCTTTTCAATGTGATGTAAGAGAAATCACAAGTTAGAGCACAGGTGTCAAACTCATTTTGTGTGGTCCGCGTCATTAAAGCAGTAACACAATTAGCCAAACAAGAACTTATTTTGAATTATAATTTTTATGTCCTAATATGGAAAAGAAAATCACCATATATAAAGACAACTATACACAAATATATGTGTCTTTTTAGTTGGACTATACACACAAATGTGTTGACCTATATCAGCCATTGACTCAAAGTTACTGAGCAGCTTCTGTGTTGATGTTGTCACTGGATCCTTAGACTTAGACAAACTTCATCCATCTACAAGGGAAATTGCGCCAAAAAAAGTGTAGGAGCTTACCTGGCGAATGCACGTCAGGGAACAGTTCCCAGGATTCGAAGACTGGAGATCAGCAAACACGAACAGGCAACCGGACACCAACAGTGCGATCCGCATTTTTCTGTCAAACCTTTAGCGTCGGCACAAGTCAAAACAAGCGGCAACACTGAGGAGAGAACAGAGAGCAGGCTGGTGTGATTGAAAAGTAGGCGTGAAGTCAGGAAATACCTTGCAAGGGGGCGTCAGTGTTTATCAGTTTGAACATCAAATATGTTGTCTTTGTAGCATATTCCACTGAATATGGGTTGAAAATGATTTGCAAATCATTGTATTCCGTTTATATTTACATCTAACACAATTTCCCAACTCATGGAAACGGGGTTTGTAACATAATAGTGTGAGAGTCCAGTCCATAGTGGATTTAACATAATAGTGTGAGAGTCCAGTCCATAGTGGATCTAACATAATAGTGTGAGAGTCCAGTCCATAGTGGATCTAACATAATAGTGAGAGTTCAGTCCATAGTGGATCTAACATAATAGTGTAAGAGTCCAGTCCACAGTGGATCTAACATAATAGTGTGAGAGTCCAGTCCATAGTGGATCTAACATAATAGTGTGAGAGTCCAGTCCATAGTGGATCTAACATAACAGTGTGAGAGTCCAGTCCATAGTGGATCTAACATAATAGTGTGAGAGTCCAGTCCATATTGGATCTAACATAATATTGTGAGAGTCCAGTCCATAGTGGATCTAGCATAATAGTGTGAGAGTCCAGTCCATAGTGGATCTAACATAATAGTGAGAGTCCAATCCATAGTGGATCTAACATAATAGTGTGAGAGTCCAGTCCATAGTGGATCTAACATAATATTGTGAGAGTCCAGTCCATAGTGGATCTAACATAATAGTGTGAGAGTCCAGTCCATAGTGGATCTAACATAATAGTGTGAGAGTCCAGTCCATAGTGGATCTAACATAATATTGTGAGAGTCCAGTCCATAGTGGATCTAACATAATAGTGTGAGAGTCCAGTTCATAGTGGATCTAACATAATAGTGTGAGAGTCCAGTCCATAGTGGATCTAACATAATAGTGTGAGAGTCCAGTTCATAGTGGATCTAACATAATAGTGTGAGAGTCCAGTCCATAGTGGATCTAACATAATAGTGTGAGTCCGGTCCATAGTGGATCGAACAAAATAGTGAGAGTCCAGTCCATAGTGGATCTAACATAATAGTGAGAGTCCAGTCCATAGTGAATCTAACATAATAGTGAGAGTCCAGTCCATAGTGGATCTAACATAATATTGTGAGAGTCCAGTCTGTAGTGGATCTAGCATAGTAGTGTGAGAGTCCAGTCCATAGTGGATCTAACATAATAGTGAGAGTCCAGTCCATAGTGGATCTAACATAATATTGTGAGAGTCCAGTCCATAGTGGATCTAACATAATAGTGTGAAAGTCCAGTCCATGGTGGATCTAACATAATATTGTGAGAGTCCAGTCCATAGTGGATCTAACATAATAGTGTGAGAGTCCAGTCCATAGTGGATCTAACATAATAGTGTGAGAGTCCAGTCCATAGTGGATCTAACAATAGTGAGTCCAGTCTATAGTGGATCTAACATAATATTGTGAGAGTCCAGTCCATAGTGGATCTAACATAATAGTGTGAGAGTCCAGTCCATAGTGGATCTAACATAATAGTGGGAGTCCAGTCCATAGTGGATCTAACATAATAGTGTGAGAGTCCAGTCCATAGTGGATCTAACATAATAGTGTGAGAGTCCGGTCCACAGTGGATCTAACATAATAGTGAGAGTCCTGTCCATAGTGGATCTAACATAATAGTGTGAGAGTCCAGTCCATAGTGGATCTAACATAATAGTGTGAGTCCAGTCCATAGTGGATCTAACATAATAGTGTGAGAGTCCAGTCCATAGTGGATCTAACATAATAGTGTGAGAGTCCAGTCCATAGTGGATCTAACATAATAGTGTGAGAGTCCAGTCCACGGTGGATCTAACATAATAGTGTGAGAGTCCAGTCCATAGTGGATCTAACATAATAGTGTGAGAGTCCAGTCCATAGTGGATCTAACATAATAGTGTGAGTCCGGTCCATAGTGGATCGAACAAAATAGTGAGAGTCCAGTCCATAGTGGATCTAACATAATAGTGAGAGTCCAGTCCATAGTGAATCTAACATAATAGTGAGAGTCCAGTCCATAGTGGATCTAACATAATATTGTGAGAGTCCAGTCTGTAGTGGATCTAGCATAGTAGTGTGAGAGTCCAGTCCATAGTGGATCTAACATAATAGTGAGAGTCCAGTCCATAGTGGATCTAACATAATATTGTGAGAGTCCAGTCCATAGTGGATCTAACATAATAGTGTGAAAGTCCAGTCCATGGTGGATCTAACATAATATTGTGAGAGTCCAGTCCATAGTGGATCTAACATAATAGTGTGAGAGTCCAGTCCATAGTGGATCTAACATAATAGTGTGAGAGTCCAGTCCATAGTGGATCTAACAATAGTGAGTCCAGTCTATAGTGGATCTAACATAATATTGTGAGAGTCCAGTCCATAGTGGATCTAACATAATAGTGTGAGAGTCCAGTCCATAGTGGATCTAACATAATAGTGGGAGTCCAGTCCATAGTGGATCTAACATAATAGTGTGAGAGTCCAGTCCATAGTGGATCTAACATAATAGTGTGAGAGTCCGGTCCACAGTGGATCTAACATAATAGTGAGAGTCCTGTCCATAGTGGATCTAACATAATAGTGTGAGAGTCCAGTCCATAGTGGATCTAACATAATAGTGTGAGTCCAGTCCATAGTGGATCTAACATAATAGTGTGAGAGTCCAGTCCATAGTGGATCTAACATAATAGTGTGAGAGTCCAGTCCATAGTGGATCTAACATAATAGTGTGAGAGTCCAGTCCACGGTGGATCTAACATAATAGTGTGAGAGTCCAGTCCATAGTGGATCTAACATAATAGTGTGAGAGTCCAGTCCATAGTGGATCTAACATAATAGTGTGAGAGTCCAGTCCATAGTGGATCTAACATAATAGTGTGAGAGTCCAGTCCATAGTGGATCTAACATAATAGTGTGAGTCCGGTCCATAGTGGATCGAACAAAATAGTGAGAGTCCAGTCCATAGTGGATCTAACATAATAGTGAGAGTCCAGTCCATAGTGAATCTAACATAATAGTGAGAGTCCAGTCCATAGTGGATCTAACATAATAGTGAGAGTCCAGTCCATAGTGGATCTAACATAATAGTGTGAGAGTCCAGTCCATAGTGGATCTAACATAATAGTGTGAGAGTCCAGTCCACGGTGGATCTAACATAATAGTGTGAGAGTCCAGTCCATAGTGGATCTAACATACCGGTAATAGTGTGAGAGTCCAGTCCATAGTGGATCTAACATAATAGTGTGAGAGTCCAGTCCATAGTGGATCTAACATAATAGTGTGAGAGTCCAGTCCATAGTGGATCTAACATAATAGTGTGAGAGTCCAGTCCACGGTGGATCTAACATAATAGTGTGAGAGTCCAGTCCATAGTGGATCTAACATACCGGTAATAGTGTGAGAGTCCAGTCCATAGTGGATCTAACATAATAGTGTGAGAGTCCAGTCCATAGTGGATCTAACATAATAGTGTGAGAGTCCAGTCCATAGTGGATCTAACATAATAGTGAGAGTTCAGTCCATAGTGGATCTAACATAATAGTGTAAGAGTCCAGTCCATAGTGGATCTAACATAATAGTGTGAGAGTCCGGTCCACAGTGGATCTAACATAATAGTGTGAGAGTCCAGTCCATAGTGGATCTAACATAATAGTGTGAGAGTCCAGTCCATAGTGGATCTAACATAATAGTGTGAGAGTCCAGTCCATAGTGGATCTAACATAATAGTGTGAGAGTCCAGTCCATAGTGGATCTAACATAATAGTGTGAGAGTCCAGTCCATAGTGGATCTAACATAATAGTGTGAGTCCGGTCCATAGTGGATCGAACAAAATAGTGAGAGTCCAGTCCATAGTGGATCTAACATAATAGTGAGAGTCCAGTCCATAGTGAATCTAACATAATAGTGAGAGTCCAGTCCATAGTGGATCTAACATAATAGTGAGAGTCCAGTCCATAGTGGATCTAACATAATAGTGTGAGAGTCCAGTCCATAGTGGATCTAACATAATAGTGTGAGAGTCCAGTCCATAGTGGATATAACATAATATTGTGAGAGTCCAGTCCATAGTGGATCTAACATAATAGTGTGAGAGTCCAGTCCATAGTGGATCTAACATAATAGTGTGAGAGTCCGGTCCACAGTGGATCTAACATAATAGTGTGAGAGTCCGGTCCACAGTGGATCTAACATAATAGTGTGAGAGTCCAGTCCATAGTGGATCTAACATAATAGTGTGAGAGAACAGTCCATAGTGTATCTAACATAATAGTGTGAGAGTCCAGTCCATAGTGGATCTAACATAATAGTGTGAGAGTCCAGTCCATAGTGGATCTAACATAATAGTGTGAGAGTCCAGTCCATAGTGGATCTAACATAATAGTGTGAGAGTCCGGTCCATAGTGGACCTAACATAATAGTGTGAGAGTCCAGTCCGTAGTGGATCTAACAAAATAGTGTGAGAGTCCGGTCCATAGTGGATCTAACATAATAGTGTGAGAGTCCAGTCCGTAGTGGATCTAACATAATAGTGTGAGAGTCCAGTCCATAGTGGATCTAACATAATATTGTGAGAGTCCAGTCTGTAGTGGATCTAGCATAGTAGTGTGAGAGTCCAGTCCATAGTGGATCTAACATAATAGTGAGAGTCCAGTCCATAGTGGATCTAACATAATATTGTGAGAGTCCAGTCCATAGTGGATCTAACATAATAGTGTGAAAGTCCAGTCCATGGTGGATCTAACATAATATTGTGAGAGTCCAGTCCATAGTGGATCTAACATAATAGTGTGAGAGTCCAGTCCATAGTGGATCTAACAATAGTGAGTCCAGTCTATAGTGGATCTAACATAATATTGTGAGAGTCCAGTCCATAGTGGATCTAACATAATAGTGTGAGAGTCCAGTCCATAGTGGATCTAACATAATAGTGGGAGTCCAGTCCATAGTGGATCTAACATAATAGTGTGAGAGTCCAGTCCATAGTGGATCTAACATAATAGTGTGAGAGTCCGGTCCACAGTGGATCTAACATAATAGTGAGAGTCCAGTCCATAGTGGATCTAACATAATAGTGTGAGAGTCCAGTCCATAGTGGATCTAACATAATAGTGTGAGAGTCCAGTCCATAGTGGATCTAACATAATAGTGTGAGAGTCCAGTCCACGGTGGATCTAACATAATAGTGTGAGAGTCCAGTCCATAGTGGATCTAACATACCGGTAATAGTGTGAGAGTCCAGTCCATAGTGGATCTAACATAATAGTGTGAGAGTCCAGTCCATAGTGGATCTAACATAATAGTGTGAGAGTCCAGTCCATAGTGGATCTAACATAATAGTGAGAGTTCAGTCCATAGTGGATCTAACATAATAGTGTAAGAGTCCAGTCCATAGTGGATCTAACATAATAGTGTGAGAGTCCGGTCCACAGTGGATCTAACATAATAGTGTGAGAGTCCAGTCCATAGTGGATCTAACATAATAGTGTGAGAGTCCAGTCCATAGTGGATCTAACATAATAGTGTGAGAGTCCAGTCCATAGTGGATCTAACATAATAGTGTGAGAGTCCAGTCCATAGTGGATCTAACATAATAGTGTGAGAGTCCAGTCCATAGTGGATCTAACATAATAGTGTGAGTCCGGTCCATAGTGGATCGAACAAAATAGTGAGAGTCCAGTCCATAGTGGATCTAACATAATAGTGAGAGTCCAGTCCATAGTGAATCTAACATAATAGTGAGAGTCCAGTCCATAGTGGATCTAACATAATAGTGAGAGTCCAGTCCATAGTGGATCTAACATAATAGTGTGAGAGTCCAGTCCATAGTGGATCTAACATAATAGTGTGAGAGTCCAGTCCATAGTGGATATAACATAATATTGTGAGAGTCCAGTCCATAGTGGATCTAACATAATAGTGTGAGAGTCCAGTCCATAGTGGATCTAACATAATAGTGTGAGAGTCCGGTCCACAGTGGATCTAACATAATAGTGTGAGAGTCCGGTCCACAGTGGATCTAACATAATAGTGTGAGAGTCCAGTCCATAGTGGATCTAACATAATAGTGTGAGAGAACAGTCCATAGTGTATCTAACATAATAGTGTGAGAGTCCAGTCCATAGTGGATCTAACATAATAGTGTGAGAGTCCAGTCCATAGTGGATCTAACATAATAGTGTGAGAGTCCAGTCCATAGTGGATCTAACATAATAGTGTGAGAGTCCGGTCCATAGTGGACCTAACATAATAGTGTGAGAGTCCAGTCCGTAGTGGATCTAACAAAATAGTGTGAGAGTCCGGTCCATAGTGGATCTAACATAATAGTGTGAGAGTCCAGTCCGTAGTGGATCTAACATAATAGTGTGAGAGTCCAGTCCATAGTGGATCTAACATAATATTGTGAGAGTCCAGTCTGTAGTGGATCTAGCATAGTAGTGTGAGAGTCCAGTCCATAGTGGATCTAACATAATAGTGAGAGTCCAGTCCATAGTGGATCTAACATAATATTGTGAGAGTCCAGTCCATAGTGGATCTAACATAATAGTGTGAAAGTCCAGTCCATGGTGGATCTAACATAATATTGTGAGAGTCCAGTCCATAGTGGATCTAACATAATAGTGTGAGAGTCCAGTCCATAGTGGATCTAACAATAGTGAGTCCAGTCTATAGTGGATCTAACATAATATTGTGAGAGTCCAGTCCATAGTGGATCTAACATAATAGTGTGAGAGTCCAGTCCATAGTGGATCTAACATAATAGTGTGAGAGTCCAGTCCATAGTGGATCTAACATAATAGTGAGAGTCCGGTCCACAGTGGATCTAACATAATAGTGAGAGTCCAGTCCATAGTGGATCTAACATAATAGTGTGAGAGTCCAGTCCATAGTGGATCTAACATAATAGTGTGAGTCCAGTCCATAGTGGATCTAACATAATAGTGTGAGAGTCCAGTCCATAGTGGATCTAACATAATAGTGTGAGAGTCCAGTCCATAGTGGATCTAACATAATAGTGTGAGAGTCCAGTCCACGGTGGATCTAACATAATAGTGTGAGAGTCCAGTCCATAGTGGATCTAACATAATAGTGTGAGAGTCCAGTCCATAGTGGATCTAACATAATAGTGAGAGTCCAGTCCATAGTGGGGCCAGCAGGAGACCATCCCGAGCGGAGACAGGTCAGCAGTGCAGAGATGTCCCCAACTGATGCACAGATGAGTGGTCCACCCTGGGTCCCGACTTTGGACAGCCAGCACGTCATCTGTGGTCACCGAATCTTTGCCCTTCCCCCCTCCACGAAGGAGAGGGGGGCAGAGCAGAAAAGAAACAGCAGATCAACTGGTCTAAAAGGGGGTCTATTTAAAGGCTAGAGTATACAAATGAGTTTTAAGATGGGACTTAAATGCTTCTACTGAGGTAGCATCTCTAACTGTTACTGCTAGAACATTCCAGAGTACTGGAGCCCCAATAGAAAACGCTCTATAGCCCGTAGACTTTTCTTTGGGCTCTGGGAATCACTAATAAGTCCGAGTTCTTTGAACGCAGATTTCTTGCCGGGACAATCACGAGAAGGATAAACGTTTCTTCAGAGTTCCTGGAGAGGTAATCAAGAAGGGCGGAAGAATGAAAGATTTCAGGAAACGACGGGGAGAAAAGCATACAGCTCACACTCCAGTCCAAGGGAGCAGAGTCGAAGAATGCATGAGTTTGCAGTGATCACTTCGTTAGAGCTTTGTTTGATATACTTCTAACGGGTATTATTTCCCATTTAAGTATTATCTTGATACTATTTGTATTTCGTAAACACATTTTTGCTACCAGAAAAGTACCAACAAGCAAATGTGAGCAAAACCTGAAATAGTTCAGCTTTTACCAAAGGCAAGAATGAAGCTCTCAGCACATACACAATGTTATAGTTATATTTGATACAGACGGGCAAAAACACGCTACTCGTAAACGGCGTGTGCAACAGCAACAAACATGGCGGTATACGCGACGTTAAATCATGAAATGCGACCTTACCTGAGCAAAAATGACGCATATTTATACCCGGGGGAGTCTTGATACCAATGTCCTTGACCCAGCAACACACAAAGAAGTTGCGGACCTCCATGCTTTTACAAGTTTTTATCTGTTTTGTGGTGTAGAAGGATGTTTGATTGATTGATTGAGACTTGTATTAGTAGGTTGCACAGTGAAGTACATATTCCGTACAATTGACCACTAAATGGTAACACCCCAATAAGTTTTTCAACTTGTTTAAGTCGGATTGTCTGGAGAACAATAGTTCCATATGTCTGGGAACCCAACCAACAGATAATCCTTGATATCACTCGACACATTTAAAAAAAAAATAATGTATAGGGATCTATTCCATTACATAGTTTGGGGTTTTGGATTTGAATGAGGACCTCATTTGTTTCAATTTAAATAAAGGTTCCTGGGGGCATCCTGGCCAGTTACCAGAACCACCTCACCCGGCTCCTCTCAAGGTGGAGGAGCAGCGGCTTTACTCTTAACTCCTTCCCAATGACAGCACTTCACACATCTCACCCTCTCACTAAGGAAGCCCCGCCCCCTTTGGCTTCAACTCCAACAGGAGTGTGAGTGGGTGCAAGGCACTAACTAGTGGTGAGTATGGAACTTGCTCCGATAACATTGGTATTTATAGGAAAACTATCTGCAGAAAAGGTTAAGTATTGTCGCGCACGCAAGTCATACAAAGTTTTTCTAAAGCTCATATTCCCATGAAAGAACAATATGCACTATAAAATACTTTTTTTTTAAATTATGTACAGTACAGTATATTTGTTAAGAGCCTAAATATCAAAATATGGATGTGTATTAATGTAATACATGCAGTTATAATGTGCTGGGTCATTGATAGTCATTTGGACTTTTTCTAATTGAATGGTCTTTTACTGAAAATGTACTTATTTTTTTAGCCCAAACACTAAAATATATGGATTGAAAAGGCAAAGAAGTACAAACGTTTGTATATGTAAATGTATATTTGTGTACATATGTATGTGTACATGTAAAAATGTGTAGTGTACATGTAAATGTGTGTGTGTGTTTGTGTGTCTAACAAAAATACCTTTTCAGCATGGGACGCTGGAAGTTCAGGTTTGTCTGGAAGAGAAAAAGTTGACAGGTAATATCGGACCTTCTTAAGGACTTCAAGGACACCTGGAAGCCTCGCAGAAAGCCGATGCCTGCAGAAAAGGAAAACAATAAACAAATACATGATTATTGATCACCACCATGTGGGGAAAAAAACATGAATAAACAATTCAAACCTCACAGTCTCTCGGGCAATTTCCATTAGCTTGACATCATAAATCTTGTATTGTTAAAGAGAAATAACTCCAGGGGAGGTTTAGTCATACTTGCCAACCTTGAGACCTCCGATTTCGGGAGGTGGGGGTGGGGGGTGGGGGACGTGGTCGGGGGGGGTGTGGTTAAGAGGGGAGTATATTTACAGGTAGAATTCACCAAGTCAAGTATTTCATATATATATATATATACAGTACATATATAAGAAATACTTGACCTTCAGTGAATTCTATTTATATATATATATATATACACACACAGGTAAAAGCCAGTAAATTAGAATATTTTGAAAAACTTGATTTATTTCAGTAATTGCATTCAAAAGGTGTAACTTGTACATTATATTTATTCATTGCACACAGACTGATGCATTCAAATGTTTATTTCATTTAATTTTGATGATTTGAAGTGGCAACAAATGAAAATCCAAAATTCCGTGTGTCACAAAATTAGAATATTACTTAAGGCTAATACAAAAAAGGGATTTTTAGAAATGTTGGCCAACTGAAAAGTATGAAAATGAAAAATATGAGCGTGTACAATACTCAATACTTGGTTGGAGCTCCTTTTGCCTCAATTACTGCGTTAATGCGGCGTGGCATGGAGTCGATGAGTTTCTGGCACTGCTCAGGTGTTATGAGAGCCCAGGTTGCTCTGATAGTGGCCTTCAACTCTTCTGCGTTTTTGGGTCTGGCATTCTGCATCTTCCTTTTCACAATACCCCACAGATTTTCTATGGGGCTAAGGTCAGGGGAGTTGGCGGGCCAATTTAGAACAGAAATACCATGGTCGGTAAACCAGGCACGGGTGGATTTTGCGCTGTGTGCAGGCGCCAAGTCCTGTTGGAACTTGAAATCTCCATCTCCATAGAGCAGGTCAGCAGCAGGAAGCATGAAGTGCTCTAAAACTTGCTGGTAGACGGCTGCGTTGACCCTGGATCTCAGGAAACAGAGTGGACCGACACCAGCAGATGACATGGCACCCCAAACCATCACTGATGGTGGAAACTTTACACTAGACTTCAGGCAACGTGGATCCTGTGCCTCTCCTGTCTTCCTCCAGACTCTGGGACCTCGATTTCCAAAGGAAATGCAAAATTTGCATGGTTGGGTGATGGTTTGGGGTGCCATGTCATCTGCTGGTGTCGGTCCACTCTGTTTCCTGAGATCCAGGGTCAACGCAGCCGTCTACCAGCAAGTTTTAGAGCACTTCATGCTTCCTGCTGCTGACCTGCTCTATGGAGATGGAGATTTCAAGTTCCAACAGGACTTGGCGCCTGCACACAGCGCAAAATCCACCCGTGCCTGGTTTACCGACCATGGTATTTCTGTTCTAAATTGGCCCGCCAACTCCCCTGACCTTAGCCCCATAGAAAATCTGTGGGGTATTGTGAAAAGGAAGATGCAGAATGCCAGACCCAAAAACGCAGAAGAGTTGAAGGCCACTATCAGAGCAACCTGGGCTCTCATAACACCTGAGCAGTGCCAGAAACTCATCGACTCCATGCCACGCCGCATTAACGCAGTAATTGAGGCAAAAGGAGCTCCAACCAAGTATTGAGTATTGTACATGCTCATATTTTTCATTTTCATACTTTTCAGTTGGCCAACATTTCTAAAAATCCCTTTTTTGTATTAGCCTTAAGTAATATTCTAATTTTGTGACACACGGAATTTTGGATTTTCATTTGTTGCCACTTCAAATCATCAAAATTAAATGAAATAAACATTTGAATGCATCAGTCTGTGTGCAATGAATAAATATAATGTACAAGTTACACCTTTTGAATGCAATTACTGAAATAAATCAAGTTTTTCAAAATATTCTAATTTACTGGCTTTTACCTGTATATATATATATATTGTCAGAGGCAGATATTTACATATATCTGAATTTAAGTTGTACTTCTTTCATTTCTTAGTCATATTTGAACACAGCTCGTGTTGTCCATTTATTCTCTTGATGCTCTGTCAGCAAGTATACTGTGTGTTGCCCTTGAGTTCTTTGGAATGTGTTGTGACTAGCATTTTGTTATGGCTAGGGAGGGGGAAGGAAAGAGAGGTTTTTGGCGTTGGGAAGGGAGACCATTTTGGGGAGGCACAAGAGAATGTTCTATGGTTAGACTGGTCTCAATCAAAATGTATATTGGCAAAGCTTTGAGAATATACAAGAAAATACCTATTCTGTCTCTGGTGGTTTTTCAACTCAGCTTTAAGTGTCGGAAAGAACTTGGGAGCGAATTGTGACTTGAATTCCCTGGGAGGAACAACTGGTCCAAAACGCAACAAATATATATATATATATATATATATATATAAATAAGAGAAATACTTGAATTTCAGTGTTCATTTATTTACACATATACACACACATAACACTCATCTACTCACTGTAACGTATTATTTTCGGGTCTCCCTATGTCTAGCATTAAAAGATTACAATTGGTACAAAATGCGGCTGCTAGACTTTTGACAAGAACAAGAAAGTTTGATCATATTACGCCTATACTGGCTCACCTGCACTGGCTTCCTGTGCACTTAAGATGTGACTTTAAGGTTTTACTACTTACGTATAAAATACTACACGGTCTAGCTCCGTCCTATCTTGTCGATTGCATTGTACCATATGTCCCGGCAAGAAATTTGCGTTCAAAGAACTCCGGCTTATTAGTGATTCCCAGAGCCCAAAAAAAGTCTGCGGGCTATAGAGCGTTTTCTATTCGGGCTCCAGTACTATGGAATGTTCTAGCAGTAACAATTAGAGATGCTACCTCAGTAGAAGTTTTTAAGTCCCATCTTAAAACTCATTTGTATACTCTAGCCTTTAAATAGCCCCCCTGTTAGACCAGTTGATCTGCCGTTTCCTTTCTTTTCTCCTCTGCTCCCCTTTTCCTTGAGGGGGGGGGGGGGGGGAGCACAGGTCCGGTGGCCATGGATGAAGTGCTGGCTGTCCAGAGTCGGGACCCGGGGTGGACCGCTCGCCTGTGCATCGGCTGGGAACATCTCTGTGCTGCTGACCCGTCTCCGCTCGGGATGGTGTCCTGCTGGCCCCACTATGGACTGGACTCTTACTATTATGTTGGATCCACTATGGACTGGACTCTCACAATATTATGTCAGACCCACTCGACATCCATTGCTTTCGGTCTCCCCTAGAGGGGGGGGGTTACCCACATATGCGGTCCTCTCCAAGGTTTCTCAGTCATTCACATCGACGTCCCACTGGGGTGAGTTTTTCCTTGCCCTTATGTGGGCTTTGTACCGAGGATGTCGTTGTGGCTTGTGCAGCCCTGTGAGACACTTGTGATTTAGGGCTATATAAATAAAGATTGATTGATTGATTGATTGTTGAGTTAAGGGTTGAATTGTCCATCCTTGTTCTATTCTCTGTCACTATTTTTCTAACCATGCTGAACACCCTCTCTGATGATGCATTCTGCTTCGTCTCCTTGGTGTGTGCGCAGTTGTGCACTGCACTCTCTAAAAGCCCTAGATGTTATTGTCACATATGCATGTACAGTAGATGGCAGTATTGTCCTGTTTAAGAGTGTCACAACATTGCTGTTTACGGCAGACGAACTGCTTTACGGTAGACAAAAAACGTGACTGCTGTTGTGTGTTGTTACCGCGCTGGGAGGACGTTAATGAAACTGCCTAACAATAAACCCACATAAGAAACCAAGAACTCGCCCTCGGTCATTCTACAGTTATAACGTCATTGGGCAGGCACGCTGTTTATATTGTGGGAAAGCGGATGTGAAAAAAGGCTGCGGACACGTCACTCAGGTCCGCCTGAATTTCGGGAGAAAATGTGTCCCGGGAGGTTTTCGGGTGAGGCGCTGAATTTCGGGAGTCTCCCGGAAAATCCGGGAGGGTTGGCAAGTATGACCTGAACAAACTGCAACTTGTTCAGAACAGAGCGGCTAGACTGCTACTTAAATGTTCTTTGCGCACTAATATTTCATTTATGCATTCACGCCTGTCCTGGTTGTCTGTTGAACAAAAGATGCATTGTAGTCTCCTTATGTTCTTTAGAACTTGATTACTTTTACAAACAGTTTTTAAAATCGACTAACACACATATTCATGACACTAGGAATGCCAGCAATGGCTATTTGGCACTTCCTGCTCCCAGGACCAATCTCCTCAAACATACAGTCATGTATAGATGTACATCATTCTGGAATGGGTTGCCATCTCACATTAATCTCTCACAAAGTAAATTGTCATTCAAGACAGCTTTGAAGATACACCTATTGCAGCTGCCCACAAGACGTGAATTTTTAATACTGGTTTTAACTAGCTTTTTATCTTATGTTGTATTTTTCCATTGTATAATGTCTGGTAATGCATGTATTCTTTGTATTTTAATTTTGTATGCTCCTATATTGACCCCAGGAAGACTAGCAGTCGCCTTGGCGTCAGCTAATGGGGATCCATTCAATAAACAATAAACAACAATATGCACTGTACTGTGCAATCTACTAATAATCAATCAATCGATCGATCAAAGCATATCGCCGCCACTAAGGCTCATGCTGGCTAATAATCCACCCATCATGCCCTTAACAGCAGGCCCGGCCGACCTGTCTGACAAGCCTGTAAATGTGTGTTGGTCATGTAGGATGTCTTTTTGTTATTTTTTGTGATGTGTAATGTCTATTGTTTAAATGTACAGCAGTGACAATGAATTTCCCAAAGGGGACCAATAAATCTAAATCTAAATCTAATCATGTAGGTGGTGGTAATGAACATTTCAAACACGGTTGTACCGTCTCTGACCCGCCTCTAGTTCGTTTGGACCTCCTGTATATATGCTCACACTTTCACAAAGACAGCTTTGTACTTAAAAAACACACACACAAAGAGGCTTTGCTAAACATCTTAAAATAAAGCCTTCCAACTTTTAAAAGCTCTTTTAACTTGTCTAAATTCCAATTTCAATCTATATTTGGTCAACACACTTCCAATACATTATTGTGGGACCTTATTTACAGTACCGTAGTTCAATTGTTTACATACACTTTACAAAGTTGTTGTGTAATCTAACTAAAACAATGCACAATTATTACTGAATATGCAGTGAAGCCAGTGGATATTTTCTCATACCAAACAGCAACTCTGTAAGCTATCACAATAGAGTTTATAAGATGTTAAACAGCATAAACTAAGCTTGACGGGAGTTTGTATACACAAACAATAGGCGAGTAATAGCAAAAGTGTAGTGTTACTGTGAACTGACAAATGATAGGTTTTGCTACGGCAAAGATCCAAAAAGAAGACACGTTGCAGGACAACATCTCTGCAACAGAACAACAACAAATTAAATACAATCCAAGAGATGGTATGACCTCATCCAGAGGGGATGAGCCATGTAGGTCAAGTGGTTACATCATTACAGCAAATCACAGATGTTAAATATTTCCACTATTGGCTGTAAGCAGAACAAGGAAAAAATCACACCAGATCTGATTGGACGAGAGGCATGGCATGACATCATTCTTGTCTGAGAGGCATGGCATTGCATCACTGTTGAATTATTGCTCATCATTTGTGTTCTATAAGTGATGATCATGCAAATAAAATGTATTTGTTAGGGTGGTCAAAAGTCATAAGTCATTTGTCATAATAACACATTTGTATTCAGTTAGTGATAAAAAAAAAAATCATTACAATATATAATGTTGGCATAATATTTGACATTAATCATTTATGATTTCTAATAGGTGGTGTCGCAGACCACCTCCTCTGTTCAGGCATGGTTTTCCAACCTTGACACAGACGGCTTCCCTCACTCTTTCTTACCACCCGTCCTGTCCTCCCTGTCCAGAATCTGTATATTTTTGTTTTCAAAGGAGTGCTGTTTCTCCCTGAGGTACAGGTAGACAGCTGAGTCTTGGCCTGAAGAGTTTGCCCATTCTATGCTGTGAAAGAAAGTATTAAATCTTCTAACCTTTAATATTCTCTGATTATGCAACAACATTTTCAAATCATTAGCTGTTATAAAATATATATATATACCAGTGACGTGCAGTCACTAGAGGCAGGTGAGGCCCCGCCTCACCTGCCATCATGGAAAGAAAAAAAATGTAAAAAGAAAAAAAAAATTTAAATTGTTATATGTATCCAGTGATTATACTATAAAGTTATTTTCCATTTAACTTCACCTGTTTTAGATTATTTTTATTCAAAATCGCTGAATTTTCACATTTGCCGTTCAAATACTGAGAAGAGACGGTGCGGTGAACAGCAGCCAGTTGAGGCACGTCACTCAGTGCCGCAACATGGATTGCGCAATGACTCGGCTAACTGCTGGCCTGCTGTGCAGTGAGACTGTATTGCTATATGAACTATATTATACATTTCCATAGTTTAGTTAGCTGAGGTATATAATGTACAGTGTATTTTGTCAACAACTGTATGTGTGTAAAGTATTTCTTGTGCTGAGCGATCATAAAACGGCTGCAAAAGACACACTGTGTGAGGCTCGCCTCCTGCACCCCCGCCGTAGAATTGTTATATCAACTAAAGCCCACACTTAAACTTTCCACGTGCAAGAGTGAATCTATTTAAAAAAAATATTTCATAAGAAGCCAAAAAGTGCAAAAACAATAATGTTGGGGTTGGAGGAGTTGTGAATGACTGCAGGGACACAACATTAGATACACCTGCAGACTGCAGGTGTACCTAATTCACAACTCCTCCAACACGAACATTATTGTTTTTGCACTTTTTGGCTTCTTATTAAATAACTTTTGTAACCTATTTTCATGGGCTTTCCTCTTTGTGATGTTAAGTTCCTGTTATGCGCTGTTATACAGTATATGCCTTGAGCTCTTATTTTGAAGGCGCTAAGAGCGGAAGTGATGTCACGTTGCGGAGGTTTTTGAAAGAAGGTGTTTGTTTGTTATTTTGTAGTTTCATACAGTATAGGCGACATTTATAAACCCTCGGTTACACTTTTTTAAATAGATTCAATCTTGCACGTGGAAAGTTTAAGTGAGGGCTTTAGTTGCGGCGCATGGACTTAATTTCTAAGTAAAGGTAAGACCATAATAACGTTTTTTTTTATTAAATGTGCTTTTTTGTGTGCTACAGTTTGTATGTGTAAAGTTAAAGTTAAGTTAAAGTACCAAGGATTGTCACACACACACTAGGTGTAATGAAATTTGTCCTCTGCATTTGACCCATCCCCTTGATCACCCCCTGGGAGGTGAGGGGAGCAGTGGGCAGCAGCGGCGCCGCGCCTGGGAATCATTTTTGGTGATTTAACCCCCAATTCCAACCCTTGATGCTGAGTGCCAAGCAGGGAAGAATGCTGGTATGAGCTTTTAAACATGACCCGTTAACTGCTGCCAATCAAATGGTGAATAAGATACTCTTTAGGGTTCATATGTTTGTAAATCTGACTGTGATGAAGTCAGTGCCTCACCAGCCATCAACCTCACCGCACGTCACTGATATATATATATAAATATATATATATATATATATATATATATATATATATATATATATATATATATATATATATGTTTAATTGCAACAAAAATGTAAAACAAAAAAAAGATACTAAATCAATGGGAAAACATATTAATTAAATCAATATTAACAGTAACACAATTAGCCAAATAAGTTCTGTCATATTTTGAACATATTATTCGGCCTAATAATACAATTTTGTCAACGTATAACAGCATTTTTCGGGAATGATCTTCACTCAGCATTGTGAAGTGAAGTGAATTACATTTATATAGCGCTTTTTCTCAAGTGACTCAAAGCGCTTTACATTGTGAGACCTAATATCTAAGTTACATTTAAACCAGTGTGGGTGGCACTGGGAGCAGGTGGGTAAAGTGTCTTGCCCAAGGACACAACGGCAGTGACTAGGATGGCGGAAGCGGGGATCGAACCTGCAACCCTCAAGTTGCTGGCACGGCCGCTCTACCAACCGAGCTATACCGCCCCATTTACACAAAGTTACTGAGCAGCTTCTGTGTTGATGTTGTGAATGCGTGACTGGAAGACATGCACAAAAAGAGAGTGGGATCTTACCTGGCGTATGCACCTGAGCGAACAATTCTCACAATTCGACGACTGTAGATCCGCCACAATCAGGACGGAATAAAATAAGAAGGCACCTATCAACATTTTGTTATGACTGAGTTATGATTGCAACAGAAGGTGTGAAGTCAAGAAATACCTTTCGGTGGACGTGGTGTCTTTAAGCCACGGGCTGGCGTAGGCTGGCTTGATCGCATGATTGCAGCACATTTTAAATTGCTAGCCTTCCAAAACTTGTATTAATAAACACACACATGAGTCCAAGAACATCCAATTGTCATTACAGGCTACATTTATTAACCATCATTCAATCACAAGCATTTAAGTTAGCATTTTGATGAACTTAAAAGGGTCCGATTGTAGAAGGAAACAGAGGAAATATGTTACAACACAGAAGACGCTTGATGCAGTTTCACCGGATCTGGAACAAACAGAGAAGAAAAGGGTTAAGCTGCTGGAAAACAACTGAATGAACAGTAAAAATTAAACTAAAGTCAGACATGTAGATGGACCGGTGTTGCCTTGTGGGCAGAGAGCGTGCAAAATGAAGACCGTTAAAAAGACAAACGACTGTGCTGCACACCACTGCCAACGGATGACAAACTTTGAGTGAAGCAAATCTGCCTTTTACTGTTTGCTTCGACGCGGTGGAACGTCTGAATGTAAAAACTCCTCAGTAAGAAAAGTAGCTATTTGCTGTCCTAAAAGTTGCTCGGTGACGTAAACGCCTCATTTGTATAATTTATTGCAATAGACCAGGGGTGCTCACACTTTTTCTGCAGGCGAGCTACTTTTCAATTGATCAAGTCGTGGGGATCTACCTCATTCATATATATAATTTATATTTACTTATTTATGAAATATATGTTTTTGTTAATAAGTTAAAGGTGTTTAATGATAATGCAAGCATGTTTAACGTATATAGTTAATATTGTTAATAAATTAAAGGTGTTTAATGATAATGCAATCATGTTTAACACATAGTTAATATTGTTAATAAATTAAAGGTGTTTAATGATAATACAAGAATGTTTAATACATATAGTTAATATTGTTAATAAATTAAAGGTGTTTAATGATAATACAAGTATGTTTAATACATATAGTTAATATTGTTAACAAGTTAAAGGTGTTTAAAGATAATGCAGGCATGTTTAACACATATAGTTAATATTGTTAATAAGTTAAAGGTGTTTAAAGATAATGCAGGCATGTTTAACACATATAGTTAATATTGTTAACAAGTTAAAGGTGTTTAATGATAATACAAGCATGTTTAACACATATAGTTAATATTGTTAATAAGTTAAAGGTGTTTAAAGATAATGCAGGCATGTTTAACACATATAGTTAATATTGTTAACAAGTTAAGGTGTTTAAAGATAATACAAGCATGTTTAACACATATAGATTCCTTTCTTTCATGAAGACAAGAATATAAGTTGGTGTATTACCTGATTCTGATGACTTGCATTGGTTTGAATCAGACAGTGGTGCTAAAAACGTCCGCATTTTCGAATGGAGGAGAAAAAAGTCCTCCTTTCTGTCCAATACCACATGAAAGTGGTTGGTTTTTGGCATCTTATTTGTCCAGCTTCCGTACTCCTTTGTATACACTTTACAAGAAATACATTGTCGGCAAACTCCGTAGCTTGCTAGCTTGTGCACGCCAGCTTTCTGAGACTCGTTTTGTTAGCGCAACTGTGCAGTCGGTCTTTGGAGTTTTGACGACAGGTACGGCGCCAGAGTCTGTTGAAATAAAGTGTTTCTCGCCTTCCAGTCGGTAATTTTAATGAGCTGGCAGCAGCCAGCGTCATCTCAGAAGACCCTCGGGTGCCGTGAATGTCAATCAAGTGACGAAAGTGACGTCATAGTGAAGATTTATGATCGCTCATTTTTAGGACTATTTTTTTAATGCCTGGCTGGTGATCGACTGACACACCCTCCGAGATCGACCGGTAGATCGCGATCGACGTAATGAGCACCCCTGCAATAGACAGTGAAATACAAAAGGGAATTTAAAAAAATGAGTTTGATTAGAACTGCAAATTAACTTTCTTCTTTTGATTCTTAGTTGGGTTTTTTTAAATGTTGTTCTGCATTGTTGAGTATCAAATTTGATCAAAAGACTGGACGATTGTGATATTCACTAACTTACCAAATCTAATGACTGGCTCATAAACAAGAACGATGGAATTTAGGAAGTTGCAGTGATTTATATTAGCTTGACATGACAGAGAAGAAATATTTACATTTACATCTCGCTCTGTCAAACCAAGGTGGAAACGTGGCATCTTAGCACATGCGCATCTCATTTGCAGTTTGGAGGCGTTTGGGTCTCCTCTCTGCACTGACTGACATCATGAGCTAGCTTCCTTGTTGTTCAATGTTTGTCACAGGGACAGAAACAGAGATAGAGACAGAGACAGACACACACACACGAAGTGAGTAAGTGACTGAGATTGTGTACAGGAGGCAAATCAAATTCAGTGATCTAATTGCTACTTTTGATGCTTTACTGTTCCTAATATACGTAAATGACATGTCATCAGCATGCGACTGTGAATTGTTCCTGTTTGCGGATGACTCGGCCCTGCTGGTATCCGGCAAGGACGTGTCACAGGTGGAAAAAATCCTCAGTGCTGAACTCCTTAGTATTTGCACCTGGCTCGCTGACAAACTATCCATACACTTAGGTAAAACGGAATCCATCCTATTTGGGTCCCAAATCAATCTCAAGAAAGTCAGTGACTTCACTATAGAAGTGGGTGACATTGTTATCACCAGGAAAGATGAGGTCACCTACCTAGGTTCCATTCTAGAGGATAATCTATCCTGTGATAAAATGGCAACCAAGGTAATCAGAAAGGTCAACCAACGAACGAGATTTCTCTACAGAATCTCCTCTTTGGTCAACAAAAGCACCTTGAAGATTCTAGCGGGAACTCTCGTTCAACCCTTTTTCGATTACGCTTGCACCTCCTGGTACCCTAGCACCTCCAAAACCCTCAAATCTAGACTCCAAACATCCCAGAACAAGCTAGTCAGGTTACTTTTAGACCTCCACCCCAGATCACACCTCACTCCAAAGTGGGCTGGCTCAGGGTGGAGGACAGAGTAAAACAACTTGCACTGAGCCTAGTCTATAAAATCCGCTACACCTCCCTGATACCGAAGTACATGTCAAACTACTTCCGCCATAACCACAACACCAGGGGGAGTTCCACAAAACAAGTTAAACCCAGATTCCGATCTGACCAAGGTCTAAGCTCATTCTCCTTCTATGCCACATCAATATGGAATGCACTCACAACAAGTGTAAAAGAAAGTGCATCTCTATCCTCCTTCAAAACCGCACTAAAACAACACCTCCAGGCAACTTCAACCCTTAACTAACACCCTCCCCCTTCCATATCCCACCTCCCCGGATTGTAAATAACCAAATGTAAATAATCAAATGTATATACATGTTCTTATGCTATCTGAACTCACTATGTTCTCTGCTCGCTGTACATATCCTACCAAGTCAGACCTACACTGTTTCAATGCCCATTTCTCTGATGATGCAATTGTTGATGACTGAAGTGCTGTTATCAACCAAACCCTCCTCAACCCACCCCCCGGAATGTAAATAATGTAAATAATTCAATGTATATACTCTGATGATTAACTTGTGTGATGACTGTATTATGATGATAGTATAATTGATTTACGTGGACCCCGACTTAAACAAGTTGAAAAACTTATTCGGGTGTTACCATTTAGTGGTCAATTGTACGGAATATGTGCTGAACTGTGCAATCTACTAATTAAAGTTTCAATCAATCAATCAATCAATCAAACCAGTTCATTGAATTTGAATAAGTTTAACAGTTTTAATATTTGGCTTGTGAGTTCCCTGCATCCAAATTGTTATCAATCCTAACACCCAAAAATGTAATCTCTTTTGACATATACCGGTAATGAGGCATTTACCCTTTTCCTAAGCGGTGATGGAGTATGTTGATGCACTTCATCTTCCACACCAGGGGTCGGCAACCTTTACCAGTCAAAGAGCCATTTTGACCAGTTTCACAAATTATAGAAAACAATGGGAGCCGCAAATTTTTTTTTAAATAACACTGCATACAAAGTTTTTTTTTTTTGCTTTGTGCTATGTATAACCAGGGGTCTCAGACGCGCTGCCCACACCTTTATGTGGAATTTGAAAGCTGGGGCGGCACGCGGGTTTTAATTGAATGGCGCTTGACAGCGTCATGCGTGCCGTGATGGTACAGCATATAGCACCCGCTACAACCAGCGTGCCTCATCAGCCTCACGTTGTATGGGTCTTCCGCTTTACTCACGTAGGTAACAGCAAGGCATACTTGGTCAACAACCACACAGCTCACACTGACGGTGGCGGTATAAAAAAAATACTTTAACACTCTTACTAATAATGCGCCACACTGTGAACCCACACCAAACAAGAATGACAAACAAATTTCGGGAGAACATCTGCACCGTAACACAACATAAACACAACAGGACAAATACCCAGAATCCCATGCAGCCCTAACCCTTCCGGGATACATTATACACCCCACGCTACCAAACCCCACCCACCTCAACCGACGCACAGAGAGGGGGGGGGGGGGGGGGGGGGGTTGGGGGGGGGGCGGGGTTTGGTGGTAGAAGGGGTGTATAATGTAGCCCGGAAGAGTCAGGGCTGCATGGGATTCTGGGTGTCTGTTCTGTTGTGTTTATGTTGTGTTAAGGTGCAGATGTTCTCCCGAAATTCTTGTTTGATTTTGGTTCAAAGTGTGGCGCATTATTAGTAAGAGTGTTAAAGTTGTTTTATATAACCACCGTCAGTGTAACCTGTGTGGCTGTTGACCAAGTATGCCTTGCTGTCACGTACGTGTGCAAGCAGAAGATGTATATTGTATAACAATTGTTGGGCTGGCACTCTGTTAATACAGATTGTAGAGGGCGCCAAATATTGTACCATCATGGCACGCCCTTATTATAGCCCCTTATTATAGCCGTAAGGGTGAAAGTTGGTGAATGTTAATCCCGAGAGTTTTCTGCGAGAGGCACTGAAATCCGGAAGTCTCACGGGAAAATTGGGGGGGTTCAGCAAGTAAGCTGCTGAGCCGCATCAGAGTGATCAAAGAGCCGCATGCGGCTCCGGAGCCGCGGGTTTGCCGACCCCTGTTCCGCACCAATAACACAGCTCCACAAGACATTGGTGAGCCTTTGATGTGAGCGATATGAAAAGCGTCGCAGGACAGCGAGTGGCTGTGCCTATCTTGACTGTCTGGTTGATCCAGTTTTTGCAGAACAACATACACCCGTGCTTTCAACATCGAAACCCAGATATAATTTAAGAATTACCTAGGATTTGACTGAGTATTTCCACCTCATGGCCGTGTTTTATTGGGCCAGTAACAGCCATGGCAATGACACTTGGAGGAGCTTGCAGGCGAGTACTGTAATCTACAGTAGCGCACACTCAAGCCTACTATATTGTGTGAAATTCGTGTCAAGGTGACTACGTGGGTGTTACAGTATTTCATGTTTAGAGCGTTCTATTTGATTTATAACTAATAAATCCAGTCAGGCCTGGAATTAATTAGCCGCGGTAAACGAGGGACGACTGTATTGCGATAGGTGGCCACAGGTTACAGTTTGAGAGTGGACGGGGCAGACTTACTCTTGAAAAAAACTGGAAAATGGCACTGAACAAAAATGC
>NC_084548.2:6115000-6152500 GCF_033978685.3 Nerophis lumbriciformis
TCATCCTACGTGTGCGTTTCAACATATTTGGACCGTCAGAAATAAAAAAAAATATTACCTTACACATATCTATTTAGCAATTTCCTTTTATGATTTTATAGCTGCTGGATAACTTATAGGCTGATTAAAACAAACTCAATGGGTGCGTTTTAGTGTCTTGTAGTGTTCTTTTAGTGGTGTTTGTTTTTTCGCATAAAAGATGTATTACCGGTAACATATCTACTATATGAAAAAAACTTTTTGAAGTATTCTTTTTTTGTGTCTTGAGCACAGTCAGTTCAGCCTCTCCGCATTAACGCATCTGCAGCACACAAAAAAAGTGGGTTTCATTGTGGATGCACCTTGTAGTTTCCTAATGAAGCCTTAGCTTAACGCTCCTCCACTTTCTCCTGCTCCAGCTTGCTGCGGCAACAACAAACAAAACTCCAGACGCTCCTCTTCGTTTTGTATCGTTTACTTGTCAACTTAATCCTTCAAAAACGTAAAACAATAACGATGTGGGAACAAACGAATGGCAAAATAAAGTGAGTTTGTTACAGTAACAAAGAGTTACAAAAAGTAAGAGTAAGGTCAAAAAACTGTGTGGCTCGATTCCACCATACCTGACTGCCATTACCCATAATACATTGTGTCCAAAACCTTATTACCATACAGATCCTTCCGCCATATATGCAATTAAACAGTTACATATTCTTCACTGTATTAAAGCAGTATAAAATAGTACATCATCAAATTATTCAGACAAATGTAATAATTACATATAAAGTGTACCTTATAATTATTCTAAGCATGCAATATATACATTTTCGTATTATTTAAATAAATTAAATAGTCCCCTTTTGGCTGAATAAACATAAAGCACCTTCCATAAAATGTAAATTAACTTAAACAGCATTTAGGCTCCTACACACCTCATGACTACTCCTAAAATGCCCATAAAAAGTGGTACATGTCTGCTGCTTGTTTAAAAACATAGCAAAACACCATATGTAGTAGCATGATAAGATAGATGTGCTGTAAACGATCGAGTGTCTCCATGGTGAAAGCTACGTAGTAAACGCAAAAACATTTAAATAAGGCGGTCTGCGCCAGTTATGATTAGGACGTGCAAGGTTAGTAGATTGCACGCAACACGCCCGCTAATAGCACACGTTATTTTATAAATTGCACACGCTGTTTAGCACGTGGTAATTGGATCTTAGTAAATCAGGCCCTAGATCAGGGGTCGGCAACCCAAAATGTTGAAAGAGCCATATTGGACCAAAAATACAAAAACAAATCTGTCTGGAGCCGCAATAAATGAAAAACCATTTTACATACAGATAGTGTGTTGAGTTATAAATTGAATTAAGAGGACTTAAAGGAAACTAAATGACCTCAAATATACATACAAATGAGGCATAATGATGCAATATGTACATATAGCTAGCCTAAATAGCATGTTAGCATCGATTAGCTTGCAGTGACCAAACATGTCTGATTAGCACTCCACACAAGTCAATAACACCAACAAAACACACCTTTGTGCATTCACGCACAACGTTAAAAGTTTGGTGGACAAATTGAGACAGAAAAAGAAGTGGCATAAAACACGTCCTAGAAAGTCGGAGAAAGTTGTACATGAAAACAAACTACGGTGAGTTCAAGGACCGCCAAAATTAGTAGGACAAAACGGCGCTTGCCAAATACTCGAATCAGTGAGGCATGTTTAATATAAACAGTGTGATTTATAACAATTAGGGAGGTTTGTGTCATGTTTGTCCTCCTACAGAAACCATACTAAAACAAAAAATATATTTTTTTCCCCTCATCTTTTTCCATTTTTCATACATTTTTGAAAAAGCTCCAGAGAGCCACCAGGACGGCGCTAAAGAGCTCTAGAGCCGCGGGTTGCCGACCCCCGCCCTAGATCCAGAGAAAAGTGCTGAATTTTACTTTACTTTTAGTTTTATTGCCAGATGATTGACTTATTTTTACACTTGTATAAGCATTAGGAATGTAAAAAACATGACCTAAGCGACAGCCTGCACACTTAATAAAGGATTTATGACGGATCCAAAAACAACTTAATTTACGTAACAGAAGCGTTTGTCCTTACCTCATCTTTCTCTACAGTAGCGTCATTGACCAGTCGGATGTCATCATGGACGTCAAAGCTGAAGAGAGGACCTGAGACAAAGACAAAGAGTCAAACTTTTTAGTAAGGCCTTACTGTAGGTCCAAAACATATTACTATTTAGTGCCTCACTGTGATGTTTTGACAGTTTCTTAACACAATTCAAAACTAGTCACTTTGTTAAGTAAAAACCTGCATGTGCACAAACTCCAGATAAACAATTTCAAGACTTTTTAAAATTGTAAGTGACAACATTGCACAACTTTGACATGGAAATAAATAAACATTTTATGTCACACCCTTTTAATTAGAGCCTTTCTCTGTGCACATTTCCTCTTTCCTACCCACAGTCTAAAAGCGTGTTTATTGTTAGAGGGAACTAAATTCCTCGGAGGTTGTATAATTGTCTTATGTTCCAATCTTGTCTGGTTAAACTGCATTTATGTTGGCCGATATCCCAATCACAAATGTACAGATAAATATATTGCATATGGAACAAATGTGCTTGACTTAAGAATCAAATGTGCTTGACTTAAGAATCAAATATGAGGCTATTCTAGGGATGTCCCGATCCAGGTTTTTGCACTTCCGATCCGATACCGATATTGGTTTTGCATTTCCGATCCGATACCGACCGATACTGGCCTATCCGAGCATGTATTAAAGTTTAAAGTTATTTAGCCTACTTAGTTGTCAGAATCATGTTGAAAAGGGTTTTAGTACTCTTGATAACAACTAGCCAGCTGAATTAGGGGAGTTTGAATAATACACAATGGTTGGTAACAAGAAACTGACCTGTTTATTCAAGGATAAACACAAAATAGACAAAATTATACATGACAAACAGAAATGGCATCATTGAACTAGGGCTGGGCGATATGGCCTTTTTTTAATATTGCGATATTTTAAGGCCATATTGCGATACACAATATATATCTCGATATTTTGCCTCAGCCTTGAATGAACACTTGATGCATATAATCACAGCAGTATGATGATTCTATGTGTTTTGATTGATTGATTGAGACTTTTATTAGTAGGTTGCACAGTGAAGTACATATTCCGTACAATTGACCACTAAATGGTAACACCCCAATAAGTTTATCAACTTGTTTAAGTCGGTGTCCACTTAAATTGATTCATGATACAGATATATACTATCAGATATATACTATCATCATAATACAGTCATCACACAAGATAATCACATTGAATTATTTACATTATTTATAATCCAGGGTGTGGAGGGGGGCGCCTGATGTAAGTGTCAAAAAGACAGCCAAAAGAGTTTGATATGAGAATAAATCTAAAGTTAAAATATAGGGTAGAAATGCACCCTTTTGCAGGAAATGTAGTCTTGATTTTCAAAATGTTCTTTCAAGGCTTGCATGTCTACATTAAAACATTCTTCTTCATACTGCATTAATATATGCTACTTTTAAACTTTCACGCAGAGAAGGAAATCACAACTAAAAAAATCACTAATTTTTTCATACGGTGTTGATGTGGACATTTTTGCCTCAGCATTTTGATGGTGTGGACGTGTGGCACCGAATGGAGATAAGCGTCTCGACAGACGTCACAATATTTGAACAATGATGACGAAAACTGTTGTCTCTGTCGTGTCCGTGTGTCGAAAATTGTTATGCGCTTATTTTTTTATTTGATTTTGTGCGTGGCATATAATTGCTATGCGCAGAGGACGCTTGAGCAGCGCGCACCTTAGAGGGAGCGTTGCTCGCAAGGTTGCGCTAGCATCACAGCTAACGTTAGCCATGCTGCTACCTCTCTGCTCGGGGAGGACGTATACGTATGTGACGTATGACGTGACAGTATGTGACGTATGACGTGACAGTATGTGACGTGTGTAAGAAGGTGCGCTTGCTGTCTGTGAGAGGGAGACACAGGAAAGAGTGAGAAGAGCCTGTCGTGTAATGCCAGCAGCTAAAAGCAACTGCGTGAGAATTGTGGATGTGTTGAAGGTGTGCTGGAAAATGCGGAACGGAAATTACGGAGCAGCAGAAAAGTGGAATGTATTATTTAAATCGGTTCGTTGGAAAACACGGACCAGAGTTTTTTTTTAAACTGGATCTGGATCGGCATTTTCCCATGCCTTGCCGATACGCAATTTTTGGCAAATATCGGCAGCCGATCCGATCCAAATATCGGATCGGGACATCCCTAGGCTATTCACTTCCTGACTTACCCGATTTGCCTCTGGCTTTGGTCACAATGAAGTCATAAAAGCTATGGTGCTAAATGGAGAAGCATAAGGAGACATTTGTTTGATTAAAAAAAAAAAATTAAGCAAATAAATCTTGTTTTGTTAGCCACTTTAAATCAGTGGTGCTCACATGTGGGATTATCAGATCTTCTTTGATGTACATCAGCTGCTCGACGCCAGCGGACCTGCACAGAAAGCAACACGGTCTACTTGGTAAATGCACACTTTTCTTTTGTTTCTGTCACTGTCACACCTTTAAGGACAACAAATTAACTTTAGCATCTAAAAATAACAATGTTCAAGGTTGCTCAAATTTGTGATTAAAGTCGGCAAGGTTGCATCATTATAATTGAACTGAAGTATGTCTTTCGACTATGAAGCCTAAATTGCCTCATTAATAAGTACGTGGAGCGAGTAGAGAAATAAAGCCAAGTGAAATCATTTTACAGTCTTTCCAGGAACTTGCAACGTGACATTTTGTACTCCCTCGTCCCAGGAAGAATGCTTTGCGGAAATCTTTTAATTATAGATCTTTTATCGCTTTGGAATAACCTGCCTCGAATTCTCACTGGCATTGAAAGTAAACAGGTTTTTAAAAAGAGAGTAATATTTTATCTGAGTCTTTAAATTAGTTTGCTCGTTGATGATTTGTTTGGTTTTATATTGTGTAGTTATATTAATATGGTAATTATTATTCTGTGACTGTAAATTGTTTGCTTGTTTTCTTATTGATGCTTTTATTTTTTTCTGTATTGTGTAGTTATAATTATATGCTTTTACTTGTAATTGTATTGAATTGTGGACCCCAGGAAGACTAGTGGGTTGTTGAGGCAACCAGCTAATGGGGATCCTTAATAAAAATCAAATCAAAATCCATCCATCCATCCATCTTCTTCCACTTATCCGAGGTCGGGTCGCGGGGGCAGCAGCCTAAGCAGGGAAGCCCAGACTTCCCTCTCCCCACCCACTTTGTCCAGCTCTTCCTGTGGGACCCCGAGGCGTTCCCAGGCCAGCCGGGAGACATAGTCTTCCCAACGTGTCCTGGGTCTTCCCCGCGGCCTCCTACCGGTCGGAAGTGCCCTAAACACCTCCCTAGGGAGGCGTTCGGGTGGCATCCTGACCAGATGCCCAAACCATCTCATCTGGCTCCTCTCGATGTGGAGGAGCAGCGGCTTTACTTTGAGCTCCTCCCGGATGGCAGAGCTTCTCACCCTATCTCTAAGGGAGAGCCCCGCCACCCGGCGGAGGAAACTCATTTCGGCCGCTTGTACCCGTGATCTTGTCCTTTCGATCATAACCCAAAGCTCATGACCATAGGTGAGGATGGGAACGTAGATCGACCGGTAAATTGAGAGCTTTGCCTTCCGGCTCAGCTCCTTCTTCACCACAACGGATCGATACAGCGTCCGCATTACTGAAGACGCCGCACCGATCCGCCTGTCAATCTCACGATCCACTCTTCCCTCACTCGTGAACAAGACTCCAAGGTACTTGAACTCCTCTACTTGGGGCAAGATCTCCTCCCCAACCCGGAGAAGGCACTCCACCCTTTTCCGGGCGAGAACCATGGACTCGGACTTGGAGGTACTGATTCTCATCCCAGTCGCTTCACACTCAGATCAAAATCACATTCGTGAAAAAAAATAAAAGAAAAAAGAAAAAAAGAAAAAAAGAAAAAAAAGAAAAAAATCACATTCGTGATAATTCAACCAATCCCTGTGAATTATGCACGGCCTCGCAACTTTGTCCAATCCTCGCAACATTTCTGCACATTTTAGCCAATCAGCGTCATTTTTGCCAGTTGGATTTGTCTCTTGGTCAAATGTGCACATCAACTGTCTAATCCAAATTGATGTCTGTTTCTTGTGTAGATCGGCCTGGGTCGATATTTGATGAGTCAATTAACAGAACAATAAATTAAAATTAAGTTTGTAAGTTTTCCAGCGTCAATAAATCACGTATGTATGCATCTTTATGGGCTTTAAGAGCATTCAGGTTTTTCATCGGTTTCACCAGCTGTGCCATAGGGGAATGAAAAGAAGGGGTTGGATTCTCTTGGCCTTCATTAAGCGTCTATGTCATTGTGTGGCGAGGCAGGGCTGCTGGCCCACTAGCATCACACAGTGCAGCAAGTTAGCTCGTGACCAACACATGTATTCGCGAACATGGACAAAAAGATCACAAAACCAAATGCCACCGCACCGCCGGTGTGGTAGTATTTCAGATCAAACCTTAGCTTTGGAACAAGATGATCCTATCAACACTGAGAAGCCAGCTTGCCAAATGCCAAAACCTGTTCGTCCACTTTAAAAACATCGCCCACCCGGCAGTCCAAACTCCCTGAGGCGTTTGGTGAATGAGGTCATGGCAAACACAACAGCCAAAATGATGTGCGCTCACAGAAAGTGCGGTTCAAATCACAACATCACCAAAGACATGATGTCATTTAATACAGTGGTTCTCAAATGGGGGTACGCGTACCCCCGGGGGTACTTGAAGGTATGCCAAGGGGTACGTGAGATTTTTTTTAAATATTCTAAAAATAGCAACAATTCAAAAATCCTTTATAGATATAAATAAAAACCTATCTTTTTTTCCAAATAGTTCAAGAAAGACCACTACAAATGAGCAATATTTTGCACTGTTATACAATTTAATAAATCAGAAACTGATGACATAGTGCTGTATTTTACTTCTTTATCTCTTTTTTTTCAACCAAAAATGCTTTAATCTGATTAGGGGGTACTTGAATTAAAAAAAAATTCACAGGGGGTACATCACTGAAAAAAGGTTGAGAACCACTGATTTAATACAGTTAGTTAAAAACTAGCATTTCAAAAAATGCTGCTAACGTTTGACAGACATTTCTCATGTTGTCATGTCATGTTGGTGTTTCCTTGCTCGGAATCTGCCTGACTTGAGGTGTTTTTTGTATATGAGCTGTTAATACATCTGCTTACATTGTAGTGTTTATATCGTTACTCTGCACATTTGTTTAATAAGGTCCTAACTCGATTGTCAGTTATGTATCATATTATATTGCTTTTGGTTGTAATTTTTAGGCAAGTGCAAAACTATGGTAAGAGAGAAAGTGTATTTCATTGTTATTGTTTAACTTGGAGATTTAAAAGTTTACATTTCAATTACAATATTAAACTGTATGAGAAATACAAGTGTATTGCATTTTAAAGGATACACATTTTTTATTATTTTATATTATCAACAAAAATAATAATATGATAATATTAACTATCATTACATCAATGGTTAATTTGGTCTCAAAAAATTATGATATTGTTTACCGACAATAATTTGTGGGTCAATGTTTCGCCGAGCTAAATTTGCTATCGGCCCGACTCTTTATTGATCAAACGGCACAATTGTTGTCCTGCATTGCCCAGCATGGCCGTAACTACCATTGAGGACACTGAGGTCTTGTCCTCTGTATTTTTTTAAGTGACAAAAAGAAGATGATATGACTGACTGCAAATGTACCGCATGTACATCACCATGCGGTAGATCATCTTTGCTCAGTATACAATCTTTGGTAATGCACAGTCCGCTACATACTTGCAGTGTTTACAAAACGTTGGAGGGTTTTGAAGTTGTTTTAGAGGGCTTTAAGGGCTACAACGGTGACGCCCATTAGCCGCATCTTGCAAGTGTTTTTTTTAATCATATTTATAATACTAAACAATAGACTTGTGTGTTCTTGTCCCTCATAATGATTGTGAACAATAGGAAAAAAAGTGCAGTTCTACTTTAAAAGAGCCCAGAGCTCTACTTTTCATGGTCTCCATGAGTTATTTTAAGAAAATAGCACCAAGTCATTGGTTCAGATAAAAGGATGACAAATGGGTTAAAATCAGAAGTCTTCACCAAGCGCAAAAAAAATCAAGTTCACACGTAAGGATGTCAAAGACAGTAAGTTGCTTTTTTTTGGACTGTGACGTCCACATTGGGGAGGAAAAACCCACACATACTGATCAATACTTAGTTAATACCTACTTTTTGACTAGAGCAGAACCCTAAAACACAGAGCTGATAATGTTCCCACATCCAACCAGCCCTTAAAACCTGTGGTTACCCCAACTGGTTGTTTGTGAAAAGTATATCCAGTTCTAGGAAGAACAAGAATAGAGTGGATGGAAAAAAAAAAAAGTGACAGGCATAATAACATTGTCATTTTCTGTGTATCAGGTCTATCTGGGAAGCTCAAAATAATTATCAACCAGAACAACATTCCAGTACACTTCAAACCAGGCAAGACACCTAGCGACTAACGCATCTCAAAAAACAGACCAGCTGAATTAAAGTTATTGAAAAAAAAAAGACTCTGCAACATCGCGTGGACATCGGGGGCGGTACCTCTGGATTGGCAGACCGGGGTGGTGGTTCCTCTCTTTAAGAAGGGGAACCGGAGGGTGTGTTCCAACTATCGTGGGATCACACTCCTCAGCCTTCCTGGTAAGGTCTATTCAGGTGTACTGGAGAGGAGGCTACGCCGGATAGTCGAACCTCGGATTCAGGAGGAACAGTGTGGTTTTCGTCCTGGTCGTGGAACTGTGGACCAGCTCTATACTCTCGGCAGGGTCCTTGAGGGTGCATGGGAGTTTGCCCAACCAGTCTACATGTGCTTTGTGGACTTGGAGAAGGCATTCGACCGTGTACCCCGGGAAGTCCTGTGGGGAGTGCTCAGAGAGTATGGGGTAACGGACTGTCTTATTGTGGCAGTTCGCTCCCTGTATAATCAGTGTCAGAGCTTGGTCCGCATTGCCGGCAGTAAGTCGGACACGTTTCCAGTGAGGGTTGGACTCCGCCAAGGCTGCCCTTTGTCACCGATTCTGTTCATAACCTTTATGGACAGAATTTCTAGGCGCAGTCAGGGCGTTGAGGGGATCTGGTTTGATGGCTGCAGGATTAGGTCACTGCTATTTGCAGATGATGTGGTCCTGATGGCTTCCTCCGGCCAAGATCTTCAGCTCTCACTGGATCGCAGCCGAGTGTGAAGCGACTGGGATGGGAATCAGCACCTCCAAGTCCGAGTCCATGGTTCTCTCCCGGAAAAGGGTGGAGTGCCATCTCCGGGTTGGGGAGGAGATCTTGCCCCAAGTGGAGGAGTTCAAGTACCTCGGAGTCTTGTTCACGAGTGGGGGAAGAGTGGATCGTGAGATCGACAGGCGGATCGGTGCGGCGTCTTCAGTAATGCGGACGCTGTATCGATTCGTTGTGGTGAAGAAGGAGCTGAGCCGGAAGGCAAAGCTCTCGATTTACCGGTCGATCTACGTTCCCATCCTCACCTATGGTCATGAGCTTTGGGTCATGACCGAAAGGACAAGATCACGGGTACAAGCAGCCGAAATGAGATTCCTCCGCCGGGTGGCGGGGCTCTCCCTTAGAGATAGGGTGAGAAGCTCTGTCATCCGGGGGGAGCTCAAAGTAAAGCCGCTGCTCCTCCACATCGAGAGGAGCCAGATGAGGTGGTTCGGGCATCTGGTCAGGATGCCACCCGAACGCCTCCCTAGGAAGGTGTTTCGGGCACGTCCGACCGGTAGGAGGCCACGGGGAAGACCCAGGACACGCTGGGAAGACTATCTCTCTCGGCTGGCCTGGGAACGCCTCGGGATCCCCCGGGAGGAGCTGGACAAAGTGGCTGGGGAGACGGAAGTCTGGGCTTCCCTGCTTAAGCTGCTGCCCCCGCGACCCGACCTCGGATAAGCGGAAGAAGATGGATGGATGGATGGATGAAAAAAAAAAAGCCTCAAAACATAACTTTTAAGGTGCCGCGTATACAGCCAATTTTAGGCAGCAAAATTCTAGAGGGACTGAGCTAACAGCTTGCAGATGGCCACTTCACCACTAGGTGTCACCAGAACCTACTTTATACTCTTTCTGAACAATTGTCAGAAAACATAAACCATTAACCCTGGCTAAAATGTCTGTGATCTGACCTGAGTTCACTGAAGTCCTTTCTTAGGACTTCTAGGGCCTTCTGCAGAAAATTCTGCATGGTGTTGCCTTTCTTCATCTGAGAGAAACGCACATAAAGATGGCGTGAACAATTCTGATGAGACATTTTCACAACTTTTCTTTAAATATGAGCCTCTCCTGACCTTGACAGTCTTTCGATGGCCGGATCCATCCCAGTAGCTGAAGGTAATCTCGATCTCCTCGTCTGAAAACTCACAGGTTTAGAAGCATTACTAGTATGTGACAAGTTAATCTATGTGTGTGTTTGACACTCACTCTTGATCTTCTCCTGTTTGAGCTCCCACTCCTGCCTGAGCTCTTCTCGCAGTCGATTCTCCTCCTCCTGAACCCAAAGGCACCAAAGTTCATAAACAAAAATTGACAGAGGCACATGTCATATCTGAATTTTTTTAATTTACCTGATCTCCAAAATTGGTCATGTGCCATTAATAAAATGCCAATATGTTAAAGTTAAAAAGGTAAAGTACCAATGATTGTCACACACACATTAGGTGTGGCGAAATTATTCTCTGCATTTGACCCATCACCCTTGATCACCCCCTGGGAGGTGAGGGGAGCAGTGGGCAGCAGCGGTGGCCGTGCCCGGGAATCATTTTTGGTGATTTAACCCCCAATTCCAACCCTTGATGCTGAGTGCCAAGCAGGGAGGTAATGGGTCCCATTTTTATAGTCTTTGGTATGACTCGGCCGGGGTTTGAACTCACGACCTACTGATCTCAGGGCGGACAGTCTAACCATATGTCTGGCTGATGCAGAGCTTTTGTCAATCCCTGCTATCCTCGGATTTTCAAGTCTATAAAGAGTTGCTGCCAAAGTCTAACAGCAACTTTGGACAGTCTATGTGTTTTGGTAAAGTTTAAAATTCTCACAGCACGCAAAAAAATTGTCAACAATCAAATGAGGGCCGGAGGCCAAACAAGAGTCAAACCATTCAAGAGTTTTTTTAATCCTGCACCATTTCCTTAGACTGGAGCTGTCCTATTTAGTGTTTAAGCATTAACTGATTAAATAGGTGAGAGGTAGAATGTTTTCTAAGAATCTTAACAGTCCAGATGCAATAGATTCATCGGCCTGAAAGTGTGCCTTATTCTTGAAGTATTTGCTTTATTTTAAAAAACAATTGCTCTAAATAAAAAATGTACAGCACCAAAAGTTGGTGGTTGTTTTGTGCAATCTGTTTTTATTTGAAGTATCTGTATGCTACACTTGACTAATGTATTTCTCTAAAGCAGTGCTTCTCAATTATGTTACGTTAAAAGTAAAATCTAATTAAATAAACTCAACAAATAATACATTCCAATTGATAAGCAACATTAACTCAGAAACCCAATATATAAAACACTTAAAAATACAAAACAAAAATTAATAAAACAATTTGTGCTGATTTGTTTTATCAAAATGAGGCATCGCGCAGAGTCACAATCATGGACTACAAATAGCAGTTTGTCGTGCCTGTGAGATTCAAATAATATTTGCAAAAAAGAAAAAAATTCCAAAAACTTGATTTGTTTTCCTTTTAAGTCTGATGGTGCTTAAATTTTCCTGAATTTAAATTGATCAGCAACACAGTTCTCACAATAAATACATTTTAACATTTTCTAAAAGTCCTATATGGCCTGTTGTAAAATGGTTCTATTATCATGTGTATCTTCTGAGAACCAGCACCCTCTGCAGTGGACATTAATATGCTGCATTACAGAGTAGGGATGTCCCGATCCGATATTTGGATCGGATCGGCTGCCGATATTTGCCAAAAATTGCGTATTGGCAAGGCATGGGAAAATGCCGATCCAGATCCAGTTTAAAAATACTCCGGTCCGTGTTTTCCAACGCACCGATTTAAATAATACATTCCACTTTTCTGCTGCTACCTAATTTCCGTTCCGCATTTTCCAGCACACCTGCAACACATCCACAGGTCTGTGGATCCTCACGCAGTTGCTTTTAGCTGCTGGCATTACACGACAGGCTCTTCTCACTCTTTTCTATGTCTCCCTCTCACAGACAGCAAGCGCACCTTCTTACACACGTCACATACTGTCACGTCATACATCACATACTGTCACGTCATACGTCACATACGTATACGCCCTCTCCCAGCAGAGAGGTAGCAGCATGGCTAACGTTAGCTGGGATGCTAGCGCAGTCGTGTGACCAACGTTCCCTCTTAAGGTGCGCGCCTGCGCAATTGCGCACTGCTCAAGCGTCCTCTGCGCATAGCAATTATATGCCACGCACAAAATCAAATAAAAAAATAAGCGCATAACAATTTTCGACTCACGGACACGACAGAGAAAACAGTTTTCGTCATCATTGTTCAAATATTGTAACGTCTGTCGAGACGCTGATCTCCATTCGGTGCCACACGTCCACACCATCAAAATGCCGAGCAAAAATGTCCACATCAACACCGTATGAAAAAATTAGTGAGTTTTTTAGTTGTGATTTCCTTCTCTGCATGAAAGTTTAAAAGTAGAATATATTAATGCAGTATGAAGAAGAATGTTTTCATGTAGACATGCAAGCCTTGAAAGAACATTTTGAAAAACAAGACTACATTTCCTGCAAATGGGTGCATTTCTACCCTATATTTTAACTTTAGATTTATTCTCATATCAAACTCTTTTGGCTGTCTTTCTGACACTTACATCCGGCGCCCCCCTCCACACCCTGGATTATAAATAATGTAAATAATTCAATGTGATTATCTTGTGTGATGACTGTATTATGATGATAGTATATATCTGATAGTATATATCTGTATCATGAATCAATTTAAGTGGACCCCGACTTAAACAAGTTGAAAAACTTATTGGGGTGTTACCATTTAGTGGTCAATTGTACGGAATATGTACTTCACTGTGCAACCTACTAATAAAAGTCTCAATCAATCAATCAAAACACATAGAATCATCATACTGCTGTGATTATATGCATCAAGTGTTCATTCAAGGCTAAGGCAAAATATCGAGATATATATCGTGTATCGCAATATGGCCTTAAAATATCGCAATATTAAAAAAAGGCCATATCGCCCAGCCCTAGTTCAATGATGCCATTTCTGTTTGTCATGTTTAATTTTGTCTATTTTGTGTTTATCCTTGAATAAACACGTCAGTTTCTTGTTACCAACCATTGTGTATTATTCAAACTCCCCTAATTCAGCTGGCTAGTTGTTATCAAGAGTACTAAAACCCTTTTCAACATGATTCTGACAACTAAGTAGGCTAAATAACTTTAAACTTTAATACATGCTCGGATAGGCCAGTATCGGTATCGGTCAGTATCGGTATCGGATCGGAAGTGCAAAAACCTGGATCGGGACATCCCTATTACAGAGCTAAGTTTTTTTTCCAAAATGAATAACTTTGGCAAAAGAGCTCGACCAACAACAAATTTCCTCTTCATAAAACGCTGGTTCTCAGGGGGTTATGCCGAAGAATATATTGTGATATACATCATTGTCGCAAGAGGTTGCAATGTATATCCCAATATACATCACAATATACCCCCACCAAGGACTGTTTTCACTGCTGGACTCTAGAAAGAGGTTCCGCAGCCTCCGTAGCAGAACCTCCTACAGCGTCTTCCCTCAGGCCGTAAGACTCCTGAACGCATCAAAATAATCCCACAGTGCTATATGGCCTGTAACTATTGTACTTATAACGCACCAGCTGTGTAATTGTAACGGTTTAAGCTGTTGATTGCAACGTGCTTCTTAGTTGTAGTTTTGATTACCGAATTTGGAGGTGTTGAAATCGCCATGTAAAATCAGTAATGCTAATCACTAGCATGTATGCGGTATATCTAATGGAAATTAACATTGAGCTGGTGCATTTCGAAAAGCCTTACTTTTGAGAGCTTTCTATCAGGCCATGCTTGCGTCTTTGGCATTAAAAATGGCAACAATACCTAAAGACCGGCGTGACTGTTTTGGCCATCAAGTGCTCGTGCCGGTGCTGATTTGGTAACCGAACGTGACGTCCCGTGCAAAAAAGGCATCAAAATATGTAACTTTTTGATTTTGTAAATGTTTGTAAAAGTAACACATTCGGTACCCACCCCTGGTAATAATCTAAACAAAGTAGATACAGATGCTCCAGAATAGGGATGTCCCGATCCAGGTTTTTGCACTTCCGATCCGATACCGATATTGTTTTTGCATTTCCGATCCGATACCGATACTGACCGATACTGACCGATACTGGCCTATCCAAGCATGTATTAAAGTTTAAAGTTATTTAGCCTACTTAGTTGTCAGAATCATGATGAAAAGGGTTTTAGTACTCTTGATAACAACTAGCCAGCTGAATTAGGGGAGTTTGAATAATACACAATGGTTGGTAACAAGAAACTGACCTGTTTATTCAAGGATAAACACAAAATAGACAAAATTATACATGACAAACAGAAATGGCATCATTGAACTAGGGCTGGGCGATATGGCCTTTTTTTAATATTGCGATATTTTAAGGCCTTATTGCTATATATCTCGATATTTTGCCTGAGCCCTGAATGAACACTTGATGCATATAATCACAGCAGTATGATGATTCTATGTGTTTTGATTGATTGATTGAGACTTTTATTAGTAGGTTGCACAGTGAAGTACATATTCCGTACAATTGACCACTAAATGGTAACACCCCAATAAGTTTTTCAACTTGTTTAAGTCGGGGTCCACTTAAATTGATTCATGATACAGATATATACTATCAGATATATACTATCATCATAATACAGTCATCACACAAGATAATCACATTGAATTATTTACATTATTTATAATCCAGGGTGTGGAGGGGGGCGCCGGATGTAAATGTCAAAAAGACAGCCAAAAGAGTTTGATATGAGAATAAATCTAAAGTTAAAATATAGGGTAGAAATGCACCCATTTGCAGGAAATGTAGTCTTGATTTTCAAAATTTTCTTTCAAGGCTTGCATGTCTACATTAAAACATTCTTCTTCATACTGCATTAATATATGCTACTTTTAAACTTTCATGCAGAGAAGGAAATCACAACTAAAAAAATCACTAATTTTTTCATACGGTGTTGATGTGGAAATTTTTGCCTCGGCATTTTGATGGTGTGGACGTGTGGCACCGAATGGAGATAAGCGTCTCGACAGACGTCACAATATTTGAACAATGATGACGAAAAAAGTTTTCTCTGTCGTGTCCGTGTGTCGAAAATTGTTATGCGCTTATTTTTTTATTTGATTTTGTGCGTGGCATAGATTTGCTATGCGCAGAGGACGTTATAACAGTGCGCAATTGCACAGGCGTGCACCTTAGAGGAAACGTTGCTCACACGGCTGCGCTACCATCACAGCTAACGTTAGCCATGCTGCTACCTCTCTGCTCGGGGAGGACGTATACGTATGTGACGTATGACGTGACAGTATGTGACGTATGACGTGACAGTATGTGACGTGTGTAAGAAGGTGCACTTGCTGTCTGTGAGAGGGAGACACAGGAAAGAGTGAGAAGAGCCTGTCGTGTAATGCCAGCAGCTAAAAGCAACTGCGTGAGAATCCACAGACGTGTGGATGTGTTGAAGGTGTGCTGGAAAATGCGGAATGGAAATAACGGAGCAGCAGAAAAGTGGAATGTATTATTTGAATTGGTGCGTTGGAAAACACGGACCGGAGTTTTTTTAAACTGGATCTGGATCGGCATTTTCCCGTGCCTTGCCGATACGCAATTTTTGGCAAATATCGGCAGCCGATCCGATCCAAATATCGGATCGGGACATCCCTACTCCAGAATATATATTGGTTTACATAAAGTCAATGGTACACACCTCTCTGTCTCGATCAGGAAGAAAACTTGTGTCTACATCTGGATTCTTTCCAAGCTTCTTCTTCTTTACAGGAACATCTGTGAGCAAAGATATGATCCAATGACTTTGTCATATACAACTTGTAATTACTGCATATAGAGTACTCACAATCCTCTTCTTCCTCCTCTTCTTCCTCCTCCTCCTCCTCTTCTTCTTCTTCTTCACCGTCGATTTCCGGATTAAATGACAAACTGGCAATTTTCCTCTTCTGTTCTTCTTTCCTCTTCTTCTCCTTCTGCTTCTCCAGCTTGCTGCAAGGAATGTGTGATGATTACCTTGACAAACTCACTGGCCATAGAACTAGGTACACGTGCATAAGCCAATAACGGAGTGTCCAAATACACCCCCCCACAGCCACACCAAGGGCCACATACTGATTAACCGAAGGCTGTGGGGGCCTATTGTGATATTTTTCACTTTCTAAAAATGCTTTAAAAAAGACAGACATTACATACATTTAGGTTATTTGTGTCAAGATTTAGCTTTTTGTCATTATATTACACCATTTAATGTTTATTTTTCCATTTTCAATTTTTTTTTCCCAAAAGTTTTTTTATTTTAAACTTTCTACAATGAACAGCCGGCCAAAAAATAAATAGTCACAAGCTGCAAATTGCCAGGGGGGCACATTTTGGAATCCCTGATCCCACGCTGGTCTCTAATATCCCCTAAATCTCCTAAATAAAATCCTAGAAATTAAGATTCAAACTACGATATGCCACAAGATTTATAATTTCCTCTCCTCAAGGGCAGAGAGTCAGGGTGGGCGGTCTCCTATCTGGACCTCTAACCCTTAATACTGGGGCCCCCCAGAGCTGTGTTCTGCCTCCACAGCTTTTCTCTCTGTACACAAAAAACCTCACCTGCACCCACAACTTAGTCTCCATGATCAAGTATGCCGATGATGCTACCATAATTAGACTAATAACAGACAACAATACCGTCACCAAATAGCTCAAACAGTAAACTGGTGCCAAGACAACAAACTAACTCAATACAGCTAAAACTCAGGAACTCATTAACAACTTCACCCGTAACAGTAACCCCACATTAAAATCCCCCCTGTGCATCGCTTCCGAACCCATCTCTATCAACAGACTCTTTCAAATTCCTGGGCACTCACACATCCAACTCACTTAAATGGAAACTCCGCTCAGATCACATTTACAAAAAAGCAAATCAAGAGCTATTTTTCATTCGCTAGCTTAGAAAATTAAAAGTCAGACCCAACCTCCGCCGACAGTTCTTCACTTCAATCATCCAAACCATACTCACATTCTCAGTAACTGTTTGGTTTGGTAATTTGGACTCACATTCAAACAAAAAACTTCAGCGCGTCATTGATAAATCCATCCGCAACCCCTTCCTTCCATAGACACACTGAACCAACACTGCATTACTCAAAGAGCCCATAAGATCATCTCTGACACCTCACATCCACTACACCTGCTGTTTACCCTCATGTCCTCAGGGAGGCGCTACAGATCATTGCCAGCCAAGTCCACAAGATTCACCAACAGTTTCATCCCCTCTGCCATAAAGACACTCAATAAAACTTCAGACTAATTATGCAACAAACTAACTGGAATGCCTTTTTGTTGTGTGTTGTACGTTTGTTTATTTGTAACTACCGAGTAGACGTGATAAAAAGCTGTACCGAATGTGAATTCCACTAATTCTTTGGGGGCGTTGCTAAAAGGGGAGGGGTATATTTACAGCTAGAATTCACCAAGTCAAATATTTCATATGTATATATATATATATATATATATATATATATATATACACACCGGTGTATATATATATATATATGTATATATATATATATAAGAAATACTTGACGTTCAGCGAATTATATATATATATATATATATATATATATATATATATATATATTTATTTTATTATATATATATATATATATATATATATATATATAAAATAAATACTTGAATTTCAGTGTTCATTTATTTACACATATACACACACATAACACTCATCTACTCATTGTTGAGTTAAGGGTTGAATTGTCCATCCTTGTTCTATTCTCTGTCACTATTTTTCGAACCATGCTGAACACCCTCTCTGATGCATTGCTGTGTGGCACGCACAAACGTGCTTTCATCAAATGCACTAGATGGCAGTATTGTCCTGTTTAAGAGTGTCACAACATTGCTGTTTACGGCAGACGAACTGCTTTACGGTATACAAAAAAGTGACTGCTGTTGTTGTGTGTTGTTGCCGCGCTGGGAGGACGTTAATGAAACTGCCTAACAATAAACCCATATAAGAAACCAAGAACTCGCCCTCCATCATTCTACAGCTATAACGTCATTGGCCGCTTTTTTATATTGTGGAGGACCTCAGTCCGCCTGAATTTCGGGAGAAAATTTGTCCCGGGAGGTTTTCGGGAGAGGCGCTGAATTTCGGGAGTCTCCCGGAAAATCCGGGAGGGTTGGCAAGTATGCCTAGTGTGTGTGTGTGACAATTATTGGTATTTTAACTTAACTTAACATTAACAATAATCATGTTGTTATTGATAAAGTTGATTAAATAAAAACAACTAAACATCTTGAATAATGTTTTGGGTTTACAAATGTAAATATGCGAGTGATTTAATAAATGCTGTACAAAGGATCAATTCAACTTTTTTTCGTGAAAATGTATAAGATACATACAATATCATGAACATTATTTAGCAAAAATGCATTTGTACAGATTTACTTTAGAAAATGTTATACTTCTCGTGCTGCCATATTTGTATTTCACTTTATTAAATGTTTGGGAAGCACTTCATTAAACAAAAACAGTTTTCCTTTTAGTAATATAGAAATGGATCAGAGGAATGTAGAGAATCATAGGACTGACATCCAATGTTAATAAAAAAATCAAGAATCGATTCTGTATTGAATCGCGTGGTGCTCAAAGATTCACTGCCCTAATTTATACCCATTGAAGAATCATCTTTAATAAACGACTGAGTGTATAAATGGCCGCGGACTCATTTAATAATAGTGACACATTTTGTACTTTGCAGCAGTATTGCTTATATTCCGACTCGTGACTTCTTCCCGAAAGTGAAAAACAGCGGTGGTCAACAAAGCCAAGATGGCTGTTGTGCAGCAAGCAGCGTGCAAATTATCTGAGTACGCAAAGGGCCTAGATCTTCCTACAAAAAGCAGATACGACCAAAAAATCAAACTATGCAACGGAATCTATCCCTATATTAATCAAAAAATATTTGTTGAGTGATATCTAGGATTATCCGTCGGTCGCGTTACCAGACATGTCGAACTATCGTGTGCTCCCGACATCATTCGACACGACAAAACAGATGAACATTTGGAAAAGCATGGCGGTCCACAACTTCTTTGTGTGTGTCTGGGTCAAGGAAATTGGTATAAAGACTATCCTGGATAAATAGGCATAGTTTTTGATTGGGTAAAGTTGCATTTCATGATTTAACTTCACATCTACAGCCATGTTTGAGGATGCGTGTTATCCCCCGTCTTTATCAAAATATAACTTTAGACTTCAATGTTGTGTATATGCTAAAAGCTTTATTTATGATTGCTGCCATTGGTAAAAACTTAATTAACTCTTTTAGGTTTCACTCACATTTGCCTTATTTCATTTAGACTTGCCGAGTTGGTGCTTTACGAAACACCCGTAGCAAAAGTGTGTTTTAAGAAATACAAATGTATTAAGATAGTACCTAAATGGGAAACACTAAACGTTAAAAGTATATCAAACAAACCTTTAACGAAGTGACCACTGTAAATGTGTGCAGTCTTTGCCTCTGCTCCCTTGGACTGGAGTGCGTGCTTCTTTTCTCGTCGCCATTTCGTAAGATCTTTCAGACTTCCGCGCTTCTTGATTACTTCTCGAGGAACTCTGAAGAAACGTTTATCCTTTTCGCGATTTGACTGGTTCGTACAGCCGGAAACAACACAAGTAACGTATTTTTCGGAGTATAAGTCGCTCCGGAGTATAAGTCGCACCGGCCGGAAATGCATAACTTTGACATTTATTTGATAAAAGCCAACACCAAGAATAGACATTTGAAAGGCAATTTAGAATAAATAAAGAATAGTGAACAACAGGCTGAATAAGTGTACGTTATATGAGGCATAAATAACCAACTGAGAACGTGCCTGGTATGCAGTGACGTGCGGTCACTAGAGGCAGGTGAGGCGGGGCCTCACCGTATTGCTATATGAATTATATTATACATTTCCATAGTTTAGTTAGCTGAGGTATATAATGTACAGTGTATTTTGTCAACAACTGTATGTGTGTAAAGTATTTCTTGTGCTGAGCGATCATAAAACTGCTGCGAAGTACGCACTGGCTGAGGCTCGCATAACCCCGCCTCCTGGTGCTGGTTAAGGCACCTTCGCCGCAGACTGCACCCCCCGACGAGAGCACCACACCAACCAAAGCCCACACCCAAACCCTCCACGTGCAAGACCGAATCCACCCAAAAAAAGTCACTTAACAAGAAGCCAAAAAGTGCAAAAACAACATTGCTCGCGCCGGAGGAGCCGTGAACGACTGCAAGGACACAACATTAGGTACACCTGCAGACTGCAGCACTGATTTCATATTTCATTCATTCACAACTCCTCCAACACGAACACCACTGTTCCCGCACTTATAAGTAAAGGTAAGACCATAATAACGTTTTTTTTATTAAATGTGCTTTTTTGTGTGCTACAGTTTGTATGTGTAAAGTTAAAGTTAAGTTAAAGCAGGGGCGTCACTAGCTTTTAAGGACAGGGGGGGCTTTGCCCCCAGGAGATGCACAGGATGCGAGCGAATGTTACGCACGAGCACAAAACTTCACAAACGGCTAACAAAGATTTAGAAATTATTCATTGTTATTATTTTTTTTTTTTTTTTAAATGCACGGGACGAAATGAAATGCTCCCCGGGACGATGGCTTTTAACCATATATTTTCTTTTTCTTTTTATGTATTTATTCATTTTACATTTTATATTAAATGTCTTGGTTTTTCCTCCCTCTGAAAATCCTATTAAATGTTTAACAAGCCATCCTATAATAATAAAACAGCTATTAATGTAACAATACAATAAAACAAATATATTTAATGATGTTTCTTTCATTATTTTAACAATAGGCTAATGTATATTACTTTATATAGATTCTACAAGAAACACAACACTTAAAAAATAAATGATTTACAATTGCACACACAAGGTTTTGTGCAGAGGAAGATAATGTGCTTCGTACACCTGCAGGACCGCAAGCAAGGTCGCAGAGAAAATGCGGGCTGGAATTTGAGTGATGTGGGCATTTTCTATATGAACAAGTGGAATGGATTGGATACCGACGCACGAAAGGGGCTCTCTACCTTACGCTACGAAGTGAGGGGAAACTGAGTGAATAATAACAGGTTATATGATTATTTATTTAAACTCATATTTGGGCCACTTTATAATGAATATGTCGGCATTTATTTGTAAAAAACAAACAAAAAAAACCACCAAATTATTTAATAATAATATAATAATAACTGGGATTTATATAGCGCTTTTCTAAGTACCCAAAGTCGCTTTACATGTAGAACCCATCAATCGTTCACACCTGGTGGTGGTAAGCTACTTTCATAGCCACAGCTGCCCTGGGGTAGACTGACAGAAGCGTGGCTGCAATTTGCGCCAACGGCCCCTCCGACCACCACCTATCATTCATCATTCAATTCACCGGTGTGAGTGGCACCGGGGGCAAAGGGTGAAGTGTCCCGCCCAAGGACACAACGGCAGCGATTTTTGGATGGTAAGAGGCGGGGAGCGAACCTGCAACCCTCAGGTTTCTGGCACGGTTGCTCTACCCACTACGCCATGCCGCCCCATTATTATATTTAGGGGGGCTTAAGAATATTTCAGGGGGGCTTGAGCCCCCCTAAAATTGGCCTAACAACGCCAATGAGTTAAAGTACCAATGATTGTCACACACACTCGGTGTGGTGAAATTTGTCCTCTGCATTTGACCCATCCCCTTGATCACCCCCTGGGATGTGAGGGGAGCAGTGGGCAGCAGCGGCGCCGCGCCCGGGAATAATTGTTGGTGATTTAACCCCCAATTCCAACCCTTGATGCTGAGTGCCAAGCAGGGAATAATGCTGGTATGAGCTTTTAAACATAACCCGTTAACTGCTGCCAATCAAATGGTGAATAAGATACTCTTTAGGGTTCATATGTTTGTAAATCTGACTGTGATGAAGTCAGTGCCTCACCAGTCATGAACCTCACCGCACGTCACTGCTGGTATGTTTACGTAACATATTATGGTAAGAGTCATTTAAATAACTATAACATATAGAACATGCTATACGTTTACCAAACAATCTGTCACTCCTAACCGCTAAATCCGATGAAATCTTATACGTCTAGTCTCTTACGTGAATGAGCTAAATAATATTATTTGATATTTTATGGTAATGCGTTAATAATTTCACACATAAGTCGCTCCTGAGTATAAGTCGCACCCCCGGCCAAACTATGAAAAAAACTGCGACTTATAGTCCGAAAAATACGGTATATATTTTCTTTGAGAAAGGCTAATTGGCGCCTAGTACCCATTAGGAACAGACGCTGGCTTGACCGCCGGACGTGACGTCATATGCAACCCACCAATAGAACAGCGGTTGTAAAATACTAAAGAATGTTTCTGATATTTAGTCCCCCTTGTAAAGCAGATAAGGTAAGGCAAGGTACGGTTAAAAAAATATTAGAAACACTTTGAAATGTAATTGCAGGTAGAAGCAAGTACAAAGAAGCGGTTTGCTAAATTCTATGGTTGTGATTATTTTAGAAGGATAGGACATGAATAAGGATATTGTTTGTTTGCTTACAGCTGGAGCTCCTTGGACTGCTCCTTCTTTGCCAGTTGCTTCTCACGCTCCTTCACAAGAGCCTCCTGCTTGGCCTTCATATCATTCAGTGTCACCAGACCTAATCAAGGTGTTCAGAGTTAACAAATTAGTGAAGAAAAACTCCATACATACCTCCTGAACAATGTACTGTTTACAACATCTAATATGTAATGTAACTAGTAGCGGCACCAATTTTTGGGAGCGTTTCCACAAGATTTGCTTACCAACAGTGCTTGACTTCAACTCTGCCTCCACAGCATCATAGTGTGCGGAGAATTTCTTATCGATGTTAGACTTGACCATATTGTCCTGCAAGAAAGCAGATATTTAGTACAGTAGGCTCCACATATGGATATTTACTGCATACAATTATAGTATCCCACAAGAGTATACCCCCCATCTAAGCAATCATTTGATTACAGTATATCTTACATCCCCAAGAGGATTAGAGGCAGCGGTCGGTATCACACCAAGGACACATTTTGGACATGAGGTGGACTTATGTTGCCAGCTATTCAGGCATAATGGCTTTATCTTACTTTCCAAGGAAAGCGAATATACTGCAATATGAACTGTACACAGCCTGAATACTCTTCAGTGTATTCAATTTGGCTTTAAATAATATTGTTCCTTGAGAATATATAATAAAATGCTGGCTTAAATGGGATGTGTTTAAAAGGTGTGCTTAACCTGAATGACATACTTAAATAAATAAAGCATAGTTAGACTTTTATGGTCAACATGCACAATAGGAACAATGAGGCTGTTTCTATGCCATAGCTAATTGTGTTCAAACGAAGGAAAATTTTTTTTCGGTGATATAGTGGATAAGCCCATTATAAAAAGGAGTATTTACATAAACATACCAAACCCTAGACAACAACTGTTAAAAGGTAAAAGTAGATCCAAAGGCTTTACTACAGTAGAAGAGGTATCACTCAAGTTTATTTTTGTTGGCCAAACTGTTGCACTGAAGTACATGGTTGTTGGAGAAGAACACTACTTGTTTATTAGACTTTATTTTCATTAGCCAAAGTGCTTTGTGTTTTATATTGATATCAAAAAGTAAACACCATGTTTTGTTTTTTTACATTACATTTTTTCCGTTCCACAAAGTAATTACTTTAATAACCATACATGTGACATAGCATTTTGTTAATGTTTTTTGGTGTATAATTAATACCTATACGACACATTTCTGCTCAAACTCTCAATGGATCTGTCCAGATACAGCATGTACATGTACACACATTAGTACATGTAAAAGGTACATAATAAACAATACCCCACTCTATAAAAAATAAAAAATAGAGATAAAGGCATCATGTAATACAAAATCTGACATGCTGATACTATTGATGAACAAAAACAGAAATATTTGTCTTTAAATATATAAAACATTTATCACGAGCATTTTTATTTGATATTACAAATTACATGATGGCATCGCGTTCCCACCCCAACAGTTTTAGCAAACATAATGAATAATCCTGATTTCAATATTAATAAAAATAATCGTAATTATTATTTTGCAGTCCTATGTGTAAGACTAGACCTCATATATGAACACTATTTTTATCTATATGGACAAAAAGTGCAGTTACATCTTATGGTCATCAGGTGCCATGTGGCTAAATTTTCCACATTTATTTTTACTTATTTATAGTATTATTTTGTTTCTGCCATATTACTTTGTTTATAATGCTTGTGTTGCTTTCATATGTACATTCAACTTTCTACTTGAGGTACATATATACATTACACATTATGAATGTGTTTGTGTTTTTTTAAATACAACTTGGTCAAAAGATTTCGGTATAAGTAGTTGATGTCTATACTCAGAACCAGACATCTTATAAATAGACGCAGCATCGAGCACTACTGCCTACTGCCGCTGACGAGACATGGGGCCGCCATCTTGGAGTGGTGATCCGCTCCACTCAGTGCAATTCATTTGGCAGGAGCAATGAACTGTCAGCGATTTTTTTTTTTTAATAAAGAAATACAATCATGTGTGCTTACGGACTGTATCCCTGCAGACTGTATTGATATACATTGATATATAGTGTATATATTGTGTTTTTATGTTGATTTAATAAAAAAATAAAAAAAGGTTTTTTCCCCCTTGTGCTACAAGGTGTGTGTGTGTGTGTGTGTGTGTGGGTTTGGATGTAGCGGGGGTGTATATTGTAGCGTACCGGAAGAGTTAGTGCTGCAAAGGGTTCTGGGTATTTGTTCTGTTGTGTTTATGTTGTGTTACTGTGCGGATGTTCTCCCAAAAAGTGTTTGTCATTCTTGTTTGGTGTGGATTCACAGTGTGGCGTATATTTCTAACAATGTTAAAGTTACTTATACGGCCACTCTCAGTGTAAACTGTATCGCTGTTGATGAAGTATGCGTTGCATTCTCGTATGTGTGCGTAAAGAAGCCGCTCATATCTTGTGACTGGGCAGGTACGTTGTTAGAAGGGATGAAAAGCGGACGTGACGTAAGCTCGTAGAGGACGTTAAAAGCAGTGCCTGTAAGGCACGCCCCCAAGACTGTGGAATACGAGATATAATGACTGATGAACACCTTCGTTCGATAATGAGGGTTGCCTCAGCTCAAAGCCTGAGCCCCGACATTAATGAACTAGCATCCAAGAAAAGATGGCAGGTATCTGGCTTGGGCACATCAGATTAGATCAGTGTGTTGCAAACTGAGCAGTTTAAAGTCCTGAATGGTTGGTTTATTCATTATTTTATTTTCAAATGTATTAGCCTGTGGAAAAAGTTAATGTTGATATGTACCTCAGAAGGCTGCAAATAGAAAAGAGGCATTCAATTTTTATTTAAATTGTATTTGATATGCCATTGATATTTTTTAATTATTATTATTATGATTTGAAACTGGATTTTGCATGTCACTATAACGCATACTTGCCAACCCTCCCGGATTTTCCGGGAGACTCCCGAAATTCAGCGCCTCTCCCGAAAACCTCCCGGGACAAATTTTCTCCCGAAAATCTCCCGAAATTCAGGCGGAGCTGGAGGCCACGCCCTCTCCAGCTCCATGCGGACCTGAGTCCGCTTTCCCACAATATAAAGAACGTCTACAGTAAAGCAGTCCGTCTGCCGTAAACAGCAATGTTGTGACACTCTTAAAAACAGGACAATACTGCCATCTAGTGCATTTGATGAAAGCACTTTTGTGCGTGCCACACATCAATGCATAATCAGAGAGGGTGTTCAGCATGGTTAGAAAGATAGTGACAGAGAATAGAACAAGGATGGATAATTCAACCCTTAACTCAACAATGAGTAGATGAGTGTTATGTGTGTGTATATGTGTAAATAAATGAACACTGAAATTCAAGTATTTCTTTTATATATATATATATATATAAATATATATATATTAGAGATGCGCGGTTTGCGGGCACAACCGCGGAGTCCGCGGATTATCCGCGGATCGGGCGGATGAAATTTTAAAAAATTAGATTTTATCCGCGGGTCGGGTCGGGTGGTTGAAATAAAAAAAAAATTAGATTTTAAATAGATTCAGGCGGGTGGCAGTTAAACCAATTCGGAAATATATATACATAGTTAAATGTTGTTACCCACATACGAAAAAACGAGCAGGCACCTGCTGCATATGCCACAACAGAAGAAGAAAAAAAAGAGAGATGGACACTTTTCCGGGCGGAGAAGGGACCGCTCGCCGGGGTCCGGGACCGAGGCCCCTTCCCCCGAGAGGGCCCCACCGGGAGCCGTAGCTGAGGCGATCCGCGAGAAGGGCCCGACGCACGTCCAGGGTCACCACCGCGCCCACTGCACCGACACCCCGCCTCGTCCGCCTTTGCCGCGGCCGCATCACGCGCAGCAGGTAAGCAGCTTACCTGCCCGCCACCCCCGTGGCCGGGGCTCGTAACAGGGGTCACTCCGCACGCTCCGCCCGCGCAGCTTACCTGCCCGCCACCCCTGTTGCCGGGGGCGCGTAACAGGGGTCACTCCGCGCGCAGTGCGCTCACGAAAGGGGTGGGGCTCACCCTGGTTGATATAGACAGCAGCTGGACGGTGGCCATGGAAGTTGGAACCCGCTAGGAGTGTGTAACAACCCACCTGCCGAATCAACTAGCCCTGAAAATGGATGGCGCTGGAGCGTCGGGCCCATATACCCGGCCGTCGCCGGCAGCGAGATGCGCTTGGAGGTGCGCTCAGCGCGGCTCCCATATGATTGCGCACTGGTGTGCGCTGGGTCGTGACAGCGTGGCACGCGAATGTCTGTGCTGCATTGGATCAGTCTCCTTTCTTTAACAGGCAAAAGCTTTATAACCTCACTAATGCCTTGCATCGTCTATATTAGATATATAACAACGGGCGGGTACGGGCGGATGCGGTTCTGATCAAATGTTAGATCGGGTGGATTGCGGATGGTTGACGACTTTCTGATGCGGTTGCGGATGAAATAATTGCCTATCCGCGCATCTCTAATATATATATATATATATATATATATATATATATATATATATATATATATATATATATATATATATATATAGCTAGAATTCACTGAAAGTCAATTATTTCTTATATATATATATATATATATATATATATATATATATATGTATATAAATATATATATATATATATATATATATATATATACATCCATCCATCCATTTTCTACCGCTTATTCCCTTCGGGGTCGCGGGGATATATATATATATGTCTTAATAAGGTTATCCAAAAAATAGTGCTCGATACCGTAGTAGAGCGCAATATATGTATGTGTGGGGAAAAAAATCACAAGACTACTTCATCTCTACAGGCCTGTTTCATGAGGGGGTTCCCTCAATCATCATCCTGATGATTGAGGGAACCCCATCATCAGGATGATGATTGAGGGAACCCCCTCATGAGACAGGCCTGTAGAGATGAAGTAGTCTTGTGATTTTTTTTCCCCACACATACATATATATATATATATATATATATATATATATATATGAAATACTTGACTTGGTGAATTCTAGCTGTAAATATACTCCTCCCCTCTTAACCACGCCCCCGCCCCAAGCACGCCCCACCCCCCACCTCCCGAAATTGGAGGTCTCAAGGTTGGCAAGTATGCTATAACGTTATATAAGCCTTGCTTGTTCAATATTTAATGCAAAACTTGTTTGGGTCCCTATTAAAAGGTTAATTTGTTCAACCTTGGCCCGCGGCTTTGTTCACTTTTACATTTTGGCCCACTCTGTATTTGAGTTTGACACCCCTGCCTTATAAGATGTCTATGGTTCTGAGCACACGAGACGGTAAGATCTCGTTGGAAGTCTCGCGATGATATAAATAGGAAAACACTGTAGTTGCAGTATAAGCCCACAAAATGGAAGACGTGAAGTTATTACTACATATGAACGACAGCGACGTCTTGTCACATAATTATGTTAATTTCATAAACTATATTTGTTGCTCTTGATTAGACGGACTCAGATTGCTTGTTGTTAACCTACGGAAGGCCTCACATTACAAGGTAAACACTCCAGACAGCACCTTAATGACGTGTAAAGGTTAGGATATTACAAACCTCTGCAATCTTCTGTTTGAGTTGTTCGAGTTGCTCTCTCTCCTTTTCTCGTTTTTTCATCAGTTGCATGGCTCTGCCCGCCTCGCTGGCAGCTCCTTTGTATTGAGCCATGTTTGCTGCTTTTTTTTTTTTTAGTAAAATGACACCAACACAAAGTTAAATGGGGCAATTAGCCAAAAATGCACGATTAATGACTGTATACAGAAAAACGAAGGCAGAAAGTTCCAGAAAGTTCCAGCGCGCGAGACTTTACTCAACACAACAAGAAAAATGGCGACCGCGCAATGCTTGCCGGGGAGAAGGGATGTTGCCTTCAGGTGCTTAGTAAAAGCTCGTAATTGGGACGACGCCACACTTCTCACTTGTTTTTGATTGATTGATTGAAACTTTTATTAGTAGATTGCACAGTGAAGTACATATTCCGTACAATTGACCACTAAATGGTAACACCCGAACAAAAATTTCAACTTGTTTAAGTCGGGGTCCACGTAATCAATTCATGGTACAAATATATACTATCATCATACAAACACTGTTTCCATATGAGTTGGGAATATGTGTTAGATGTAAATATAAACGGAATACAATGATTTGCAAATCCCTTCCAACCCATATTCAATTGAATGCACTACAAAGACAATATATTTGATGTTCAAACTCATAAACTTGATTTTTTTTTTGGAAATAATAATTAACTTAGAATTTCATGGCTGCAACACGTGCCAAAGTAGTTGGGAAAGGGCATGTTCACCACTGTGTTACATGGCCTTTCCTTTTGACAACACTCGGTAAACGTTTGGGAACTGAGGAGACACATTTTTGAAGCTTCTCAGGTGGAATTCTTTCCCATTCTTGCTTGATATACAGCTTAAATTGTTCAACAGTCCGGGGGTCTCCGTTGTGGTATTTTAGGCTTCATAATGCGCCACACATTTTCAATGGGAGACAGGTCTGGATTACAGGCAGGCCAGTCTAGTACCCGCACTCTTTTACTATGAAGCCACGTTGATGTAACACGTGGCTTGGCATTGTCTTGCAGAAATAAGCAGGGGCGTCCATGGTAACGTTGCTTGGATGGCAACATATGTTGCTCCAAAACCTGTATGTACCTTTCAGCATTAATGGCGCCTTCACAGATGTGTAAGTTACCCATGTCTTGGGCACTAATACACCCCCATACCATCACAGATGCTGGCTTTTCCACTTTGCGCCTATAACAATCCGGATGGTTCTTTTCCTCTTTGGTCCGGAGGACACGACGTCCACAGTTTCCAAAAACAATTTGAAATGTGGACTCGTCAGACCACAGAACACTTTTCCACTTTGTATCAGTCCATCTTAGATGAGCTCAGGCCCAGCGAAGCCAACGGCGATTCTGGGTGTTGTTGATAAACGGTTTTCGCCTTGCATAGGAGAGTTTTAACTTGCACTTACAGATGTAGCGACCAACTGTAGTTACTGACAGTGGGTTTCTGAAGTGTTCCTGAGCCCATGTGGTGATATCCTTTACACACTGATGTCGCTTGTTGATGCAGTACAGCCTGAGGGATCGAAGGTCACGGGCTTAGCTGCTTACGTGCAGTGATTTCTCCAGATTCTCTGAACCCTTTGATGATATTACGGACCGTAGATGGTGAAATCCCTAAATTCCTTGCAATAGCTGGTTGAGAAAGGTTTTTCTTAAACTGTTCAACAATTTACTCACAAATTTGTTGACAAAGTGGTGACCCTCGCCACATCCTTGTTTGTCATCAACAATTGCATCATCAGAGAAATGGGCATTGAAACAGTGTAGGTCTGACTTGGTAGGATATGTACAGCAATCAGAGAACATAGTGAGTTCAGATAGCATAAGAACATGTATATACATTAGAAATACATTAGAAATACATTTGATTATTTACATTTGATTATTTACAATCCGGGGAGGTGGGATGTGGAGGGGAGGGTCTTAGTCAAGGGTTGAAGTTGCCTGGAGGTGTTCTCTTAGTGCGGTTTTGAAGGAGGATAGAGATGACCTTTCTTTTACACCTGTTGGGAGTGCATTCCATATTGATGTGGCACAGAAGGAGAATGAGTTTAGACCTTTTCTTAGATCGGAATCTGGGTTTAACGTGGTTTGTGGAACTCCCTCTGGTGTTGTGACTTGTATCCGCGATCTTATTCTTTCGGTCATGACCCACACTTCATGACCATAGGTGAGAGTTGGAATGTAGATAGCTCGGTAGACCGAGAGTTTTTCCTTCTGGCACAGCTGTCATTTCGTCACAACAGTGAAGGCTCTGGGTGTTGAGGGGCTGGCTTGGTTGATACGCCTTTTCAACATTGCGTGGAAGTCTGCGACAGTGCAGAGGGAGTGGCAGACTAGGGTGATGGTTCCCCTATTCAAAAAGGGGTACCAGAGGGTGTGTGCTGATTACAGGTGTATCACACTACTCAGCCTCCCTGGGAAAGTTTACGCCAAGGTACTGGAAAGGAGGGTCCGGCCGATAGTCGAACCTCAGATTCAAGAGGACCAATGTGGATTCCGTCCTGGTCGTGGAACAACTGACCAGCTTTTTACTCTTGCGGGAATCCTGGAGAAGGCCTGGGAGTATGCCTATCCAGTCTACATGTGCTTTGTGGATTTGGAGAAGGCGTATGACCGGGTCCCACGGGAGATCTTGTGGGAGGTGCTGAGGGAGTACGGAGTGAGGGGAACCCTACTGAGGGCCATCCAATCTCTGGACAACCAAAGCGAGAGTTGTGTCCGGGTGCTTGAATGTAAGTCGGATCCGTTTCCAGTGGGGGTTGGTCTCCGCCAGGGCTGCGCTCTGTCACCTATCCTGTTTGTGATTTTTCATGGACAGGATGTCTAGGCAGAGTCGTGGCCATGGCGGAAAGGGTATACGTCTCGGCGGGCTAAAGGTTGCGTCACTGTTCTTTGCAGATGATGTGGTCCGGATGGCACCTTCGGTTCGTGACCTTCAGCTCTCACTGGATCGGTTCGCAGCCGGGTGTTCAACGGCTGGAATGAGGATCAGCATCTCCAAATCTGAGGGCATGGTTCTCATCAGGAAACCGATGGTTTGTACAGTCCAGGTAGAGAACGAGACTCTGTCCCAGTTGGAGGAGTTTAAAGGGGAACATTATCACCAGACCTATGTAAGCGTCAATATATACCTTGATGTTGCAGAAAAAAGACCATATATTTTTTTAACCGATTTCCGAACTCTAAATGGGTGATTTTGGCGAATTAAACGCCTTTCTATTATTCGCTCTCGGACGTCACATCGGGAAGCAATCCGCCATTTTCTCAAACACATTACAAACACCGAGTCAAATCAGCTCTGTTATTTTCCGTTTTTTCGACTGTTTTCCGTCCCTTGGAGACATCATGCCTCGTCGGTGTGTTGTCGGAGGGTGTAACAACACGAACAGGGACGGATTCAAGTTGCACCAGTGGCCCAAAGATGCGAAAGTGGCAAGAAATTGGACGTTTGTTCCGCACACTTTACCGACGAAAGCTTTGCTACGACAGAGATGGCAAGAATGTGTGGATATCCTGCGACACTCAAAGCAGATGCATTTCCAACGATAAAGTCAAAGAAATCTGCCGCCAGACCCCCAGGAAAAGAGAGCGGATGAGGGTATGTCTACAGAATATATTAATTGATGAAAATTGGGCTGGCTGCACTCTCAAAGTGCATGTTGTTGCCAAATGTATTTCATATGCTGTAAACCTAGTTCATAGTTGTTAGTTTCCTTTAATGCCAAACAAACACATACCAATCGTTGGTTAGAAGGCGATCGCCAAATTCGTCCTCGCTTTCTCCCGTGTCGCTGGATATCGTGTCATTTTCGTCGTTTTCGCTTGCATACGGTTCAAACCGATATGGCTCAATAGCTTCAGTTTCTTCTTCAATTTCGTTTTCGCTACCTGCCTCCACACTACAACCATCCGTTTCAGTACATGCGTAATCTGTTGAATCGCTTAAGCCGCTGAAATCCGAGTTTGAATCCGAGCTAATGTCGCTATAGCTTGCTGTTCTTTCCGCCATGTTTGTTTGTGTCGGCATCACTATGTGACGTCACAGGAAAATGGACGGGTGTATATAACGATGGTTAAAATCAGGCACTTTGAAGCTTTTTTTAGGGATATTGCGTGATGGGTAAAATCTTGAAAAAAACTTGGAAAAATAAAATAAGCCACTGGGAACTGATTTTTAATGGTTTTAACCCTTCTGAAATTGTGATAATGTTCCCCTTTAAATATCTCGGGGTCTTGTTCACGAGTGAGGGAAAGATAAAGAAGGAAATCAGCCGGAGAATCGGAGCAGCTGGGGCAACAGCATACATGTTTTCCCTTAAATCATACTTGCCAACCTTGAGACCTCCGATTTCGGGAGGTGGGGGGAGTGGTCGGGACGGGGGCGTGGTTAAGAGGGGAGGAGTATATTTACAGCTAGAATTCACCAAGTCACGTATTTCATACATATATATATACATACATATACATACATATACATATAAATACATACACATATACATATATATATATATATATATATATATATATATATATATATATATATATATATATATATATATATATATAAATATATATATATATACATATATATATATATATATATATATATATATATATATATATATATATATATATATATATATATATATATATATATATATATATATATTCTGAAAGTATGCAAACAAAACTGTGTTTAGATAATTGATACTTCAAAATTGCATAAATAAATCTTAAGGAATATAACATAACTTGGCTTCTGAGAGCTTACAAATGTAATGAATAAAATGCTAAAGTTGTTGATAAACAAGCAATTATTTTAATAATTAAATATGGTCGTTTTAAATGAATTATTATGATCATTTAAAATTAATGATTTCAAATATGTTTATTTTAATGTATAATTCTATGGCTGGATTTAATAAGGAGTCAGAAAAAATACAAATAAATATACAATTAATTTTGATGTTTTTAGCAAAATATAGTAAACATTTATTTATTTATTTTAATTAATAAATATATTTATTTTTAGGTAAGACAATTTATCTCTAGTCTGGATGATTTAGTTCTTGTCACCCCTGTTGTCATAAAGAAAAGGCTGTCCTCACTCAGGTCCGCATGGAGCTGGAGGTGGCGTGGCCTCCAGCTCCAGCTGAAAATCAGGAGATTTTCGGGAGAATATTTGTCCCGGGAGGTTTTTGGGAGAGGCGCTGAATTTCGGGAGTCTCCCGGAAAATTCGGGAGGGTTGGCAAGTATGCCTTAAATTGACTTGATGGACATGTTAGATTATTCTTCAACACATTACATGAAAAAGTACGCAACACAACTTTAAAATTCATCACTCCATCTTTTATTGTCATCATACTTTCATTTTTTTTAACCACTTATACACTTTGACGCTTAAAATCGATAAGACATTTTCAATGACGTACAAAACAAAAGTATTCCACGTCGATGTTTCCACTAAAAGTCAACAGAATGGGGCACGTAACGCATGTAAAACCATCTCGGACTCTTTAATGTGTGCAGATAAGAGTGAGTTTCCATAACTTTGCTGGGAGATTCACAGTTTAAACCAGAGGAGGCCACGTGACTTCTCCGCAAGACGTAAGGGCATTGGAGGCTCTTGCACAGCTTGAAGGAGGTCCAAGCAAAAAGCAACTGTTGACTTATGAAATCTTTCAAAGGCAAACCTGAGTTAGCCCATTTGTGACGCTGCAAAGCCCTGAGTTTTGCCTTGTAGGCCATGTGTCACATATGAAAGGGAATGTCGTCATCATCATGAGTTTGTCTTATTACTGCATGCTACTATTACACACTGCAATGTCAATGCTAACATCTCTTAAGTCACATATTGTAAAAAAAATACAAATAAAAATACCAGTGGAAAAAAAAAAGCATGGAGGCACACCTTGACATATAGGCCTCGTTTTTTTTCCTCCTTTACTAATATAACAATGAGCGGAACATATCTTTTGCATGTTTAAAAGCATGAGCATTCTACAGGAGTATTAAGGCCACACTGGAAACAAATAACACTGGAGTTGTGAGAAATAAATAAATTCACGTTTTTTTTTTTTTTAATTAAGTTGTCCTATTAAGAAAAAAAAAAGAAAGAAAAATATCGCATAATACAGTTTTAGTTTTAGTTAGAAAATACAACAATTAAGTTGTGGTATTACAATCAATCAATCAATCAATCAATCTTTATTTATATAGCCCTAAATCAAAACAATATGTATTTGAATGTGGGAGTACAAATGTACGGAGCTCCTAAAAGGACATGGGGGAAATTTTGTTATTATTTTTTTATACATGTATCTTTTTTTTATACATGTATCTTTTTATAAAGTTATAAAAAAAATGTTATAATTTTTTTTTTTAGACATATATCTCATGCGCACAAGATAGTTTATTTAGCGCACGCGATACATGTCTAAAAAAATAAAATAACATTTTTCAATTTTTTTTTATAACTTTATAAAAAGTTTCTAGTGCGTACGAGATAGTTTCTCGTGCGCACTAGATACGTCTTAAAAAAATAAAAAATAAAAATTAAACATTTTTTTAGACATGTATCTTGTGCGCACGAGAAACTTTTTATAAAGTTATAAAAAAAATGTTATCATTTTTTTTTTTAGACATATATCTCATGCGCACAAGATAGTTTATTTAGCGCACGCGATACATGTCTAAAAAAATAAAATAACATTTATTTTTTATTTTTATAACTTTATAAAAAGTTTCTAGTGCGCACGAGATAGTTTCTCGTGCGCACTAGATACATGTCTTAAAAAAATAAAAAATGAAAAATAAAAAATAAAAATTATAAAAAAAATTTTAGACATGTATCTTGTGCGCACGAGAAACTTTTTATAAAGTTATGAAAAAAAATTTTATCATTTTTTTTAGACATATATCTCATGCGCACAAGATAGTTTATTTAGCGCACGCGATACATGTCTAAAAAAATAAAATAACATTTTTTAATTTTTTTTTATAACTTTATAAAAAGTTTCTAGTGCGTACGAGATAGTTTCTCGTGCGCACTAGATACATGTCTTAAAAAAATAAAAAATAAAAAATAAAAATTATAAACATTTTTTTAGACATGTATCTTGTGCGCACGAGAAACTTTTTATAAAGTTATAAAAAAAATGTTATAATTTTTTTTAGACATATATCTCATGCGCACAAGATAGTTTATTTAGCGCACGCGATACATGTCTAAAAAAATAAAATACATTTTTTTTTTTTTTATAACTTTATAAAAAGTTTCTAGTGCGTACGAGATAGTTTCTCGTGCGCACTAGATACGTCTTAAAAAGATAAAAAATAAAAATTAAACATTTTTTTAGACATGTATCTTGTGCGCACGAGAAACTTTTTATAAAGTTATAAAAAAAATGTTATCATTTTTTTTTTAGACATATATCTCATGCGCACAAGATAGTTTATTTAGCGCACGCGATACATGTCTAAAAAAATAAAATAACATTTTTTTTATTTTTTTTATAACTTTATAAAAAGTTTCTAGTGCGTACGAGATAGTTTCTCGTGCGCACTAGATACATGTCTTAAAAAAATGAAAAATAAAAAATAAAAATTATAAACATTTTTTTAGACATGTATCTAGTGCGCACGAGAAACTTTTTATAAAGTTATAAAAAAAATGTTATCATTTTTTTTTTTAGACATATATCTCATGCGCACAAGATAGTTTATTTAGCGCACGCGATACATGTCTAAAAAAATAAAATAACATTTTTAAAAATTTTTTATAACTTTATAAAAAGTTTCTAGTGCGTACGAGATAGTTTCTCGTGCGCACTAGATACATGTCTTAAAAAAATAAAAAATGAAAAATAAAAATTATAAACATTTTTTTAGACATGTATCTTGTGCGCACGAGAAACTTTTTATAAAGTTATAAAAAAAATGTTATCATTTTTGTTTTAGACATATATCTCATGCGCACAAGATAGTTTATTTAGCGCACGCGATACATGTCTAAAAAAATAAAATAACATTTTTTTTATTTTTTTTTATAACTTTATAAAAAGTTTCTAGTGCGTACGAGATAGTTTCTCGTGCGCACTAGATACATGTCTTAAAAAAATAAAAAATAAAAAATAAAAATTATAAACATTTTTTTAGACATGTATCTTGTGCGCACGAGAAACTTTTTATAAAGTTATAAAAAAAACGTTATCATTTTTTTTAGACATATATCTCATGCGCACAAGATAGTTTATTTAGCGCACGCGATACATGTCTAAAAAAATAAAATAAAATTTATTTTTTTTATAACTTTATAAAAAGTTTCTAGTGCGTACGAGATAGTTTCTCGTGCGCACTAGATACGTCTTAAAAAAATAAAAAATAAAAATTAAACATTTTTTTAGACATGTATCTTGTGCGCACGAGAAACTTTTTATAAAGTTATAAAAAAAATGTTATCATTTTTTTTTTTTTAGACATATATCTCATGCGCACAAGATAGTTTATTTAGCACACGAGATACATGTCTAAAAAAATAAAATAATATTTTTTAATTTTTTTTATAACTTTATAAAAAGTTTCTCGTGCGCACTAGATACATGTCTTAAAAAAATAAAAAATAAAAATTATAAACATTTTTTCCCCCCCACGTCCCTTTAGGGGCTCCGTACAAATGTGATTAAAACAAATATTTTAGGAAAAAAGAGCCAGAGAGTAAAATAAAAAATATATAATTCTAACAACATTAAGGCAAAATAATGTGAGAAAAAAAGGTATAAGTTCACATATAATGTATGATTTTACTATCAAATAAGGTTG
>NC_084548.2:6157500-6170000 GCF_033978685.3 Nerophis lumbriciformis
TCCGTAAACCAGGCACGGGTAGATTTTGCGCTGTGTGCAGGCGCCAAGTCCTGTTGGAACTTGAAATCTCCATCTCCATAGAGCAGGTCAGCAGCAGGAAGCATGAAGTGCTCTAAAACTTGCTGGTAGACGGCTGCGTTGACCCTGGATCTCAGGAAACAGAGTGGACCGACACCAGCAGATGACATGGCACCCCAAACCATCACTGATGGTGGAAACTTTACACTAGACTTCAGGCAACGTGGATCCTGTGCCTCTCCTGTCTTCCTCCAGACTCTGGGACCTCGATTTCCAAAGGAAATGCAAAATTTGCATGGTTTGGGGTGCCATGTCATCTGCTGGTGTCGGTCCACTCTGTTTCCTGAGATCCAGGGTCAACGCAGCCGTCTACCAGCAAGTTTTAGAGCACTTCATGCTTCCTGCTGCTGACCTGCTCTATGGAGATGGAGATTTCAAGTTCCAACACGACTTGGCGCCTGCACACAGCGCAAAATCTACCCGTGCCTGGTTTACGGACCATGGTATTTCTGTTCTAAATTGGCCCGCCAACTCCCCTGACCTTAGCCCCATAGAAAATCTGTGGGGTATTGTGAAAAGGAAGATGCAGAATGCCAGACCCAAAAACGCAGAAGAGTTGAAGGCCACTATCAGAGCAACCTGGGCTCTCACAACACCTGAGCAGTGCCAGAAACTCATCGACTCCATGCCACGCCGCATTAACGCAGTAATTGAGGCAAAAGGAGCTCCAACCAAGTATTGAGTATTGCACATGCTCATATTTTTCATTTTCATACTTTTCAGTTGGCCAACATTTCTAAAAATCCCTTTTTTGTATTAGCCTTAAGTAATATTCTAATTTTGTGACACACGGAATTTTGGATTTTCATTTGTTGCCACTTCAAATCATCAAAATTAAATGAAATAAACATTTGAATGCATCAGTCTGTGTGCAATGAATAAATATAATGTACAAGTTACACCTTTTGAATGCAATTACTGAAATAAATCAAGTTTTTCAAAATATTCTAATTTACTGGCTTTTACCTGTATATATATCTATATAAATATCTATATATCTATATATCTATATATATATATATGTATACATACATATATACACATATATACAATATTAAATATTTATTTTTACATTGAAACAAACAAATGAACCCAAAAAATTGTATTTAAAGTTCCCCAATTATGCAAAAGTAAGTTCTAACTAGGGATGGACACTTTTCACGTTTGTACCAATTCCTGTCATCTGGGAATCAATGCAGTTACTAAACTGTCATTTTTGTTTTGTTTTCACATGGTAATAAATGTTAATTGTTTAGTAAACTCTATTTTGTTCATTTAACACTGAGCTGATAATAACTTTGCTGTCCAGTTGTAATATCTTGTTTTCTTATTACATTTATGAGTCTCATTTGCAAGTATAATATAGTAGACTTTGCATTTGCTCAGTGTGCAATAGTGTTTTTTTTGTTTTATTATTTATACATAATTTCCCGATTGTGGGATAAATAAAGCCAATCCTATCCTATCTTATTAGCAGCCAGTACTGTAAAGACTATGGTCTGTTACAGTAGTCAGAAAGTAGTCTTTGCTATTCAGTTGAGTGTGTCAGTCTTGTCTTTTGTTGGGCCCTACAAAGTGTTAAGGCCTTAACTAGGCTTTGCCACACATCTTAAAGTAAAGTCAGAAGCTCTGCCAACTATCTGTCAGCTACCGACATGGAAACTGTAAGTTTGATCATTTTAGTTAACAAATAGGCGAAACCTTATATGATGTTGCTGTACAAATGTGAGTGTAACCACCTTGTCAACGGTAGCCGTCCTGTCTGGCTGAGCAATTGCAGGTCTGTCCACCGGTTTGAACCCTGCCTGTCTCACAGTGTCCAAGGTGTGTCTTCGCTCTTGAGACCTGAGAGACAAACAAGGACACAACAAATGCTCTTTTTATCGAACATATTGCTCCAGCATTAAAGGGGAACTGTACTTTTAAAAAAAAATGTATCCTATTGTTCACAATCATGATGTAAGACATGACCCCGGATGTTTTTTTTTAATGCATTGTAAATATTAAATAAATGCCATCAAAAGTCCGCTTACAGTGGAGCCTATTAAAGCTGCTCTACTCTGCTATAAAGCCCCTAAAAACATCCAAACACCTCCATTAAAAGGTTTTATATACATGATGTACAAACCCCGTTTCCATATGAGTTGGGAAGTTGTGTTAGATGTAAATATAAACGGAATACAATGATTTGCAAATCCTTTTCAAGCCATATTCAGTTGAATATGCTACAAAGACAACATATTTGATGTTCAAACTCATAAACTTTTTTTTTTTTTTTGCAAATAATAATTAACTTCGAATTTCATGGCTGCAACACGTGACAAAGTAGTTGGGAAAGGGCATGTTCACCACTGTGTTACATGGCCTTTCCTTTTAACAACACTCAGTAAACGTTTGGGAACTGAGGAGACACATTTTTTAAGCTTCTCAGGTGGAATTCTTTCCCATTCTTGCTTGATGTACAGCTTAAGTTGTTCAACAGTCCGGGGGTCTCCGTTGTGGTATTTTAGGCTTCATAATGCGCCACACATTTTCAATGGGAGACAGGTCTGGACTACAGGCAGGCCAGTCTAGTACCCGCACTCTTTTACTATGAAGCCACGTTGATGTAACACGTGGCTTGGGCATTGTCTTGCTGAAATAAGCAGGGGCGTCCATGGTAACGTTGCTTGGATGGCAACATATGTTGCTCCAAAACCTGTATGTACCTTTCAGCATTAATGGCGCCTTCACAGATGTGTAAGGTACCCATGTCTTGGGCACTAATACACCCCCATACCATCACACATGCTGGCTTTTCAACTTTGCGCCTATAACAATCCGGATGGTTCTTTTCCTCTTTGGTCCGAAGGACACGACGTCCACAGTTTCCAAAAACAATTTGAAATGTGGACTCGTCAGACCACAGAACACTTTTCCACTTTGTATCAGTCCATCTTAAATGAGCTCAGGCCCAGTGAAGCCGACGGCGTTTCTGGGTGTTGTTGATAAACGGTTTTCGCTTTGCATAGGAGAGTTTTAATTTGCACTTACAGATGTAGCGACCAACTGTAGTTACTGACAGTGGGTTTCTGAGCCCATGTGGTGATATCCTTTACACACTGATGTCGCTTGTTGATGCAGTACGGCCTGAGGGATCGAAGGTCACGGGCTTAGCTGCTTACGTGCAGTGATTTCTCCAGATTCTCTGAACTCTTTGATGATATTACAGACCGTAGATGGTGAAATCCCTAAATTCCTTGCAATAGCTGGTTGAGAAAGGTTTTTCTTAAGCTGTTCAACAATTTGCTCACGCATTTGTTGACAAAGTGGTGACCCTCGCCCCATCCAGGGTTCCTGGTTCAATCCCCACCTCCTACCAACCTAGTCATTACCGTTGTGTCCTTGGGCAAGACACTTTACCCACCTGCTCCCAGTGCCACCCACACTGGTTTAAATGTAACTTAGATATTGTGTTTCACTATGTAAAGCGCTTTGAGTTACTAGAGAAAAGCGCTATATAAATATAATTCACTTCACCTCAATGGCGTTTTTAAGGACAAAAATTAATTTATTCCATTTTGGAAAAAAGGCTGTAACATACCAAATTGTGGAAAAAGTGAAGCGCTGTGAATACTTTCACTGTATGGCTACTTGAGAATGCCGTGTTTTCTTTCACAAGTGTGTTTAAGGCGCGTGTCAGTCTTACGCAGGCAGGTGTCTCGCAGCCGGGGAAGTTGGTGGCTTTCGACCGGGGCTCCCGTCGCTTCCTCTCTGTCGCCCTGGCAACGAAGCGCCGTCGCTGTTTACCCGCATCCTGTCGAAGGGCACGCAGAGAACTTTTGAACTTGGTACTGAGAATGTATACCTCCTGTACTACACTTACAAAACCCCAAAACCAGTGAAGTCGGCATGTTGTGTAAATGGTAAATAAAAACAGAATACAATGATTTGTAAATTATTTTCAACTTATATTCAATTGAATAGACTGCAAAGACAAGATATTTAATGTTCCAACTGAGAAACTTTTTTTTTTTTTTGCAAATAATCATTAACTTGGAATTTATTGGCAGCAACACATTGCAAAAAAGTTGTCACAGGGGCATTTTTACCACTGTGTTACATGGCCTTTCCTTTTTAACAACACTCAGTAAACGTTTGGCTTCATAATGCGCCACACATTTCCAATGGGAGACAGGTCTGGACTACAGGCAGGCCAGTCTAGTACCCATACTATTTTACTATGAAGCCACGCTGTTGTAACACGTGCAGAATGTGGCTTGGCATTGTCTTGCTGAAATAAGCAGGGGCGTCCATGATAACGCTGCTTGGATGGCAACATATGTTGCTCCAAAACCTGTATGTACCTTTCAGCATTAATGGTGCCTTCACAGATGTGTAAGTTACCCATGTCTTGGGCACTAATACACCCCCATACCATCACACATGCTGGCATCTGAACTTTGCGCCTATAACAGTCCGGATGGTTCTTTTCCTCTTTGGTCCGTCTACGGTTTCCAAAAACTATTTGAAATGTGGACTTGTCAGACTACAGAACACTTTTACACTTTGCACCAGTCCATCTTAGATGCGCTCGGGCCCAGCGAAGCCGGCGGCGTTTCTGGGTGTTGTTGATAAATGGCTTTGGATTTCTGCAGATTCTCTGAACATTTTGATGACATTACGGACCATAAATGGTGAAATCCCTAAATTCATTGCAATAGCTTGTTGAGAAAGGTTGTTCTTAAACTGTTCGACAATTTGCTCACGCATTTTTTTTTTTCGTTCTTTCTTTTAGTTTATTTCGAACATGAACACACTTACATCATAATACATCACACAATTTCATATCATTTCATTTTACATCATGCCCGAAAAGGAGTAGGAAGAAGCAAAGCTTATTTAATCCTACCCCTTTCCCACTTCAAAGCGTATACAAATATATAGAATCATTTACTGACCTTTTTATATAATAAAATAACATCTATGAATTAGTATACAACAGTTTTGTAATATGTAATTAATTAATTAATTCAGTCATTATTAACATACTGAGATGAAGAATATCTTATTTTCAATAATGTTGAAAGTATTTCTCATAATTCTTCTTCTTTGTACTCTGTAAGCACTTTTATTTTGAACAACCTCTTAAACTGGATCATATCAGTACAATTTTTTACTTCTTTACTTAATCCATTCCATAATTTAATTCCACATACTGATATGCTAAAAGTTCTAAGTGTTGTACGTGCATATAAATGTTTTAAATTATTTTTTCCTTTGTTGACAAAGTGGTGACCCTCGCCCCATCCTTGTTTGTGAATGACTGAGCATTTCACGGAAGCTGCTTTTGTACCCAATCATGGCACCCACCTGTTCCCAATTTGCCTGTTCACCTGTGGAGTGTTCCAAATAAGTGTTTGATGAGCATTCCTCAACTATATCAGTCTTTTTTGCCACTTGTGCCAGCTTTTTTTTGGAACATGTTGCAGGCATCACACTCCAAATGAGCTAATATTTGCAAAAAATAACAAATCATTGTATTCTATTTTTATTTACGATTTACACAAGGTGCCAACTTCACTGGTTTTGGGTTTTGTATATCTGCTAAATCTATCTGGTACTTGTTTATTGTTTTACTGAATTTACTTTCAATTGGCACGGAATGAAAAAAACCCTTTGTAAGCGAGGTGTGAGGTGCGTGTGTGTATGTACCGAACAGTGTTCTCTGTATGCGGATCTTCTGTTGTCAGATTTCCAGTGCTTCCTCCTCCTCCTCCTTCATCCCTTTTCCCTCTCTCAGAACTAAAGGGAGAGAAAAAAACACAAATTTGACTATAAGAAGTGTGAATACAGCAGGCCTGGGCAATTATTTTGACTCAGAGGGGCCAAATTTAGAGAAAAAAATGTGTCTGGGGTCTGGTATATCTATTTTTAGGAACACTAATACAAAACCTCACAATAATGTCTGATTGAATGCTAAAACGTTATGACAGACCGCCTTAAACGGAATGGAATTGTACACTTTTTTTACTGAATGAAACACCTAGAATGTACATGAAAATAAAGAATGTGGGATTTACAATATTAACTATGAACGATAAAACACTGAATATTGACAACATGAACATCACACCCCGTCTCCATCCATATATTTTACAATCAAGCAAAACGCAACAAAAATGCAACAAACACAGCGAAATATGAACGTGAAGGGTAAAAATAAACCCACCTACAATCTGATATATCTGATACATCACTAAGCTTTAGAACTTTGTTGTAAAAATATCCTTCTGCTTCTGTCCCTGACACCCGCATTTCAGGCTGGCCGCTCTGGAAACTCTCTGTGGAAACGCTCCCCACCCACACTACTTGGTGCCTCGTCTGAGCTGCTGTGACTTAGATTACCCATCCATCCATCCATCTTCTTCCGCTTATCCGAGGTCGGGTCGCGGGGGCAGCAGCCTAAGCAGGGAAGCCCAGACTTCCCTCTCCCCAGCCACTTCGTCCAGCTCCTCCCGGGGGATCCCGAGGCGTTCCCAGGCCAGCCGGGAGAGATAGTCTTCCCAGCGTGTCCTGGGTCTTCCCCGTGGCCTCCTACCGGTCGGACGTGCCCGAAACACCTTCCTAGGGAGGCGTTCGGGTGGCATCCTGACCAGATGCCCGAACCACCTCATCTGGCTCCTCTCGATGTGGAGGAGCAGCGGCTTTACTTTGAGCTCCCCCCGAATGACAGAGCTTCTCACCCTATCTCTAAGGGAGAGCCCCGCCACTCGGCGGAGGAAACTCATTTCGGCCGCTTGTACCCGTGATCTTGTCCTTTCGGTCATGACCCAAAGCTCATGACCATAGGTGAGGATGGGAACGTAGATCGACCGGTAAATCGAGAGCTTTGCCTTCCGGCTCAGCTCCTTCTTCACCACAACGGATCGATACAGCGTCCGCATTACTGAAGACGCCGCACCGATCCGCCTGTCGATCTCACGATCCACTCTTCCCCCACTCGTGAACAAGACTCCCAGGTACTTGAACTCCTCCACTTGGGGCAAGATCTCCTCCCCAACCCGGAGATGGCACTCCACCCTTTTCCGGGAGAGAACCATGGACTCGGACTTGGAGGTGCTGATTCCCATCCCAGTCGCTTCACACTCGGCTGCGAACCGATCCAGTGAGAGCTGAAGATCTTGGCCGGAGGAAGCCATCAGGACCACATCATCTGCAAATAGCAGAGACCTAATCCTGCAGCCACCAAACCAGATCCCCTCAACGCCTTGACTGCGCCTAGAAATTCTGTCCATAAAAGTTATGAACAGAATGGGTGACAAAGGGCAGCCTTGGCGGAGTCCAACCCTCACTGGAAACGTGTCCGACTTACTGCCGGCAATGCGGACCAAGCTCTGACACTGATTATACTTAGATTACCATAGTAACTAATTAGATGACCATAGTAACTAATTACATTACCATAGAAACTAGTATATCATGCAAAAGCACAGATTCCAACCATTGAATTGATTAACGTGGACCAAGTTGAAACAAGTTGAAAACCTTATTGGGGTGTTACCATTTAGTGGTCAATTGTATGGAATATGTACTGTACTGTGCAATCTACTAATAAAAGTCTCAATCAATCAATGAAATACTTTGTATAGTTCAAGACTTATGGTCATTTTAAAACATCACTGCGCATTATAATGGCAGCGGCGGTTTTTTAAATTATTTGGGAATGTCCGGACAGATTGAAAAGTCCAACTCTTAATTACCGATTCCGATATCAACTGATACCGATATATACAGTCGTGGAATTAACACATTATTATGCCTAATTTTGTTGTGATGCCCCGCTGGATGCATTAAACAATGTAACTTTACCATGAATTGATTAACGTGGACCCCGACTTAAACAAGTTGAAACACTTATTGGGGTGTTACCATTTAGTGGTCAATTGTACGGAATATGTACTGTACTGTGCAATCTACTAATACAAGTTTCAATCAATCAATCAAAAACAAGGTTTTCCAAAATAAGAGAACAACTTCAACTAGGGATGTCTGATAATGGCTTTTTGCCGATACCCGATATTCCGATATTGTCCAACTCTTGAATTACCGATACCGATATCAACTGATACTGATATACACAGTCGTGGAATTAACACATTATGATGCATAATTTGGACAACCAGATATGGTGAAGATAAGGTACTTTAAAAAAAAAAATTAATAAAATAAAATAAGATAAATAAATTAAAAACATTTTATTGAATAAAAAAGAAAGTAAAACAATATAAAAACAGTTACATAGAAACTAGTAATGAATGAAAATGAGTAAAATTAAGTGTTAAAGGTTAGTACTATTAGTGGACCAGCAGCACGCACAATCATGTGTGCTTACGGACTGTATCCCTTGCAGACTGTATTGATATATATTGATATATAATGTAGGAACCAGGATATTAATAACAGAAAGAAACAACCCTTTTGTGTGAATGAGTGTAAATGGGGTAGTGAAGTTTTTTTGAGTTGGTGCACTAATTGCCAGTGTATTTTGTGTTTTTTATGTTGATGTAATAAAAAACAAACAAACAAAAAAAAAAACGATACCGATAATAAAAAAAACGATACCGATAATTTCCGATATTACATTTTAACGCATTTATCGGACATCTCTAACTTCAACTAAAGTTATGGAAAAAAGTGCCAACATGGCACTGCCATATTTATTATTGAAGTCACAAAGTGCATTATTTTTTTTAACATGCCTCAAAACAGCAGCTTGGAATTTGGGACATGCTCTCCCTGAGATAATCCTGATACCCACTACAACTATGGGAAATACTATACTTTGACTTTCACAAAGTGCAATATTTTTTTTTTTTTTTTAAACATGCCTCAAAACAACAGTTACAAAAACACTGAAGGCACACAGCTTCAGTCCAGAGTATACTAGAGCATACTTGCCAACCTTTGGACCCCGACTTAAACAAGTTGAAAACCTTATTGGGGTGTTACCATTTAGTGGTCAATTGTACGGAATATGTACTGTACTGTGCAATCTACTAATACAAGTTTCAATCAATCAATCAAAACCTCCGAATTCGGGAGAGGGGTTTGGTGGTAGCGGGGGGTGTATATTGTAGCATCCCGGAAGAGTTAGTGCTGCAAGGGGTTCTGGGTATTTGTTCTGTTGTGTTTATGTTGTGTTACGGTGCGGATGTTCTCCCGAAATGTGTTTGTCATTCTTGTTTGGTGTGGGTTCACAGTGTGGCGCATATTTGTAACAGTGTTAAAGTTGTTTATACGGCCACCCTCGGTGTGACCTGTATGGCTGTTGACCAAGTATGCTTGCATTCACTCATATTATGTGACGGTGTTTGTATGGAGGAAAATCGGACATGATGACAGGTTGTAGAGGACGCTAAAGGCAGTGCCTTTAAGGCACGCCCCCAATATTGTTGTCCAGGTGGAAATCGGGAGAAATTCGGGAGAATGGTTGCCCCGGGAGATTGTCGGGAGGGGCACTGAAATTCGGGAATCTCCCAGGAAAATCGGGAGGTTGAAACCGATACCGATCATTTCCGATATTACATTTTAAAGCATTTATCGGACATCTGTAATCATTAAGGATGCTCTGATCAAAGATCATAATAGTTTATATGACATCATATCTCACCCTTCCAGCACGCTGATGTACTTGTGCGGTATGAGACCTTTGACCCCTCCAGCTTCGCCCCTCCACCAATCACAGGAGGCCTTGCTGTGAAGAAGGAGGAGTTCTCCCTGCTTGAACGACAGCTCGGCCGGCGATCTCGCCACGTAGTCGAACATCGCCACGGCTTCCCATTCTATACACACATGTTGATGTCAATTCAATGCATGCACAAGGAGGACCTCGTTCGTTGCTGTTAATTGGTTCCGAGCCTGACCGTTGTAAATTAATATCCGCAAAGTAGGAACATTTTTAATGACTAGAACATGGAAAACATTTTTTATGATATTTTAACATACTGTCGTCATGTTACACTCCTTTATTCCAATGCTGTCTGAGGCTGAGCCAATCAGTGGCCACAATACTGAACAGTGTGCTGTGAGTGGTTGGTCTCATCTGGCCAATACCAATGTAGTATTGTTCTTTTTGGTTCATTTAGCCATTTTTATGCTTAAAAAAAGTTACATTTAGGACAAAATTATATACAAAACCCAAAACCAGTCAAGTTGTCACGTTGTGTAAATGGTAAATAAAAAGAGAATACAATGATATGCAAATCCTTTTCAACTTATATTCAATTGAATAGACTGCAAAGACAAGATACTTAACGTTCAAACTGGAGAACTTTGTTATTTTTTGCAAATATTAGCTCATTTGGAGTGTGATGCCTGCAACATGTTTCAAAAAAGCTGGCACAAGTGGCAAACAAGAGTGAGAAAGTTGAGGAATGCTCATCAAACACTTATTTGGAACATCCCACAGGTGAACAGGCTAATTGGGAACAGGTGGGTGCCATGATTGGGTATAAAAGCAGCTTCCATGAAATGCTCAGTCATTCACAAACAAGGACGGGGCGAGGGTCACCACTTTGTCAACAAATGCCTGAGCAAATTGTTTAAGAACAACATTTCTCAACCAGCTATTGCAAGGAATTTAGGGATTTCACCATCTGCGTTCCGTAATATCATCAAAGGGTTCAGAGAATCTGGAGAAATCACTGCACGTAAGCAGCAAGGCTGAAAACTAACATTGAATGCCGGTGACCTTCGATCCCTCAGGCGGTACCGCATCAAAAACCGACATCAGTGTGTAAAGGATATCACCACATGGGCTCAGGAACACTTCAGAAAGGCATTCTCAGTAACTACAGTTCATCGCTACATCTGTAAATGCAGGTTAAAACTCTACTATGCAAAGCGAAAGCCATTTATCAACAACACCCAGAAACACCGCCAGCTTCGCTCGGCCCGAGCTCATCGAAGATGGACTGATGAAAAGTGTTCTGTGGTTTCACAGAGTCCACATTTCAAATTGTTTATGAAAACTGTGGACGTCGTGTCCTCCGGAACAAAGAGGAAAAGAACCATCCGGATTGTTATAGGCGCAAAGTTCAAAAGCCAGCATCTGTGATGGTATGGGGGTGTATTAGTGACCCAGACATGGGTAACTTACACATCTGTGAAGGCGCCATTAATGCTGAAAGGTACATACAGGTTTTGGAGCAACATATGTTGCCATCCAAGCAGTTATCATGGACGCCCCTGCTTATTTCAGCAAGACAATGCCAAGCCACGTGTTACATCAACGTGGCTTCATAGTAAAAGAGTGCGGGTACTAGACTGGCCTGCCTGTAGTCCAGACCTGTCTCCCATTGAAAATGTGTGGCGCATTATGAAGCCTAAAATAGCACAACGGAGACCCCCGGACTGTTGAACAACTTAAGCTGTACATCAAGCAAGAATGGGAAAGAATTCCACCTGAGAAGCTTCAAAAATGTCTCCTCAGTTCCCAAACGTTTACTGAGTATTGTTAAAAGGAAAGGCCATGTAACACAGTGGTGAACATGCCCTTTCACAACTACTTTTGCACGTGTTGCAGCCATGAAATTCTAAGTTAATTATTATTTGCAAAAAAAAAATTTAGTTTATGAGTTTGAACATCAAATATCTTGTCTTTGTAGTGCATTCAATTGAATATAAGTTGAGAAGGATTTGCAAATCATTGTATTCTGTTTCTATTTATTGATTTATACAACATGCCAACTTCACTGGTTTTGGGTTTTGTACTTTATGCTTAAAAAAACAACTACAAACATCTGCGATAGAGTAAAGCTATAAACTATGAAGCGGGGTGTGGTGAGGGACGACTGTACTGCACACATTCGTAAATGCAACAGTGTGTGGTGAGTGATGCCAGTTTCCTCACCGTCCTCACCGGGCAGGTGTTCGGCCTCGCCATCTCCTTCCTCCGTGATTGGTTCACTGCAGACAAGCCAAAAATAGTGAACTCATGTTTGTATTCATAGATTTCCTTGGAAGACCATGTGACCACGATGACAGTTTCTAATCTAAAATAAGCTACGGCAGGAAAAATGAAGCCAAGGCGTACTGAATGCATCACTGAGTGACCAACCACACGTTTACCATTAACCCTTATTTGTATACAACAGAGTGAGGTCAGCAAAAGTGGAATTAATAAAGTACAATGTTGCAGCGAGAGAGTAAGCTAATGTTAGCGTGTGTGTTTATTTTTGTTATTTATTCCCAAGCGGCCTCAAATGTCGCGATAACAAATTTGCTCGACTAAGAAGCACCCAGCAATGGTTTATGTCACTCATACTGAAATCTCTAACTCAATTTTATTGGTGCAGTTATGACTGCCCTCAGAGTGCTGTTTGTAACAGTGAATATGTATGAATATTAATGTATAATCGCCTCATGATATTATTACACAA
>NC_084548.2:6172500-6262500 GCF_033978685.3 Nerophis lumbriciformis
TGGTACTCAACAGAAGGATGTTGTTCTGGCCCAAGGACTTCAAAGCAAAGAGATGACAGGATCTGCCCAATTTCCAGACGAACTCTTTTATGGACCTCTTTTTGAACTATTTTACGAACTCTTTTTGAACTGACCAATTCTGTGAATTGTTTACGACCTTTTCTGTCAACTTTTTGCGACCTTTGTCCTTTGGAAACAGCCGTGGCCATGTGCGTCCAAAATAAAAGAAGGAGGCATACAATCTTTTGGCAGAGCGTGCTGAGATACTGTCCAAGGGTACAGTGTAAAGGCGACTCTCCTCAATATATTTAGTCCAAATTGAATTCTGTCTCTGTTTGATTCTTTGCCTCTTGTCTTGTTTAATAGATGTCATCTTTGTCAGATGTTTGAACCTGACAAAGATGACATGATATATTTGTACTGTGTCACAAACAGAAATGTAGAGGTAGGTAATTACACTACATTTACCATATTTTACAGACTATAAGGCGCACTTAAAATCATTTTTTTCCCTCAAAACTTGACAGTGCGCCTTATAACCCGGTGCGCCTAATCTACGGAATGATTCTGGTTTTGCTTACCGACCTCAACGCAATTTTATTTGGTACATAGTGTAATGATAAGTGTCAGAATAATTGTGTCTACGTTATCAAAAAACTATCAAATGAGTTCCCGGCGAGCAGACAAAAGCTGTTTTTGATCTTACCAATCAAAAGGCTTGTAAATCTCCACTGTGTAGGATGGGAAGCGACATGAAGGTGTCGGTTTCTTTGATGTATTGTAATCCACAGGAAGATTTTGTCTTGACCCGAGATCTACAAAGCAAAGAGGAAGCAGGGCCTGACCTTTTCTTTGAACTGTTTTGTAACCAAAGGCGGCGGCTGTTTACCACCCCCTTCCTTTAGAAACAGCTGTTGCCATGTAATCACGGAAAGTCCAAATAAAAGAGGGGGTGTACAATCTTTCGTCAGAGCGTACTGGGTGACTGTACAAGACTACAGCCCAGACGTTTCTCCTCAATTGAGCCAAATTTAATTCTGTCTGTTTAATTCCTTGCTTCTTGTCTTGTTTAATAGATGTCATCAGTGTTTGAACCTGACAATAAGTGTGACCAGTAGATGGCAGTCAAACATAAGAGATAAGCGTAGGCTGCACTGTGATGGCAATATGTCTCAAGTAAACAACATTTTAAATGTTCCATTGAAAATATAGAACATTACACACGGCGCTCAAAAATCTATCAAAATGTTTTAGTACGACTTTGGTAAGCTATGAAGCCGCACAGCTTGATGGATTGTCTTGGCGCATTAAACATACAAGTATTATTATGGTGTGTGTATAAGGTAAGTGTGGAGGGGGGCGTGGCCTGCGAGCCTGCCGCGGAACGGGGTGTGCCAGGACCGGCCTCGAAGACAGCAACAGGTGCGTAGATGGCCCAGGTGGGCCTTGTCGCCCTTTATTAGCAGCAGCCGGGAGGAGAGTGGGTGTTGGAGTTGTAGTGAGAGCGAGTCGGACTTAGACACAAAAGACAATTGCTGGAAAGCAACCTGCTGAATTATTGCAAAATAAACCGTGTTGTAACCCTGATCCGGGCTCTCATGTCGATGTTTGGTGGTCAGAAGAACCCACTGGAGGGCAACCTCCACAGTAAAACATTATCTGGCGTTTTGTTTCACAATGTTATGCAAAAGCAACTTTTCTTTCCTTCTGTTACCTGCTGATCTGTATTTGGGATCTGCATAAGTCCTGAAAATGTGCGCGCGTCCGCACTGACGCCATAGTCGTTCTTACATATATCTGTCAGTAAACTCGCCATGAACGCGCTAAAACATACCGGTGTAGTGAGTTTACATTATTCACCCAAGGATCTTTAGTTATTAGAGAGTTCCCGTCGGACGGTTTTTCCGGATGAGGAGATGCCTCTCCGTTGTTGTCAGAATAATTATCTATCTAAATTATCACAATACTTTGTGTTTCAATGAGTTCCTGGCAAGAGGACAAAAGCTGTCTTTGAACCTACCAAGAAGGATTGTAAAACTCCACTGTGTAAGGGGGCGAAGCAACATGAAGGTGTTCTGTTTTCTTTCATGTATTGTAATCAACAGAAATATATTGTTTTAACCCAAGGACTACAAAGCGGAGAGAAGGCAGTATCTGCCCAAGTTCCAGACACTGCCTTTTTGAACTCTTTTACGAACCTCATTTTGAACTGTTTTACGAACCTCTTATGGAACTCTTTTACGACCTCTTTTTTGAACCGACCTTTTCTGTGAACTGTTTATGACCCTCGTCCCTTAAAAACAGCTGTGGCCATGTGGTCAGGGAAGGTCCAAATAAAAGAAGGAGGCGTGCAATCTTTTGGCAGAACGTAATGACACTGTACAAGGGTACGGATGTACACCTTTCTCCTCACTGAACCACATTGAATTATGTCTCTGTTTGATTGTTTGCTTCTTGTCTTGTTTAATAGATGTCATCAGTGTTTGAACCTGACAGTTGTTGACTGAAGTAAAGTCTGAATGTCATTAAAACAGTTAGCTCCATCTTTTGACACTTCTTCCACTTCCGTCCTTGCACGCTACACCGCTACAACAAAGATGACGGGGAGAAGACGCTGTCGAAGGTGAGCCACGTAAATAAGACCGCCCACAAAACGGCGCATCATAAAGCGACTGTCAGAAAGCGACTTGAAGATGATGTGTAAAACATCATCTATGCAACATTTTGACCAAAGAACCACCATTACATGTTATGTAGACCCCAAGGAAGTCTTTTACATTTAGAAAAAAATTATAATAATATGACCCCTTTAATTTAACCTAATATATGAAAAAAGATCAAAAATAGACAATTCATCAACAGTGCGCCTTATAATCCGGTGCGCCCTATGGTCCGGAAAATACGATACTTTTTTGACACATATCATTTCCAGGTGTTTGCGGGCCAGTTAAAATGATGTCACAGGTCAAATCAGGCCTCCGGGCCTTGAGTTTGACACCTGTGCATTAAATCTATAAGAAAAATGCAAAATAAAATGTAATAACGGACAAAAAAACCCTTTGAGTCGGCCTACTCTTCTTCTAATGCAGGGCTTTTCAACGAGCGCTTTTTGCATCTAATCTATTAACATCCAGGACAAAGCTACGAACAATGGCAGACCGGGCTTTGTGGAACGCTCTCCCTGGCCACCTGAGGGCACCACAGACTGTGGATGCTTTTAAAAAAGGCTTAAAAATTCTTCTTTTTCAAAAAAGCCTTTTTTTTTCTTCTTTTTTTTAAGATATATGCATACTAGTTTTAGCTATTTTGCTGTTCTAGTTTTTATTTGTATTTATTTTTTATATATTTTTATTTGTATTGTATTTATTTTTTAATACACTGTAGCACTTTGAGGTTGTTTACTCAATGTAAAGTGTTTTTTACAAATAAAATCTATTATTATTATTATTATTATCCTGCGGCGTATTCTGAAAATATTATCAAACATAAAAAGTGGAATAAAAGAGCAAACAGGTGTAATGTATTGAGAAATTGCTGAAATGTTAACGCTAAGAGAAAAATCTATATATTGTAGTGTTTTGAAAAATAGAAAAATATCAAAATTCACCCCATGTCATTCCTGGTGGAATACATTAAAAATGTTTACCTCTGAAGTTTATTTTTTTGTACAAACCCCAACTAATTTCTCAGGAGAACAGGCTCACAAGTGGAAACATGTGTTAACTCACTGATTGAGGAACGCAAACAGGTACCGCATAATGATGAGCAGAGGGCGTGGGAAGGTGGAGACGATTGCCTTAATCTGCGCCGCTTTCTCCGTCATGCACTCGATTGCTGAACGTGTGGGATTTAAAAAGCAGAAGTTGAAGGGGAGGGAGAGGGGAGAACAAACAACGGCACGTGGAATAAGGAGGAGGAAATCAAGTGTGACAAATTCCAGCGAGCGCAAGAGGCAAACGTCTGGTGCCAGGGAGACAAGAAGGGTCTTACGGACACACTCCAGCAGAGGCAGGTAGCTGTCATAGGGGAAGAGAGGCGGCTCAAGGCCCCTGAAGTAAAGCTTCAAGACCCCGGCCACAGAGTCCAGGTCACACTCGCTGTCTGACAGAGGGTCTTCTCCTGTACGGGATATAAAGTACGTACAAATATACTGAAGCAAGGAAAACATTTGTCCATTCATCCAAAATAACACCAACTCATCCGAACAAGCAGAAAAGGGGCATTTATGTGTCATAGTTGTATAATTTCCGACTGTCTGTGAGGCCGTGAATGTGTACAGGCTGAGTCCTGGCCAGAGGTGGGTAGAGTAGCCAGAAATTGTACTCAAGTAAGAGTACTGTTACTTTAGAGATTTATTACTCAAGTAAAAGTAAGGAGTAGTCACCCAAATATTTACTTGAGTAAAAGTAAAACGTATGTTGTGAAAAAACTACTCAAGTACTGAGTAACTGATGAGTAACATACACACTCATATCATATATATATATATATATATATATATATATATATATATATATATATATATATATATATATACATACATACATATACATTGATATATACAGTATATAATTTATAAGTATTTATTTTGCTGTTTTTGTTTACATGTTAAAGGTGTTTTAATGAATATACATGCATGTTTAACATATAGATTCCTTTCTTTAATGAAGACAAGAATATAAGTTGGTGTATTACCTGATTCTGATGACTTGCATTGATTGTAATCAGACAGTCGTGATGATAACGTCCACGTTTTCAAATGGAGGAGAAGAAAAGTTCCTCCTTTCTGTCTAATACCACATGAAAGTGGTTGGTTTTTGGCATCCTATTTGTCCAGTTTCCATATTCGTTTTTATGCACTTTACAAGAAATACATTGGCGTCAAACTCCGTAGCTTGCTAGCTTGTTTACGCTGGCTTTCGGAGACTCTTGTTTTGAAAGCGCAGGCGCGATGGCGCGGCACTTTTATTGTGAAGACAGGAACGTCCTCATGTGCGGTCAGTCTTGAGGCTTTTGACGGTACGGTTGAAATAAAACAAGTATCTTTTTTCCCTCACACTTTTGATTGATTGATTGGAACTTTTATTAGTAGATTGCACAGTACAGTACACATTCCGTACAATTGACCACTAAATGGTAACACCCCAATAAGTTTTTCAACTTGTTTAAGTCAGGTCATGTGACCACCTGGCTCTGTTTGATTGGTCCAACGTCACCAGTGACTGCATCTGATTGGTGGAACAAAGTGGAACGTCACCAGTAAGGCAGGCACTTTGAAGGTCTGTCTGACGGACCAAAACAAACAAAGCGTGCATAACAGATCGATAAAAATTAGTAGCGAGTAGCGAGCTGAATGTAGATAAAAGTAGCGGAGTAAAAGTAGCGTTCCTTCTCTATAAATATACTTAAGTAAAAGTAAAAGTATGTTGCATTAAAACTACTCTTAGAAGTACAATTTATCCCAAAAGTTATTCAAGTAGATGTAACGGAGTAAATGTAGCGCGTTACTACCCACCTCTGGTCCTGGCTAGTGATTAGCTGAGAATGTACAGCAGAGAGTGTGCGTGCTATTTTGAAGAAACCCCAATATAAAAGATGTTTTCAGTTATTTCAACTTTTTTTTTGTCAAGTACATAACTCCGCATGTGTTCATTCATAGTTTTGATGCCTTCAGTGACAATCTACAATGTAAATTCATGAAAATAAAGAAAACGCATTGAATGAGAAGGTGTGTCCAAACTTGTATGTGTGGGGAAAAAAATCACAAGACTACTTCCTCTCTACAGGCCTGTTTCATGAGGGATTCCCTCAATCATCAGGAGATTTTAATAGAAGCATTCACATACCATGGTTTATATAGGGCACAGAGTGGGTAGGTACAGGCTGGCGTAGGGGCGTGGTGATTGGCTCATGTGTTACCTAGGAGGTGTTTCCGTCTGTGGCGGCATGCTGATACAATTTCGCTGCGCTTGTTGAGGGATGACAGGTCTGGGCGGTATATAATAAACAGTTTCTCTTTCAAGCATAGGTTGCATCTTTTATTACCACTGTTGTAAGGTGTGCTGGATGCAAGAATTTGCCATGTTATTGAATATTCAACATTATTGTCTTTGAGGTCCCAAATGTGTTTGCTGAGTTCTGTAGTATTCCGCAGGTTTTGGTTCCTGAAAGAAGCCTTGTGATTGTTCCATCTGGTTTTGAACTCTCCCTCGGTTAATCCTACATATGTGTCGGATGTGTTAATGTCCTTGCGTGTTACCTTTGATTGGTAAACGACTGATGTTTGTAAGCACCCCCCGTTGAGAGGGCAATCGGGTTTCTCGCGGCAGTTGCAGCCTTTGTTGGTTTTGGAGTCGCTCTGTCTGGGGGCAGACGACTCCTTTGCAATTGCTTTGTTGTGGTTTGAAATAATTTGTCGTGTATTGTGCATACAGCTGTAGCTCAATTTAATGTTGTTCCCGTTGAATACTTTTCTTAGGGTGTTGCCTTTGGGGAAGTGTTTGTCGATCAGAGTGAGGAATTTGTGGCCAATATTAGTTGAGACGTTTTTGCTGTATGGGGGGTTGTACCAGATAATGTTGTTTAATGCTTAAAAGAGAAACTGTTTATTATATACCGCCCAGACCTGTCATCCCTCAAGAAGCGCAGCGAAATTGTATCAGCATGCCGTCACAGACGGAAACACCCCCTAGGTAACACATGAGCCAATCACTACGCCCCTACGCCAGCCTGTACCTACCCACTCTGTGCCCTATATAAACCATGGTATGTGAATGCTTCTATTAAAATCTCCTGATGATTGAGGGAACCCCTCATGAAACAGGCCTTTAGAGATGAAGTAGTCTTGTGATTTTTTTCCCACACATACATATATTGCGCTCTACCACGGTATCGAGCACTATTTTTTGGATAATCTAATTAAGACATATGGGAATAAGCGGTAGAAAATGGATGGATGGATGGATATATATATGTATATACATATATATATACATACATGTGAGTAGTGTACTGTAATATCATGCCTGTAGTGTATTGTAATTAAATAAAGCATCTAAATAAATGTATTATCGAAATTTCTACATTCACTTCAGAACTGTATAAAGAAAGTTACACTAACGTGTAGTTACAATTCTAAAATAAAACCTGTTTCTTTATTAATTTTCATACCAAATCAGTGTGCTGAAGTGTGAGGGTTTGTGTGCACGCTGATTAAGTTCACACACATTCTATAACATGTGATCGGCGATCACAATGACTCGATATTACTTTACACAAGAGCGCTGATTGTAACGTTACTATGATCACTTATTTGTGCACAAATAAAAGATGTATGATCTACAATATCTTACATCCTGGGCCACTAATCGCCTGCGGGCCCTAGTTTGGACATCCCTCGCTTACATTATTATTAAAATAATATTTTAGTTCCTTTAAAATCACTTCAATTAATTGTGTATTTTGTTAGATGGAATTTTTCTTAGTATTGACTATACAAACTGTTAGAATCATTTTCTTTAAGTTATCACAAAAACTTTGTGTTTCAATGAGTTCCCAGCGAGAAGACCAAAAGCTGTCTTTGAACCTACCAAGAAGAAGGCTTGTAAAACTCCACTGTGTAGGATGGGAAGCAACATGAAGGAGTTTCTGTTTTCTTTCATGTATTGTAATCAACAGAAAGATATTGTTTTAACCCAAGGACTACAAAGCGGAGAGAAGGCAGGATCTGCCCAAGTTCCAGACGACCTCTTTTTGAACCTCCTTTTTGAACTGTTTTACGACCTCTTTTTTGGAACCGACCTTTTCTGTGAACTGTTTACGACCCTCGTCCCTTAGAAACAGCTGTGGCCATGTGGTCAGGGAAGGTCCAAATAAAAGAAGGAGGCGTGCAAACTTTTGGCAGAGCGTGCTGAGACACTGTGCAAGGGTACATTGTCCAGGCGACTCTCCTCAAATTGAGCCAAATTGAATTCTGTCTCTGTTTAATTCTTTGCTTCTTGTCTTGTTTAATAGATGTCATCAGTGTTTGAACCTGACACAAACTATGTGCCTGACAAACAAAACCCATGTCAACATCTGATCTTTTTCAGCGTCCTTTCACACAATTTTTTCTGTGTTTGTGTTAAGTTTATGACAGATTCACCTCGCTCAAACGCATCCTTGATCAGATTCACTTCTCTCTGTGACCCGGGAACTCTGAAGATTCCCTCATGGTGCAGACCTGAAAGACAAAAAACACTTGCTATACAAACCCCGTTTCCAGCCCCGCGACCCGACCTCGGATAAGCGGAAGAAGATGGATGGATGGATGGACAATGATTTGCAAATCCTTTTCAACCCATATTCAATTGAATGCACTACAAAGACAACATATTTGATGTTCGAACTCATAAACTTTATTTTATTTTTTTTGCAAATAATAATTAACTTAGAATTTCATGGCTGCAACACGTGCCAAAGTAGTTGGGAAAGGGCATGTTCACCACTGTGTTACATGGCCTTTCCTTTTAACAACACTCAGTAAATGTTTGGGAACTGAGGAGAACCATTTTTTGAAGCTTCTCAGGTGGAATTCTTTCCCATTCTTGCTTGATGTACAGCTTAAGTTGTTCAACAGTTTCCGTTGTGGTATTTTAGGCTTCATAATGCGCCACACATTTTCAATGGGAGACAGGTCTGGACTACAGGCAGGCCAGTCTAGTACCCGCACTCTTTTACTATGAAGCCACGTTGATGTAACACGTGGCTTGGCATTGTTTTGCTGAAATAAGCAGGGGCGTCCATTGTAACGTTGCTTGGATGGCAACATATGTTGCTCCAAAACCTGTATGTACCTTTCAGCATTAATGGCGCCTTCACAGATGTGTAAGTTACCCATGTCTTGGGCACTAATACACCCCCATACCATCACAGATGCTGGCTTTTCAACTTTGTGCCTATAACAATCTGGATGGTTCTTTTCCTCTTTGGTCCTAAGGACACGACGTCCACAGTTTCCAAAAACAATTTGAAATGTGGACTCGTCAGACCACAGAAAACTTTTCCACTTTGTACCAGTCCATCTTAGATGAGCTCAGGCCCAGCGAAGCCGACGGCGTTTCTGGGTGTTGTTGATAAACGGTTTTCGCCTTGCATAGGAGAGTTTTAACTTGCACTTACAGATGTAGCGACCAACTGTAGTTACTGACAGTGGGTTTCTGAAGTGTTCCTGAGTCCATGTGGTGATATCCTTTACACACCGATGTCGCTTGTTGATGCAGTACAGCCTGAGGGATCGAAGGTCACGGGCTTAGCTGCTTACGTGCAGTGATTTCTCCAGATTCTCTGAACCCTTTGATGATATTACGGACCGTAGATGGTGAAATCCCTAAATTCCTTGCAATAGCCGGTTGAGAAAGGTTTTTCTTAAACTGTTCAACAATTTGCTCACGCATTTGTTGACAAAGTGGTGACCCTCGCCCCATCCTTGTTTGTGAATGACTGAGCATTTCATAGAATCTACTTTTATACCCAATTATGGCACCCACCTGTTCCCAATTTGCCTGTTCACCTGTGGGATGTTCCAAATAAGTGTTTGATGAGCATTCCTCAACTTTATCAGTATTTATTGCCACCGTTCCCAACTTCTTTGTCACGTGTTGCTGGCATCAAATTCTAAAGTTAATGATTATTTGCAAAAAAAAAAAAATGTTTATAAGTTTGAACATCAAATATGTTGTCTTTGTAGCATATTCAACTGAATATGGGTTGAAAATGATTTGCAAATCATTGTATTCCGTTTATATTTACATCTAACACAATTTCCCAACTCATATGGAAACGGGGTTTGTAGAAAGAATGTATATTTTTACAGACCCGTATGGAGTGAAATATATGACATTGGGCAAGTAGAGACCACAGTTGACGCAGAAAAGAAGAGAAGTGGCATATTTGTCATCCAACTTCAGGGCATTCAGGCTCCACACTGCAACGTCTGACAGAAGCTCTCCCAGCGTGGATTATGGCAAACGTCATGAAAAATTGTCTCACCGTGAAGGTTTATGAAGCGGATGCAGCTCTCAACCACCACGGGGATCTGCTGGCCGGTGCTCTGGTAGAGAGGAAAGAGGATTTTAGAGCCAGAAGAGGCGAAGAATAGGATTGCTGCAGCCAGTGTGGCCAGGAAACAAAATGTGCAAAAGAAGATGCGACACGAAAGGAGGGGGGAAGAAAAGGAATAAACAGAATGTGAAGGTTGAAATGCTGTGTTGTGTCCATAATGAAATCAGGACAGTTGTATTTGTGTTTTTATTTGTCGTCTCCTTCCATGCCCCATAAATGGTCATAAAAATGTTCAATTTGTTTTTTTATTATTATGTTTTTCACAGATTTTAGAAATGCAACCGTAACTATAACTTCTCATATAATAGCTGGTGGGCGTTTATTCAACTGCAAAGAAGTACCAGGCGTCTACCAGGACCAAGGTAGACATTCGAGAGAATGATTGCCCTGAAAAATTCGGGAGTCTCCCGGAAAAATGTCTAAACCAGTCATTCTACAAACTGTGGTACGTGTACCTCTCACAGATTCGGTGACAACAGATGAAGCGCTAACTGTTCAAAGTCGGGACCCAGGGTGGACCACTCATCTGTGCATCAGTTGGGGACGTCTCTGCACTGCTGACCTGTCTCCACTCAAGATGATCTCCTGCTGGCCCCACTATGGACTGGACTCTCACTATTATGTTAGATCCACTATGGACTGGACTGTCACTATTATGTTAGATCCACTATGGACTGGACTCTCACTATTATGTTAGATCCACTATGGACTGGACTGTCACTATTATGTTAGATCCACTATGGACTGGACTCTCACTATTATGTTAGATCCACTATGGACTGGACTCTCACTATTATGTTAGATCCACTATGGACTGGACTCTCACTATTATGTTAGATCCACTATGGACTGGACTCTCTCACTTTATGTTAAATCCACTATGGACTGGACTCTCACTATTATGTTAGATCCACTATGGACTGGACTCTCACTATTATGTTAGATCCACTATGAAATGGACTCTCACACTATTATGTTAGATCCACTATGGACTGGACTCTTACAATATTATGTTAGATCCATTATGGACTGGACTCTCACTATTATGTTAGATCCACTATGGACTGGACTCTCACACTATTATGTTCGATCCACTATGGACTGGACTCTCAAACTATTATGTTAGATCCACTATGGACTGGACTTTCACACTATTATGTTAGATCCACTATGGACTGGACTCTCACTATTATGTTAGATCCACTATGGGCTGGACTCTCACACTATTATGTTAGATCCACTATGAGCTGGACTCTCACACTATTATGTTAGATCCACTATGGACTGGACTCTCACACTATTATGTTAGAACCACTATGGACTGGACCCTCACACTATTATGTTAGATCCACTATGGACTGGACTCTCACACTATTATGTTAGATCCACTATGGACTGGACTCTCACTATTATGTTAGATCCACTATGGACTGGACTCTCACACGATTATGTTAGATCCACTATGGACTGGAATCTCACTATTATGTTGGATCCACTATGGACTGGACCCTCACACTATTATGTTAGATCCGCTATGGACTGGACTCTCACTATTATGTTAGATCCACTATGGCCTGGACTCTCACTATTACGTTAGATCCACTATGGACTGGACTCACACTATTATGTTAGATCCACTATGGACTGGACTTTCACAATATTATGTTAGATCCACTATGGACTGGACTCTCACTATTATGTTAGATCCACTATGGACTGGACTCTCACACTATTATGTTAGATCCACTATGGACTGGACTCTCACTATTATGTTAGATACACTATGGACTGGACTCTCAAACTATTAAGTTAGATCCAATATGGACTGGACTCTCACTATTATGTTAGATCCACTATGGACTGGACTCTCACACTATTATGTTAGATCCACTATGGACTGGACTCTCACACTATTATGTTAGATCCACTATGGACTGGACTCTCTCACTTTATGTTAGATCCACTATGGACTGGACTCTCACACTATTATGTTAGATCCACTATGGACTGGACTCTCACTATTATGTTGGATCCACTATGGACTGGACTTTCACAATATTATGTTAGATCCACTATGGGCTGCACTCTCACTATTATGTTAGATCCACTATGGACTGGACTCTCACACTATTATGTTGGATCCACTATGGACTGGACTCTCACACTATTATGTTAGATCCACTATGGACTGGACTCTCACACTATTTTGTTAGATCCACTATGGACTGGACTCTCACTATTATGTTAGATCCACTATGGACTGGACTCTCACACTATTGTGTTAGATCCACTATGGACTGGATTCTCACACTATTATGTTAGATCCACTATGGACTAGACTCTCACTATTATGTTAGATTCACTATGGACTGGACTCTCACACTATTATGTTAGATCCACTATGGACTGGACTCTCACTATTATGTTAGATCCACTATGGACTGGACTCACACTATTATGTTAGATCCACTATGGACTGGACTCACACTATTATGTTAGATCCACTATGGACTGGACTCACACTATTATGTTAGATCCACTATGGACTGGACTCACACTATTATGCTAGATCCACTCGACGTCCATTGCACAGGTCGCCCAGCGGGGGTCCCCACATCTGCGGTCCCCTCCAAGGTTTCTCATTGTCCCATTGGGTTGAGTTTTTCCTTGCCCGCATGTGGGATCTGAGCCTAGGATGTCCTTGTGGCTTGTGCAGCCCTTTGAGACACTCGTAATTTAGGGCTATATAAGTAAACATTGATTGATTGATTGATTGAATCACAAGATTAAAGTACAGTGTTTTATTTTTCTGTATTTAAACACAGTGTTCCTGTGTATCTATGTCATTTCCGAAGGGATTTTTTTGTAAACAATAACAAAAAAGACAAAAAGCAATTGTGTTATTTGCAGTAGTATCGACAATATACTGATATTGTACCATGATATCGTTACTGTCGATTTTTGTATCGACCCGGCTTTCATTCAAGAGCTCTCGCTTAGCAGATATCTGTGCTTTGTTTGTATCTTCATATGGTGTGTGATGTAGCATATTTACCCATTCCTCGTCTCCTAGTCCTCCAGTGATAATGATACATGTACGTTTGTAATAGGGCTCTTGCAAATAAATAGGAGGCGCGCGGGCTTGACTTTTAGAACGTAGTTTGGATCTGTAACTAGACTACAGCCCAAAACACGTGTCTCCTTGAGCTAAATTGAACTCTGTCTCTGCATGATTCCTTGCTTCTTGTCTGATTATTAGATATCATCAGTGTTTGAACCTGACATATAAACTCTGATGATTAACTTGTGTGATGACTGTATTATGATGATAGTATATATCTGTACCATGAATTGATTTACGTGGACCCGACTTAAACAAGTTGAAAAACGTATTGGGGTGTTACCATTTAGCGGTCAATTGTACGGAATATGTACTGTACTGTGCAATCTACTAATACAAGTTTTAATCAATAAATCAATCAATCAAACACTAATGGAGTATTGGTGCGTGCAGGCGGCTGTGGCCTGCGGGCCGCTTCTAATACTAATCAAATATCATCCCGGGGAACGTAGATTATTCCTTGACTTTGACACCCCTGCTCTAAATGGTACATCTTGGTGGGAAGCCATGCTATAATTGGCTCCAGGAGAGAAAGTGACCCTGTCTTTATTGAACCGTACAACTCATTTAGTCAATATCCCCGATTCTCAACTAATCCCTTTTCCCCCCTTGAGTGCGTTTAACATAAAACTCAAATGTGCACTGCAAAAAGTCAGTGTTCAAAAACAAGAAAGAAAAAAAATACAAAAATGAGGGGTATTTTATTTGAACTAAGCAACATTATCTGCCAATAGAACAAGACAATTTGGCTTGTCAAGACTTTCCAAAACAAGTAAAATTAGCTAACTTCAACGAACCCAAAAATAAGTATATTCTCACTAATAACAAGTGCACTTTTCTGGTACAAAAACAAAAAGGCCTTTTTGCTCAATATGTTGAAAAATATTCTTAAAGGGGAACATTATCACAATTTCAGAAGGGTTAAAACCAGTAAAAATCAGTTCCCAGTGGCTTATTTTATTTTTCGAAGTTTTTTTCAAAATGTTACCCATCACGCAATATCCCTAAAAAAAAGCTTCAAAGTGCCTGATTTTAACCATCGTTATATACACCCGTCCATTTTCCTGTGACGTCACATAGTGATGCCAATACAAACAAACATGGCGGAAATAACAGCAAGGTATAGCGACATTAGCTCGGATTCAGACTCGGATTTCAGCGGCTTACCACTGTCTGATAAGATAATTACTAACTATGAACTAGGTTTACAACATATGAAATACATTTGGCAACAACATGCACTTTGAGAGTGCAGACAGCCCATTTCAGGCGCGCTAAGAACATATATTTTTCCACAATTTCAGCACTCAGGTTAACCATACCTAAATAGATACAAAATACTGCATTACACAAGACTACCCGAATGTACTCGAATGATTGAAAAAAATGAATGTTTTTAAGCTAAATTATTGGTAGACACAGTTTATGTATAATAATTTACGTAAAACCGCGAGTAATGAATGAGGTTTTCATCAATTAATATATTCTGTAGACATACCCTCATCCGCTCTCTTTTCCTGAAAGCTGATCTGTCCAGTTTTGGAGTTGATGTCAGCAGGCCAGGGAAGCTAGTGTCATACTTGCCAACCTTGAGACCTCAGATTTCGGGAGGTGGGGGCGTGGTCGGGGTGGGGCGGGGCGTGGTTGGGGGCGTGGTTAAGAGGGGAGGAGTATATTGACAGCTAGAAGTCACCAAGTCAAGTATTTCATACATATATATATATATATATATATATATATATATATATATATATATATGTATATATCTACATCCTGAAAATATGCAAACAAAACTGTGTTTAGATAATTGATACTTCAAACTTGCATAAATAAATATTAAGGAATAATACATAACTTGGCTTCTGAGAGTTTCAAAATGTAATGAATAAAATGCTAAAGTTGTTGATAAACAAGCAATTATATTAATAATTAAATATGGTCATTTTAAATGAATTATTATGATAATTTAAAATCAATTATTTCAAATATGTTTATTTTAATGTATAATTCTATGGCTGGATGTAATAAGGAGTCACGAAAAAATGCAAATAAAAATACAATTAATTTTGATGTTTTTAGCAAAATATAGTAAACATGTATTTAGTTTTTTTTTTTTTTTAATTAATATATATATTTATTTTTAGGTAAGATAAACATAATAATACAATTTATCTCTAGTCTGGATGATTTAGTTCTTGTCACCCTGTTGTCCTCCCGTCATGAAAAAAGGCTGTCCTCACTCAGGTCCGCATGGAGCTGGAGGGGGCGTGGCTTCCAGCTCCGGCTGAAAATCGGGAGATTTTCGGGAGAATATTTGTCCCGGGAGGTTTTCGGGAGAGGCGCTGAATTTCGGGAGTCTCCCGGAAAATTCGGGAGGGTTGGCAAGTATGGCTAGTGTCGATATTCTTCTCTTGATCATCTTCGGTGGCTTAAGGGACGGTAGAAGCGATGTGAGCCAAGACATCCAGGGGGTTTAGCTCGCTCGTCTGCGGGAACAAACTGCCGCCATTGCTTGCTGTGCTACCGAGGTCCTTTGTCCCTGAATTGCTCACACACTCCGGCAGATTCAATGGGGGTCTGGCGGCAGATTTCTTTGACTTTATCGTTGGAAATGCATCTGCTTTGAGTGTCGCAGGATATCCACACATTCTTGCCATCTCTGTCGTAGCATAGCTTTCGTCGGTAAAGTGTGCGGAACAAACGACTGACCATTTTGTCGGCTTTCCCCACACCCTCGTATTTTGAACAAATTTCGTCCAATTTCTTGCCACTTTCGCATCTTTGGGCCGCTGGTGCAACTTGGATCCGTCCCTGTTCGTGTTGTTACACCCTCCGACAACACACCGACGAAAGTGAGAAAATGGCGGATTGCTTCCCGATGTGACATCACGAGAGCGAGCGAATAATAGAAAGGCGTTTAATTGGCCAAAATTCACCCATTTAGAGTTCGGAAATCGGTTAAAAAAATATATGGTCTTTTTTCTGCAACATCAAGGTATATATTGACGCTTACATAGGTCTGGTGATAATGTTCCCCTTTAAATGAAGTAAATGCTAGTGCCATTATCTTGACATAATGATATGTGCTCAGCATTACATTTCTTGAAACCAGCAAACTTATACTAAAAACTAATTTAATGTTCTTAATGGTAAGGCAACAAGGCAACCGCTTGTTACTCTCGGGGTCTCCTAGCCGCTCAGGCAAATCATATTGTCTAAAAATGCATTTTTCCATGGATAACATGACATCATCGCGCCAAGTGCGTGCTCTTTCAGTCAATTAGTGCGCATATATACAGCCCAGCCCCCGGCCAAACATTTCTTAATTGTAATTTTGAAGAATTTATCTGAATGTGCATGAACTATTTCTGTTCAAAATTGTTAGAAATGTTAAATGTTTAAATATTAACTGTCAGTTTACTGTACTGTGCCAACTGTACTACTTTATGAGTACTTATTTTCTATTGTTTCATTGAAAATAAAACAGCAAAGTCCATTTGGCTGTCATCTGTTTTAATTATGAGACACAATTGTGTCAAAGTCATGATTTTTTTTTCATGCTTGAAATAAGAAATAATTACTTTAAAAAGTAGTTTTATACTTGTGAGTGTTGATGACACAGCTTTGCAACACTTGATATTCTAGTTTCAAGCATGTTTTACTCAATATAGGTCATCAAATCTCAGCTGTAATATCTTACTGAGATCATTTAGGACCAAAACACTTAAAACAAGTAAAACACTCTAACATAAAATCTGCTTAGTGAGAAGAATTATCTTATCAGACAGAAAATAAGCAAATATCACCCTTATTTGAGATATTTCATCTTACTTAGATTTCAGTTTTTGCAAATGAGATATAGGGCCATGACCCCATGAATAAGAGAGAGATAAGAGTTAATTTGGTACCTGTGTACGAGACATTCTTCTTCTTCTTCTACAGCAAGCAAAGCACAACGGGAAAGAGAAAAAAGAGGTAAGGATAAAAATAAAAATAAGAGGACTAAAGATTTAGAAGCAGTGGTGCAAAGTGCACGTAAGAACACAAAGTGAGAAAAGTGGAGAGAAAGAGAGGAGGCAAGAGCGTTTTAATCCCTTTTTAGAAGAGGGGAACAGATAAAAGGGGGGAAATGGATTGAAAAGGCCATAAATAAGTCATAAGCGGACCATACTGTAGGCCAGGGGTCGGCAACCCAAAATGTTGAAAGAGCCTTATTGGACCAAAAATACAAAAACAAATCTGTCTGGAGCCGCAAAAAATTAAAAGCCATTATTACATACAGATAGTGTGTTATGAGATATAAATTGAATTAATATGACTTAAAGGAAACTAAATGAGCTCAAATATAGCTACAAGTGAGGCATAATGATGCAATATGTACATATAGCTAGCCTAAATAGCATGTTAGCATCGATTAGCTCGCAGTCAGGCACTGACCAAATATGTCTAATTAGCACTCCACACACGTCAATAACATCAACAAAACTCACCTTTGTGGATTCATGCACAACGTTAAAAGTTTGGTGGACAACATGAGACAGAAAAATAAGTGGCATAAAACGCAGAAAGATATACATGTAAACAAACTAAGGTGAGTTCAAGGACTGCCAAAATTCGTAGGACAAAACGGCGCTCGCCAAATACTCGAATCAGTGAAGCATGTTTAATATACAGGTAAAAGCCAGTAAATTAGAATATTTTGAAAAACTTGATTTATTTCAGTAATTGCATTCAAAAGGTGTAACTTGTACATTATATTTATTCATTGCACACAGACTGATGCATTCAAATGTTTATTTCATTTAATTTTGATGATTTGAAGTGGCAACAAATGAAAATCCAAAATTCCGTGTGTCACAAAATTAGAATATTACTTAAGGCTAATACAAAAAAGGGATTTTTAGAAATGTTGGCCAACTGAAAAGTATGAAAATGAAAAATATGAGCATGTACAATACTCAATACTTGGTTGGAGCTCCTTTTGCCTCAATTACTGCGTTAATGCGGCGTGGCATGGAGTCGATGACTTTCTGGCACTGCTCAGGTGTTATGAGAGCCCAGGTTGCTCTGATAGTGGCCTTCAACTCTTCTGCGTTTTTGGGTCTGGCATTCTGCATCTTCCTTTTCACAATACCCCACAGATTTTCTATGGGGCTAAGGTCAGGGGAGTTGGCGGGCCAATTTAGAACAGAAATACCATGGTCCGTAAACCAGGCACGGGTAGATTTTGCGCTGTGTGCAGGCGCCAAGTCCTGTTGGAACTTGAAATCTCCATCTCCATAGAGCAGGTCAGCAGCAAGAAGCATGAAGTGCTCTAAAACTTGCTGGTAGACGGCTGCGTTAACCCTGGATCTCAGGAAACAGAGTGGACCGACACCAGCAGATGACATGGCACCCCAAACCATCACCCAACCATGCAAATTTTGCATTTCCTTTGGAAATCGAGGTCCCAGAGTCTGGAGGAAGACAGGAGAGGCACAGGATCCACGTTGCCTGAAGTCTAGTGTAAAGTTTCCACCATCAGTGATGGTTTGGGGTGCCATGTCATCTGCTGGTGTCGGTCCACTCTGTTTCCTGAGATCCAGGGTCAACGCAGCCGTCTACCAGCAAGTTTTAGAGCACTTCATGCTTCCTGCTGCTGACCTGCTCTATGGAGATGGAGATTTCAAGTTCCAACAGGACTTGGCGCCTGCACACAGAGCAAAATCTACCCGTGCCTGGTTTACGGACCATGGTATTTCTGTTCTAAATTGGCCCGCCAACTCCCCTGACCTTAGCCCCATAGAAAATCTGTGGGGTATTGTGAAAAGGAAGATGCAGAATGCCAGACCCAAAAACGCAGAAGAGTTGAAGGCCACTATCAGAGCAACCTGGGCTCTCATAACACCTGAGCAGTGCCAGAAACTCATCGACTCCATGCCACGCCGCATTAACGCAGTAATTGAGGCAAAAGGAGCTCCAACCAAGTATTGAGTATTGTACATGCTCATATTTTTCATTTTCATACTTTTCAGTTGGCCAACATTTCTAAAAATCCCTTTTTTGTATTAGCCTTAAGTAATATTCTAATTTTGTGACACACGGAATTTTGGATTTTCATTTGTTGCCACTTCAAATCATCAAAATTAAATGAAATAAACATTTGAATGCATCAGTCTGTGTGCAATGAATACATATAATGTACAAGTTACACCTTTTGAATGCAATTACTGAAATAAATCAAGTTTTTCAAAATATTCTAATTTACTGGCTTTTACCTGTAAACAGTGTGCTTTATAACAATTAGGGAGGTTTGTGTCATGTTTGTCCTCCTACAGAAACCATATTAAAACAAAAAATGTATTTTTTTCCCCTCAACTTTTTCCATTTTTCATACATTTTTGAAAAAGCTCCAGAGAGCCACTAGGGCGGCGCTAAAGAGCCGCGGGTTGCCGACCCCTGCTGTAGGCAGACTGGGGGTGCAGTGGATGCAGGCAAATGAGAATAATCAAACTATTATTACTAAAAGAGGAGATAACATCAGTGTTACCTGTATGTAGGACAGTATATCTGTGGTGAAGAGTGTGTGGCAAAATTCAGACACGGGTCTGGACTTCCGTGCGCGCACCAAGCGAGCACACTGAACTCTGGGAAGTACATCATAAATTGCAACATGGGCATTTTTCTTTGTGGGTATTAACACAGACCGTAATGATGCTCGCTAATTGCAGCTATTAGTCACACTGCAGTTATGACAAAAATGGAAATGGAAAATGGTTTAAAACGGCCTCTCTGCTCTCCTCTCCCTCTTTCAGACACACCACTTTTATTTTTCTCCCCCCAGTACACTGCAAAAAGTTAGTGTTCAAAAACAAGAAAAAAAAATACAAAAATGAGGGGTGTTTTATTTGAACTAAGCAAAATTATCTGCCAATAGAACAAGAAAATTTGGCTTGTCAAGACTTTTCAAAACAAGTAAAATTAGCTCACCTCAATGAACCCAAAAATACCTTAAAATAAGTATATTCTCACTAATAACAAGTGCACTTTTCTTGGTGGAAAAAAAATTAGACCTTTTTGCTCAATATGTTGAAAAATATTCTTAAATGAAGTAAATGCTAGTGCCATTATCTTGACATAATGATATGCGCTCGGTAGAGATGCGCGGTTTGCGGGCACAACCGCGGAGTCCGCGGATTATCCGCGGATCGGGCGGATGAAATTTTAAAAAATTAAGATTTTATCAGCGGGTCGGGTCGGGTCGGGCGATTGAAATAAAAAAAAATTAGATTTTAAATAGATTCAGGCGGGTGGCAGTTAAACCAATTCGGAAATATATATACATAGTTAAATGTTGTTACCCACATACGAAAAACGAGCAGGCACCTGCAGCATATGCCACAACAGAAAAAAAAAAAAAAAAGAGATGGACACTTTTACGGCGCGGAGAAGGCCCCCGACGCCTCGCCGGGGTCCGGGATCGAGGCCCCTTCCCCCGAGAGGGCCCCACCGGGAGCCGTAGCTGAGGCGATCCGCGAGAAGGGCCCGACGCACGTCCAGGGTCACCACCGCGCCCACCGCACCGACACCCCGCCTCGTCCGCCTTCGCCGCGGCCGGCGTCACGCGCAGCAGGTAAGCAGCTTACCTGCCCGCCACCCCCGTGGCCGGGGGCTCGTAACAGGGATCACTCCGCGCGCTCCGCCCGCGCAGCTTACCTGCCCGCCACCCCTGTTGCCGGGGGCGCGTAACAGGGGTCACTCCGCGCGCAGTGCGCTCACGAAAGGGGTGGGGCTCACCCTGGTTGATATAGACAGCAGGACGGTGGCCATGGAAGTTGGAACCCGCTAAGGAGTGTGTAACAACCCACCTGCCGAATCAACTAGCCCTGAAAATGGATGGCGCTGGAGCGTCGGGCCCATATACCCGGCCGTCGCCGGCAGCGAGACGCGCTTGGAGGTGCGCTCAGCGCGGCTCCCATATGATTGCACACTGGTGTGCGTCTGGGTCGTGACAGCGTGGCACACGAATGTCTGTACTGCATTGGATCAGTCTCCTTTCTTTAACAGGCAAAAGCTTTATAACCTCACTAATGCCTTGCATCGTCTATATTAGATATATAACAACGGGCGGGTGCGGGCGGATGGCGGGCGGATGCGGTTCTGATCAAATGTTAGATCGGGTGGATTGCTGATGGTTGACGACTTTCTGATGCGGTTGCGGATGAAATAATTGCCTATCCGCGCATCTCTAGCGCTCGGCATCATGATTTTTTTTTTTCATGCTTGAAGTAAGAAATGATTACTTTAAAAAAGTAGTTTTATACTTGTGAGTGTTGATGACACAGTTTTGCAACAGTTGATATTCTAGTTTCAAGCATGTTTTACTCAATATAGGTCATCAAACCTCAGCAACATATCTTACTGAGATTATTTAAAACCCTTAAAACAAGTAAAACACTAACATAAAATCTGCTTAGTGAGAAGAATTATCTTATCAGACAGAAAATAAGCAAATATCACCCTTATTTGAGATATTTCATCTTACTTAGATTTCACTTTTTGCAGTGTAAAGACACTTTTTTTTTTTTTACCTGGAGGGGTCTGTGTTGACTGCCTCGGCTGGAGGAGAGGGAGAAGGAAATGGATTTCTTTTTAAAAGGTTTCCAGCGTGGCCAGCCTCTGTGATGGTGTGAACGTACCTTTCTGTATGGCATCTTGGAGAAGATCGTGTTTGGCTTGAAGTTTGGAAGTCAGAGAGCTGCTGGTGAGAAACTCCTTTACTTTCTATAGCAATAAAAGAAATACAAATAAAAGACAAGAGATTCACTGTTTTCTTCTCTTTATGGAATATTTGTTATTTCACATCCTGTCTCAGATTATACAGAGTCATACTTGCCAACCTTCAGAACTCCAAATTCGGGAGATTGGGGTGGGGGGGGTGTTGAGGTGGGCGGGGTCAGGATGGGCTATGCCGGGAGCGGGGTTAAGGGGGGAGGAGTATATTTATAGTATTTATCCGTATTTTTCGGACTATAAGTCGCAGTTTTTTTCATAAGTGCGACTTATACTCAGGTGCGATTTATGTGTGAAATTATTAACACATTACCTTAAAACATCAAATAATTTTATTTATCTCATTCACGTAAGAGACTAGACGTATAAGATTTCATGGGATTTAGCGATTAGGAGTGACAGATTGTTTGGTAAACGTATAGCATGTTCTATATGTTATAGTTATTTGAATGACTCTTACCATAATATGTTACGTTAACATACCAGTTGGTTATTTATGCCTCATATAACGTACACTTATTCAGCCTGTTGTTCACTATTCTTGATTTATTTTAAATTGCCTTTCAAATGTCTATTCTTGGTGTTGGCTTTTATCAAATAAATGTCCCCAAAAAATGCGACTTATACTCCAGTGCGACTTATACAAACCCTGTTTCCATATGAGTTGGGAAATTGTATTCCATTTATATTTACACCTAACACAATGATTTGCAAATCATTTTCAACCCATATTCAGTTGAATATGCTACAAAGACAACATATTTGAAGTTCAAACTGATAAACTTTTTTTTTTTTGCAAATAATCATTCACTTTAGAATTTGATGCCAGCAACACGTGACAAAGAAGTTGGGAAAGGTGGCAATAAATACTGATAAAGTTGAGGAATGCTCATCAAACACTTATTTGGAACATCCCACAGGTGAACAGGCAAATTGGGAACAGGTGGGTGCCATGATTGGGTATAAAAGTAGATTCCATGAAATGCTCAGTCATTCACAAACAAGGATGGGGCGAGGGTCAACACTTTGTCAACAAATGCGTGGGCAATTTGTTGAACAGTTTAAGAAAAACCTTTCTCAACCAGCTATTGCAAGGAATTTAGGGATTACACCATCTACGGTCCGTAATATCATCAAAGGGTTCAGAGAATCTGGAGAAATCACTGCACGTAAGCAGCTAAGCCCATGACCTTCGATCCCTCAGGCTGTACTGCATCAACAAGCGACATCAGTGTGTAAAGGATATCACCACATGGGCTCAGGAACACTTCAGAAACCCACTGTCAGTAACTACAGTTGGTCGCTACATCTGTAAGTGTAAGTTAAAACTCTCCTGTGCAAGGCGAAAACCGTTTATCAACAACACCCAGAAACGTCGTCGGCTTCGCTGGGCCTGAGCTCATCTAAGATGGACTGATACAAATTGGAAAAGTGTTCTGTGGTCTGACGAGTCCACATTTCATATTGTTTTTGGAAACTGTGGACGCCGTGTCCTCCAGACCAAAGAGGAAAAGAACCATCCGGATTGTTATAGGCGCAAAGTTGAAAAGCCAGCATGTGTGATGGTATGGGGGTGTATTAGTGCCCAAGACATGGGTAACTTACACATCTGTGAAGGCAACATTAATGCTGAAAGGTACATACAGGTTTTGGAGCAACATATGTTGCCATCCAAGCAACGTTACCATGGACGCCCCTGCTTATTTCAGCAAGACAATGCCAAGCCACGTGTTACATAAACGTGGCTTCATAGTAAAACAGTGCGGGTACTAGACTGGCCTGCCTATAGTCCAGACCTGTCTCCCATTGAAAATGTGTGGCGCATTATGAAGCCTAAAATAGCACAACGGAGACCCCCGGACTGTTGAACAACTTAAGCTGTACATCAAGCAAGAATGGGAAAGAATTCCACCTGAGAAGCTTAAAAAATGTGTCTCCTCAGTTCCCAAACCTTTACTGAGTGTTGTTAAAAGGAAAGGCCATGTAACACAGTGGTGAACATGCCCTTTCCCAACTACTTTGGCACGTGTTGCAGCCATGAAATTCTAAGTTAATTATTATTTGCAGGAAAAAAATTAAGTTTATGAGTTTGAACATCAAATATCTTGTCTTTGTAGTGCATTCAACTGAATATGGGTTGAAAAGGATTTGCAAATCATTGTATTCCGTTTATATTTACATCTAACACAATTTCCCAACTCATATGGAAACGGGGTTTGTATATGGTGATTTAAAAACAGCACCAATGTTTTAATAGCAGTATCCTGCCAGCTGCTCAGTCAGCATTAATAGCCCTGATGACTTCATCGTAAACAACAGTATGGCAAGTATAACACTGTAAAGTCAATAACTTTGTCGGAAGGTTGCCTACAGCCACAGCTGTAAATGGTAAATACACAAGAGGTGTTAACTGGAGCGTTTACGGTACACGTACTTATTTACTCACCGTTAAATAGTATGTCTCAGTCTCTTGCTGATTGGCCCGACGCTTGGCGAGGGTAAGTTTTGGGGCGCTGGCTCCTCCTCCGGGGGGCTCGTGCGAAAGGCCGCCGGGTATGTCGGAGGAGGGGTTGCAGTCGCTGTCGCACATGCAGTCCAGCAGGGCGCTCAGCGTGGCTTTGAGGGTTTTACTGACCTGACACGGGCAACAGATGGATTACAATCAACATACCAGATGACAGATTGTCGTCGGTGGCTAAGAACGGTGTGGACCGAGGTCATCTCACCTCCTCTGTTTCCAGCGTGACAGCAGCGAGTCGAGACTGAAGCTGCTGAAATCTGGTCTCCAGCTCGTACCTCACCTGGCTCTCCGCACTCACCTCGCACACCTGAAGTACAGACAAGTACCAAAGTCAGACCTGATATGACAATTATACCATATTTTCCTGGACTATAAGGCGCACTTAAAATCCTTTCATTTTCTCAAAAATCGACAGTGCGCCTTATAACCCGGTGCGCCTAATGTACGGCATCATTCTGGTTGTGCTTACCGACCTCGAAGCTATGTTATTTGGTACATGGTGCAGAGATAAATGTGACCAGGAAATGGCAGTCATACATAAGAGATACATGTAAACTGCAAGTTTACGCCAGTAAACAACAGCAATACTGTATATGTTCTGCTGAGAATATAGAACATTACACACGGCGCTCAAAAATCTGTCAAATTGTTTGTAAAATGTTAAAAGTTAAAGTGCCAATGATTGTCACACACACACTAGGTGCGGTGATTTTTTATTTTTATTTTTATTTTTTTTAAGACATGTATCTCGTGCGCACAAGAAACTTTCTCCTGCGCAGGAGATACATGTCTAAAAAAAAAAAAAATTATTATATATATATATATATATATATATATTTTTTTTTTTAATAATTTTATAAAAGGAAACTCTCGTGCGCACGAGATAGTTTCTCGTGCTCACGAGATACATGTCTAAAAAAACATTAAAAAAAAAAAAAGTAATTAAAAAAAAAAAAAAAATTTATAAAAAAGAAACTCTCGTGCGCATGAGATACATGTCTAAAAAAATAAAAGATTAAAATAAATTAAATTATTAAAAAAAAAAAAAAAAAATTTTATAAAAAGTTTCACGTGCGCACAAGGTACATGTCTAAAAAAAATAAAAATGAAAAAAAGTAATTTATTTTTAAAAAAATAATAATTTTATAAAAAGAAACTCTCGTGCGCATGAGATACATGTCTAAAATATATAAAAAATTTAAATAAATTAAATTATTATTTTTTTTGAATAATTTTATAAAAAGTTTCTCGTGCGCACGAGATACATGTCTAAAAAAAAATTAAAATTAAAAAAAAATTAATTTTTAAAACATTTTTAAAATAATTTTATAAAAAGAAACTCGTGCGGACGAGATACATGTCTAAAATATATTACAAATTTAAATAAATTAAATTATTATTAAAAAAAAAAAAAATTGTATAAAAAGTTTCTCGTACGCACGACATACCGTATTTTTCGGACTATAAGTCGCAGTTTTTTTCATAGTTTATGAAAGTTGCATAATGTTTTTTTCCTTCTTTATTATGCATTTTCGGCAGGTGCGACTTATACTCCGAAAAATACGGTACATGTCTTAAAAAAAAGAAAATATATATATATATATATATATATATATATATATATATATATATATATATTTCAGAATCAGGTATTTTGGTAAGGTTTACAAGTACAACAATTAGGTTTTACTCCTAATGACAGTATAACTGCCACACTCAATACGGCAGTTATTTAAACATAACTCCTAAACCACACATGCAAAATGGCTAATAATGCCTGAATTAATGTATCTTTGTGAGTTTTACCGGAAAAAAAAAAAAATTGTAAGGTTTGCAAAAACACAAGTTCGTTTTTTTACTCAATATGACAGTATAACTGTTTTATTATGTATTCAGGTCTTATATTGTTTCCATTGAGACCACACACCTGGTCGCCCTCATGCGGGTGGTAGTTGAACCTGAAGGGAAGGCAGAAGGCGGAGTCGTGCTGCTGAAGCAGAGCATCTCTGTCGCCGCCCTGGTCCAGCGACGTCACCGCAGCCTCCAGCTGTTTCAGCCCCGCCTCCTCCGTCTTCTGGATGCGCCACCTGCTGGCCAGGTAGCACTTCATCGCCCTCTCCACGGACGGGTGGAAGCCGAGGTCGCAGCACTGGTGGACGGAGAGCGCGGGTGACGGCGGGTGGTGACGCGAGCGAGAGCGGCGGTTTCTTACGTCAATGAGCGTGCTGACGTCTTGCAGGTAGTACTTGTTCATGGCGGCGTTGGCCGCGGCAAGGTTGAGCAGGTAGTCGTTGCGGGCCTTGGTGCACTTCAGCTGGGTCTCCTGCACTCGGCCGTGCCTCTGCACACACACACAAACATCCATTGTATGTCTGTCCATTCACATATACCCACACATATGTATGTACATTCCCATATTGTATATACTTTTGTCCATTCACACACAAACAAAATGGGAATGTCTGTCCATTCACTTACAGTATACCCACCTCCATTTGTCCAATCACACACAAGCAAAATGGGAATGTATGTCCATTCACATATACCCACACATATGTATGTACATTCCCATATTGTATATACCCTTGTCCATTCACACACAAACAAAATGGAAATGTCTGTCCATTCACTTACAGTATACCCACCTCCATTTGTCCATTCACACACAAGCAAAATGGGAATGTATGTCCATTCACATATACCCACACTTATGTCCATTCCCATATTGTGTATACCCTTCTCTATTCACACAAAAAAACAAAATGTAAATGTCTGTCCATTCACATACAGTATACCCACCTCCATTTGTCCATACACACACAAGCAAAATGGGAATGTATGTCCATTCACATATACCCACACGTATGTTCATTCCCATATTGTGTATACCCCTGTCCATTCACACACAAACAAAATGTAAATGTCTGTCCATTCACATACAGTATACCCACCTCCATTTGTCCATTCACACACAAGCAAAATGGGAATGTATGTCCATTCACATATACCCACACATATGTATGTCCATTCCCATATTGTGTATACCCCTGTCCATTCACACACAAACAAAATGGGAATGGCTGTCCATTCACATACAGTATACCCATCTCCATTTGTCCATTCACACACAAGCAAAATGGGAATGTATGTCCATTCACATATACCCACACGTATGTCCATTCCCATATTGTGTATACCCTTGTCCATTCGCACACAAACAAAATGTAAATGCCTGTCCATTCACATACAGTATGCCCACCTCCATGTGTCCATTCACACACAAGCAAAATGGGAATGTATGTCCATTCACATATACCCACACTTATGTCCATTCCCATATTGTGTATACCCCTGTCCATTCACACACAAAAAAAATGTAAATGCCTTTCCATTCACATACAGTATACCCACCTCCATGTGTCCATTCACACACAAGCAAAATGGGAATGTATGTCCATTCACATATACCCACACTTATGTCCATTTCCATATTGTGTATACCCCTGTCCATTCACACACAAACATAATGTAAATGCCTGTCCATTCACATACAGTATACCCACCTCCATTTGTCCATTCACACACAAGCAAAATAGGAATGTATGTCCATTCACATATACCCACACTTATGTATGTCCATTCCCATATTGTGTATACCCCTGTCCATTCACACACAAACACAATGTAAATGCATGTCCATTCACTTACAGTATACCCACCTCCATCTGTCCATTCACACACAAGCAAAATGGGAATGTATGTCCATTCCCATATTGTGTATACCCTTGTCTATTCACACACAAACAAAATGTAAATGTCTGTCCATTCACATACAGTATACCCACCTCCATTTGTCCATTCACACACAAGCAAAATGGGAATGCATGTCCATTCACATACACCCACACTTATGTACATTCCCATATTGTGCATACCCTTGTCCATTCACACACACAAACAAAATGTAAATGTCTGTCCATTCACATACATTTCCATTTGTGCATTCACACACAAACAACCCTCCCAATTTTCCCGGGAGACTCCCGAATTTCAGTGCCCCTCCCAAAAATCTCCCGGGGCAACCATTCTCCCGAATTTCTCCCGATTTCCACCCGGACAACAATATTGGGGGCGTGCCTTAAAGGCACTGCCTGTAGCGTCCTCTACAACCTGTCGTCACGTCTGATTTTCCTCCATACAAACAGCGTGCCGGCCCAGTCATGTAATATATGCGGCTTGTACACACACATAAGTAAATGCAAGGCATGCTTGGTCAACAGCCATATAGGTCACATTGAGGGTGGCCGTATAAACAACTTTAACACTGTTACAAATACGCGCCACACTGTGAACCCACACCAAACAAGAATGACAAACACATTTCGGGAGAACATCCGCAACATAAACACAACAGAACAAATACCCAGAACCCCCTTGCAGCGCTAACTCTTCCGGGACACTTTCTTATTTCAAACATGAATTAACAAAAAAATCATGATTTTGACACAATTGTGTCTCATAATTAAAACAGATGACAGCCAAATGGACTTTGCTGTTTTATTTTCAATGAAACAATAGAAAACACGTACTCATATAGTAGTACAGTTGGCACAGTACAGTAAACTGACAGTTAATATTTAAACATTTAACATTTCTAACAATTTTGAACAGAAATAGTTCATGCACATTCAGATGAATTCTTCAAAATTACAATTGAAAACATTTTGTCCGGGGGCCGGGCTGTATATATGCGCACTAATTGACTGAAAGAGCACGCACTTGGTGCGATGATGTCATGTTATCCATGGAAAAATGCATTTTTAGACAATATGATTTGCCTGAGCGGCTAGGAGACCCCGAGAGTAACAAGCGGTTGCCTTGTTGCCTTTCCATTAAGAACAATAAATTAGTTTTTAGTATAAGTTTGCTGGTTTCAAGAAATGTAATGCCGAGCGCATATCATTATGTCAAGATAATGGCACTAGCATTTACTTCATTTAAGAATATTTTTCAACATATTGAGCAAAAAGGTCTCTTTTTTTTTTCTACCAAGAAAAGTGCACTTGTTATTAGTGAGAATATACTTATTTTAAGGTATTTTTGGGTTCATTGAAGTTAGCTAATTTTACTTGTTTTGGAAAGTCTTGATAAGCCAAATGTTCTTGTTTTATTGGCAGATAATTTTGCTTAGTTCAAATAAAATACACCTCATTTTTGTATTTTTTTTCTTCCTTTTGAACACTGACTTTTTGCAGTGTAGACACTTACGACACTTCATCATAAGACTTATATATGGCTTTTCATTTTTTGCGGCCACACACAGATTTGTTTTTGTATTCTTGGTCCAATTTGGCAATTTCAACGTTTTTGTGGTTGCCGACCCCTGGTCTATCCATTCACATACTGCAAAAAGTCAGTGTTCAAAAACAAGAAAAAAAAAAATAGGGGTATTTTATTTGAACTAAGCAAAATTATCTGCCAATAGAACAAGAAAATTTGGCTTGTCAAGACTTTCCAAAACAAGTAAAATTAGCTAACCTCAATGAACCCAAACATACCTTAAAATAAGTATATTCTCACTAATAACAACTGTACTACTATATGAGTACGTATTTTCTGTTGTTTCATTGAAAATAAAACAGCAAAGTCCATTTGGCTGTCATCTGTTTTAATTATGGGACGCATTTGTGTCAAAATCATGATTTTTTTTTTTTTACATGCTTGAAGTAAGGAAATGATTACTTTAAAAAAGTAGTTTTATACTTGTGAGTGTTGATGACACAGCTTTGCAACACTTGATATTCTAGTTTCAAGCATGTTTTACTCAATATAGGTCATCAAATCTCAGCAACAAGCTGTAATATCTTACTGAGATCATTTAGGACCAAAACACTTAAAACAAGTAAAACACTCCAACATAAAATCTGCTTAGTGAGAAGAATTATCTTATCAGACAGAAAATAAGCAAATAACACCCTTATTTGAGATAGTTCATCTTACTTAGATTTCACTTTTTGCAGTGTAGTGGCAGATAATTTTGCTTAGTTCAAATAAAATACCCCTAATTTTTGTATTTTTTTTCTTCCTTTTTTTTTTGCTGTGTAGACACTTATTTCATGTGTTGCCTTCATTATAAAACTTATATATGGCTTTTCATTTTTTGCAGCTTCAGACTGATTTGTTGTTGTATTTTTGGTCCAATTTGGCTATTTCAACGTTTTTGTGGTTGCCGACCCCTGGTCTATCCATTCACATACACAGAACGTTTAAACAACTGTCAGTCATTTTGTATCCATCCATCCATCCATCTATCTTCTTCCGCTTATCCGAGGTCGGGTCGCGGGGGCAGCAGCCTAAGCAGGGAAGCCCAGACTTTCCTCTCCCCAGCATCTTCGTCCAGCTCCTCCCGGGGGATCCCGAGGTGTTCCCAGGCCAGCCGGGAGACATAGTCTTCCCAACGTGTCCTGGGTCTTCCCCGTGGCTTCCTACCGGTTGGACGTGCCCTAAACACCGTTCGGGTTGCATCCTGACCAGATGCCCGAACCACCTCATCTGGTTCCTATCGATGTGGAGGAGCAGCGGCTTTACTTTGAGCTCCCCTCGGATGACAGAGCTTCTCACCCTATCTCTAAGGGAGAGCCCCGAAACCCGGCGGAGGAAACTCATTTCGGCCGCTTGTACCCGTGATCTTGTCCTTTCGGTCATAACCCAAAGCTCATGACCATAGGTGAGGATGGGAACGTAGATCGACCGGTAAATTGAGAGCTTTGCCTTCCGGCTCAGCTCCTTCTTCACCACAACGGATCGATACAGCGTCCGCATTACTGAAGACGCCGCACCGATCTGCCTGTCGATCTCACCATCCACTTTTCCCTCACTCGTGAACAAGACTCCCAGGTACTTGAACTCCTCCACTTGGGGCAGGGTCTCCTCCCCAACCCGGAGATGGCACTCCACCCTTTTCCGGGCGAGAACCATGGACTCGGACTTGGAGGCGCTGATTCTCATCCCAGTCGCTTCACACTCGGCTGTGAACCGATCCAGTGAGAGCTGAAGATCCTGGCCATATGAAGCCATCAGGACCACATCATCTGCAAAAAGCAGAGACCTAATCCAGCAGCCACCAAACCAGATCCCCTCAACGCCTTGACTGCGCCTAGAAATTATGTCCATAAAGGTTATGAACAGAATGGGTGACAAAGGGCAGCCTTGGCGGAGTCCAACCCTCACTGGAAATGTGTCCGACTTACTACCGGCAATGCGAACCAAGCTCTGGCACTGATCATACAGGGAGCGAACCGCCACAATCAGACAGTCCGATACCCCATACCAGGCCCGGCCCTAATCAATCTGGCGCCCTAGGCAAGATTTTAGGTGGCGCCCCCCCACATCGGCAGTGAAGTGTATATACTCACAAGAAACTGAATAGCTTTGTCTTTGACCTTTTTTTTTTTTACTTACAACTATACCTAATATATAAAGGGGTGGAAAAGTGACTATTACCTGCAGGGCAAACATTAGCTAACCAGAAGGCAATAACAATGTAAACAAAAAACACCTGCTTAAAAGATCTAATACAAATGTCCCTGAGGAATGTAAGGTGGGAGTACTGTAATTACCTAACGTTACATTATTATTTTCCATAACAATTTAGCCCCCTCCACAATATTAACCCGACGTTAAAACAGAACTAGCTATTTATTGATTAGCAATTGCCGAATCATGTAACATTAGCTTAATGCTAAAAAGCCAGCTACTATCACATTCTGTAACAGACAAATAATTTCATGTAGGCTAACGTTACCTACTTGCTACCTCTGTCTTTTCTCGTTTCTACTCCTCTTCTTTTCTCTTTTTTCTTCCTTGGGCACCTGACAGTTTTGGCCGTTTTGACAACTTGTGTTGATTTTTTGATGTGGTGACGTCCAAAAAGAGTCATGATACGGGAAGGGAGGGGGCGCACCGTGCGAGGGGAGGGGAGGGCGGTGGGGGGCGTAATGTTGTAACAAATAATATTTCTAATAAATAGGCTTTACTTTGCATTTTAATTAACGTGGGATTATTTTTTGTATTTAGAAATAATAGTACCAACTTTTTTTTCTTTTTCTCCAACATTTGTGGCACTGGCGTGGCGCCCCCTGATGGACGGCGCCCTTAGCATTTGCCTATACGGCCTATGCCACGGGCCGGCCCTGCCCCATACTCTCTGAGCACTCCCCACAGGACTTCCCGAGGGACACAGTCAAATGCCTTCTCCAAGTCCACAAAACACATGTGGACTGGTTGGGCAAACTCCCATGCACCCTCAAGGACCCTGCCGAGAGTATAGACCTGGTCCACAGTTCCACGACCAGGACGAAAACCACACTGTTCCTCCTGAATCCGAGGTTGGACTATCCGGCGTAGCCTCCTCTCCAGTACACTTGAATAAACCTTTGTCATTTTGTATGAAGTATGTTAATCATGCCACTCAATCACAAACACACAAATTTACGGCAAACATCTGTAGCATTTGTTGATATTATTCAGAGAGTAGAAAACAGGACTGACTTCGATATCTAGCTACTGTCGTGCTAATTAATACAAACTCGGACCTCACCTTCTCCATCAATCTCTCCATCTTCTTGACGGAGCTCCGCCTCTGCCCTCCCGATAGGCCAAGGCCGAGGTCTGCGGACTTGCCGGTGTGTCTCTCCTCCAAACGCTCGGCCTCCTTCAGTTTGCCCTCGGCTATCAGACAGTCCGTGTGGTACTGGTTGTACGTCTTCAGAGCCTTCGTCGCCGCGTGCCAGGTAACGCACGTCAGTATCGTTCTTCACGATTACGTTACTTTTTCACGGTTCATGATCGAGGGAAAGAACAAGGAATGCTCACCGTCTGCAGCTCAGTGGTGACCTTCAGCAGCTCATCCTGCATTTGGATCCCCACCTCTTTGCTCTAGTGGGTCAAAGAAGCAAACGTACGTCGGGAATTTTTAATTCATTTATTTTATGGAGCCATTTTTAGCCCCGAGGCACAAACCGATGATGAACACATGACAAAATGTCACACAACAGTATAACATGATGACATTTAATATTGGAAAGGTCATAGACCAGCTTTGACGTGACTTTTGGCCTTTATTTACAAAGACACGCAATCTCGATGTGGCGTTTCTAGTCTTTATTTGTAACATAGCACACCCGGAACACTGCAAAAACTGAAATCTAAGTAAGATTAAATATCTCAAATAAGGGTGATATTTGCTTATTTTCTGTCTGATAAGATAATTCTTCTCACTAAGCAGATTTTATGTTTTAAGGGTTTTGGTCCTAAATGATCTCAGTAAGATATTACAGCTTGTTGCTGAGATTTGATGACCTATATTGAGTAAAACATGCTTGAAACTAGAATATTGTCATGTCTGTGTTGATCATGTTTTTGTTTGGCCATGTGCTGTGTGGTTTTGGACTCTTTTTAGTTCCTGCTTTTCACTCCCTTGTCTTGTTTCCATGGTTACCCATTAGTTTTGATTATTGTAATGCCCTGTATGTAGGCATTAGCCAGGCCTCCCTCGCCCGCCTGCAGCTCGTGCAGAACTCTGCTGCTCGTCTGCTAACACAGACCCGCAGACGTGAGCACATCACCCCTATTTTAGCGTCCCTTCACTGGCTCCCTGTGCGTTACCGAATCAATTTTAAACTCCTTTTATTTGTTTTTAAATGTCTAAACAACCTCGCGCCAACCTATCTCTCCGACCTCCTTCAGCCTTACTGCCCCACCCGATCCTTAAGATCAGCCGATCAGCTGCTGTTGACGGTCCCTGACACAAGGCTGAAGCTTAGAGGTGACAGAGCTTTCGCCGTTGCTGCTCCCAAGCTCTGGAACGACCTACCCCTGAGTGTTAGACAAGCCTCCTCTCTTCCTGTTTTTAAATCTCTCTTAAAAACATACTTTTATTCCATGGCTTTTAACACTGAGTGATATCCATCCTGCAATGGCGCCCCATAATACACCTGCTGTGATCCTGTTTTTATGTTTTTATTAATTCTATTTTAATTATTTATTTTTTATCGTGTTCTGTTTGTGTTGTGTTGTGTTTGCTCGGTACTCGTTTTATCTTTTAACCTGTTCATTGTACAGCACTTTGGCTACCCCTGTGGTAAATTTTAAATGTGCTTTATAAATAAAGTTGATTTGATTTGATTTGATTAGTTTCACCTGTTCCACGTTTGGACTCATTGTGCACTCTTGTTTCGTCACCATAGCAACCATTAGTTTTCACCTGTCACGTCACGCACCTGTTTCACATTTTGAGTCACGCACCTGTTTTCGCTAATCATGTCTGTAGTATTTAAGTTCATTGTTTTCAGTTTGTCTTTCTGGCGACATCATACCCCTGACACACTCTCCACACACCCTTATGACCCTTGCTGCGCTTTTTCATGCCGTTTTCTCGTCCAAGTAAGTTTTCTTTATTCATGCCATAGTTTGCAAGTTTTGTTTCATTGTTCATAGTTTCTGCCGTTGTGCAAGTTTTGTGTTTATAGTCAAGTTTTGTACTTCCGCCCTTGTGCGCGCCCTTTGTTTGCTTCTTTTTTTGTAGTTATAGTGTTAAAATAAATCATGTACTCCCATTCCCGTCTCGCCCGAGCCAACTTTCTGTTGCCTTCTGGAAAAACAAAATCCAAGGACCAAGTCATGACAAATATCAAGTGTTGCAAAGCTGTGTCATCAACACTCACAAGTATAAAACTACTTTTTTAAAGTAATCATTTCTTATTTCAAGCATTAAAAAAAAAAATCATGATTTTGACACAATTGTGTCTCATAATTAAAACAGATGACAGCCAAATGGACTTTGCTGTTTTATTTTCAATGAAACAACAGAAAATACGTACTCATATAGTAGTGCACTTGCTAGTAGTGAGTATATACTTATTTTAAAGGTATTTTTTGGGTTCAGTGAGGTTAGCTAATTAAAATTGTTTTGGACAAGCCAAATTTTCTTGTTTTATTGGCAGATAATTTTGCTTAGTTAAAAAAAATACCCCTAATTTTCGTTTTTTTTTTCTTGTTTTTGAACACTGACTTTTTGCAGTGAAATGTTTTCACAAGGCTTCACTTTTTCCACATTTTGTTATTTTACAGCCTTATTCCAAAATGAAATGAATCCATTTTTGTCCTGAAAATTCAACAAATACCCCATAAGGAGAATGATTTAAAAAAAATTGTTTTTAATTTTGCAAATGTATTAAAACTAAGAAAATTACATGTACGTAGGTATTTACAGCTTTTCCGCAATACTTTGTTGATGCACCTTTGTCAGAAATTAAAGTCTTGACAAGGCAATGGTTCTTGTTCTATTTGCTTAGTTCCAATAAAATACCCCTAATTTTTGTATTTTTTTTTCTTGTTTTTGAACACTGACTTTTTGCAGTGTAGGAGCATGGTTTATTCTTGAGAAGTCAAAACATCACCAAAAACAGAAAACGAGTCGAAGGAAAAGACGTGCCGTTCGCACTTGAAGCTAAGGCAAAGACTCAGCGCAGGAAACATGGAACTATGAACGTGGAACCTCACGAAACTGTGGCATGAAATAAACAAGACTTAGGCATGAAGCGAACAACTAGCATAAACTATGGCATGGAACAAACAATACTTACTTGGCAAGGCATGAGGCAAACAATGACGCCAGGCCGACTGACTGGCAAAGGCAGGCTTAAATAACGTCTCTGATTGGAAACAGGTGCGCGTCCCGAACACCAGAGGCAGGTGAAAATCATAAGTAGCCATGGTAACAAACACACACTGCAAAAAGTGAAATCTAAGTAAGATGAAATATCTCAAATAAGGGTGATATTTGCTTATTTTCTGTCTGATAAGATCATTCTTCTCACTAAGCAGATTTTATGTTAGAGTGTTTTACTTGTTTTAAGTGTTTTGGTCCTAAATGATCTCAGTAAGATATTACAGCTGAGATTTGATGACCTATATTGAGTAAAACATGCTTGAAACTAGAATATCAACTGTTGCAAAGCTGTGTCATCAACACTCGCAAGTATAAAACTACTTTTTTAAAGTAATAATTTCTTACTTCAAGCATGAACAAAAAAAATCATGATGCCGAGCGCATATCATTATGTCAAGATAATGGCACTAGCATTTACTTCATTTAAGAATATTTTGCAACATAATGAGAAAAAGGGTCTCTTTTTTTTCTACCAGAAAAGTGCACTTGTTATTAGTGCAAATATACTTATTTTAAGGTATTTTTGGGTCCATTAGGTTAGTTAATTTTACTTGTTTTGTTTTAAAGCGTAATATAATATAATATATCTGTATATATATTATTCTGTACACATATTATGTATATATTCGTATATATGTTGGATTTGTTATCGCTATATTAGTCTATTTATACCTGCATTGTCCTTTCCATCCTTACACTTTCCATCATTGTAACTGAGCTACTGTGTTGAACAATTTCCCTTGTGGATCATTAAAGTTTGTCTAAGTCTAAGTCTTGACAAGCCAAATTTTCTTGTTCTATTGGCAGATAATTTTGCTTAGTTCAAATAAAATACCCCTCATTTTTGTATTTTTTTTTCTCTTGTTTTTGAACACTGACTTTTTGCAGTACAGAAGGTGCACAAACAGGAACTAAAGGAGTCCAAAATTAACAGAACATAACAAAAACATGATTTGGACCACGGATCATGACAAAAGGTGCATCCAAAAAGTATTGAGCAAAGCCTGTGAAGACTTATGACATTTTATTTTTTATAAATTAGTTATAATTTAACATATAAATTGTCATTATCAGATATTGTGTGTAGGATTTTGAGGACAAAAAATGCATTTATTCCATTTTGGAATAAGGCCGTCACATAACAAAATGTGTGAAAAAAAGAAGCTCTGAATACTTTCTGCATGCACTGTAAATAAATCAAATGGGCAAAAAAAAAAGCAGAACCTCCCACTCACCCGTTTGTGCAGCCGATGTGAGTCCTCCGTACTGTGCACTAAGCGCTGTGTGAGCGTGTTGCAGCAGGTGTCGCCCAACGCCGAATGCTCACGACTCTCCAAACGAGTCTGAGTCAGCAAAACGGACCAGACTTGACACACCGACTGTCCCCACTGCTCCTTCCTGGAGACCAGAGAGAAGGTGGGGGGGGTCATCTTCAGCGCAGCACATTTATATCAACATCACACTCACTTCTTGGTCTTGTGCGTGAACCTTTCGGTGAGTTTATCCAGGGCGCGTGCATACTCGGCCTCGATATCGCCCCGTCGACGGAGGAACTCCGAAAGGTCTGAAAGCTGCTGCTGTTTCACTTCTACCTGGGAGTCCAAAATCTTGATCTGGTCGGTTAGCTGGGCCCGCAGGTCTGAGAACCAACACCCACACAACTGTTAAGCTGCGGTCAGTGCAAATCCGGGTGAAGCTTTGACTTTTTGTGTGTGTTTTTGTCATGACAACGTCGACAGTGAAGGAAAAAGTGTAACGATAACCACAGCACCACACAGTCTAGCTACTGAACTCAAGTAATCATATTTTCCGGACCATAGGGCGCACCGGATTATAAGGCGCACTGCCGATGAATGGTCTGTTTTCGATCTTTTTTCATATATAAGGCGCACCGAATTATAAAGCGCAATAAAGGAGTCATATTATTATATATTTTTTTCTAAATGGTCTACATCAGTGTTTTTCAACCATTGTGCCGCAGAGAGATGATCTAATTTCACCTATTTAGGGTAAAAAATATTTTTTGCAAACCAGTAATTATAGTCTGCAAATGATGTGTTGTTGTTGAGTGTCTGTGCTGTCTAGAGCTCGGCAGAGTAACCGTGTAATACTCTTCCATATCGGTAGGTGGCAGCAGGTAGCTAATTGCTTTGTAGATGTCGGATACAGCGGGAGGCAGTGTGCAGGTAAAAAGGTGAGTGCCCCTAAGAAAAGGCATTGAAGTTTAGGGAAGGCTATGCAGAATGAAACTAAAACTGAACTGGCTGCAAAGTAAACAAAAACAGAATGCTGGACGACAGCAAAGACTTACTGTGGAGCAAAGATGGCGTTTGCAATGTACATCCGAACATGACATGACAATCGACAATGTCCCCACGAAGAAGGATAAAAACAAAGTAGATGCGGGGAATATCGCTCAAAGGAAGACATGAAACTGCTACAGGAAAATACCAAAAAAAAGAGAAAAAGCCACCAAAATAGGAGCGCAAGACAAGAAGTAAAACACTACACACAGGAAAACAGCAAAAAAGTCAAAATAAGTCAGGGGGTGATGTGACAGGTTGTGACAGTACACCTACTTTGAGACAAGAGCTATAGTGATGCATGCTTGGTTATGCTTTAAAGTCATATCCAACAATTGCGACGACAACAACTTTTTACTGTCAACTGAGTTTCGTTTTTTAATGATTTCTGCTGGTGGTGTGCCTCCGCATTTTTTCAACGCAAAAAAAGTGCCTTGGCTCAAAAAAGGTTGAAAAACACTGGTGTACATAACATGTAATGGTGGTTCTTTGGTCAAAATGTTGCATAGATGATGTTTTACACATCATCTTCAAGTCCCTTTCTGACAGTCGCTTCAGGATGCGCCGTTTTGTGGGCGGTCTTATTTACGTGGCTCACCTTCGACAGCGTCTTCTCCCCGTCGTCTTTGTTGTAGCGGTGTAGCGTGCAAGGACGGGAGTGGAAGAAGTGTCAAAAGATGGCGCTAACTGTTTTAATGACATTCAGACTTTACTTCAATCTATGACGGAGCAGCATCTCCTCATCCGGAAACAATAACAATGCCGGAAATGTGTCCCGTGAAAAACCGTCCGACCGGAACCTTGGGTGAATAATGTAAACTCACTACACCGGTATGTTTTAGTGCTTTCATGGTGAGTTTACTGACAGATATAAGTAAGAACTTTACACTACTTTATATTAGAAATGGCAACAGCGGAGGATGAATGTCCCATAACAAGAAGATAGAGAAAAAGAAGAAGCTTATCGACTAGTGTCGGCACGGACTACAAAGGCGGACGAGCGCAATTTTTCAGGATTTATGCAGATCCCAAATACAGATCAGCAGGTACCAGAAGGCAAGAAAAGTTGCTTTTGCATAATATTGCGAAACAAAATGCCAGATAATACCGTATTTCCTTGAATTGCCGACGGGTATATATTATCCGCATGCCTCGTTTTACCGCCGGGTCAAACTCGCTTCGCAAAATAATTAGCGCATGCTTAGAATTACTGCCGGGCCAAACTTGTTTAGCAGAATAATTAGCATATGCCTCGTTTTACCGCCGGGTCAAACTCGTCACGTCACGAGTGACACTTCACCTTTCAAGGCATCATTTTCCAAAATGGAGGAGGCTAATTTCAATAACTTAAAATCGCATAAAGGGAAGAAGATAACGAGCTATTCAGTAGGATTTAAGGTCCAAGCTATTGAATATGCTAAAAAGAACAGTGAGGAGGGAACTGCTCAGTTTATTACCTTCTAAACACATTTGTCGGTCTCATCTCGTGGCCAGTACTACTGTAGTATTGTTATTTACATGCTTGAAATGCTTCATTTATGGGGGAAAAAAAAGAAGTAAAATTCGCTTTAAATAAACAATATCAACATTGTGTTGTTATATACCGTATTTTCCGCACTATTAGCCGCACCTAAAAACCACAAATTTACTCAAAAGCTGACAGTGCGGCTTATAACCCGGTGCGCTTTATATATGGATTAATATTAAGATTCATTTTCATAAAGTTTCGGTCTCGCAACTACGGTAAACAGCCGCCATCTTTTTTCCCCGTAGAAGAGGAAGTGCTTCTTCTTCTACGCAAGCAACCGCCAAGGGAAGCACCCGCCCCCATAGAACAGGAAGCGCTTCTTATTCTACTGTAAGCAACCACCCGCCCGCGTAGAAGAAGAAGAAGCGCGCGGATATTACGTTTCATTTCCTTTGTGTGTTTACATCTGTAAAGACCACAAAATGGCTCCTACTAAGCGACAGGTTTCCGGTTCATGAAAAGACGCAATCTCTCCATCCGCACACGGACTACTATTTCACAGCAACTGCCTAAAGACTTTCAAGAAAAGCTGGCTACTTTCCGTGCATATTGTAAAAACAAGATAGCTGAAAAAAAGATCCGGCCAGAGAACATTATCAACATTGACGAGGTTCCACTGACTTTTGATATTCCTGTGAACCGCACTGTGGATACAACGGGAGCACGTACGGTGAATATTCGCACCACAGGGAATGAGAAGTCATCCTTCACTGTGGTTCTAGCTTGCCATGCTAATGGCCAGAAACTTCCACCCATGGTGATATTCAAAAGGAAGACCTTGCCAAAAGAGACCTTTCCAGCCGGCGTCATCATAAAAGCTAACTCGAAGGGATGGATGGATGAAGAAAAGATGAGCGAGTGGTTAAGGTAAGTTTACGCGAAGAGGCCGGGTGGCTTTTTTCACGCAGCTCCGTCCATGTTGATATACGACTCCATGCGCGCCCACATCACGCTGGTTTTTAATATATTATTAAAGTTTGACTGACCTATCCGACTGTTTTTTTGACATTCCTTTAGCGCAGTTAGATGCGGCTTATAACACGGGGCGGCTTATAGGTGGACAAAGTTTTGAAATATGCCGTTCATTGAAGGCGCGGCTTTTAACCCAGGGCGGCTTATGGTGCGGAAAATACGGTAATTGCTATTTTTATTATTAATATTGTGTTAGTTTGTAGTGGTGGAGAGCTGACTTTTGTTGTTGGAGTTGCGTCTTTCAAAGCGCTTTATTTTGAAAAAAATGTTCTATTAATATAGCTGCGTGTGTCAAATATGAGTCATTAAATGACTCCCGCCTCATGGTGGTAGAGGGCGCTAGTGATCCCAGGGATCATTCTTGCGACTACTCGGCTGCAGAAGAAGTGACAACAACAGTTTTCTAAACTGGACTTTCAATCAAAGCAGGAGGTAATAATTAAAGGAAGATCTCCATCGAGACAGAGAGACTTTTAAAACTAAAAAAAATGGGTTGTACTTGTATAGCGCTTTTCTACCTTTTTTAAGGAACTCAAAGCACTTTGACACTATTTTCCACATTCACCCATTCACACACACAAGCCATGCACGGCGCTAACCAAGCCCATCAGGAGCAAGGGGTGAAGTGTCTTGCTCAAGGACACAACGGACGTGACTAGGATGGTAGAAGGTGGGGATTGAACCAGTAACCCTCAGATTGCTGGCACGGCCACTCTCCCAACTTTGCCACGCCGTCCCCCTCAAGAAAGATAAGGAAGACTTCTATAAACAAGTTATCGATGCTTTTGTTCAGAAGGAGCGGCGCATGGACTTCATTTATAAGTAAAGGTAAGACCATAATAAAGTTGTTTTTTTTAATTAAATGTGCTTTTCATAATGGTATCCTTACATCACACTCAAATTTACATCACACTAAATGTACCGCATGCCTTTGGTAAGCGCCGGAGTGAGATGAGGTTTTAAATTAATCACCGCCTCTGGGGGTAATTCAAGGAAATACGGTATGTCTTACCTTATACACTCACCATAATAATACTCATCAAGCGGTGCGGCTTCATAGCTTACCAAAGTCGTACTAAAACATTTTGATAGATTTTTTGAGGGATCAATAAAGTACTTTCTATTCTATTCTATTCTATTGCTATAATGCGCAAATCAGAGTTATTTCTCACTTATGTCAACGAGCATGAAGGCCTTAATTTTCCTGATAAAACTATCTTTTAGCTCCAAAGAAAAGATCAAATTAAAGGCCTACCGAAATGCGATTTTCTTATTTAAACGGGGATAGAAGGTCCATTCTATGTGTCATACTTGATCATTTCGCGATATTGCCATATTTTTGCTGAAAGGATTTAGTAGAGAACATCGACGATGAAATTAGCAACTTTTGGTCGCTGATAAAAAAGCCTTGCCTGTACCGGAAGTAGCAGACGAGTAGCGTGACGTCACAGGTTGTGGAGCTCCTCACATCCACACATTGTTTACAATCATGGCCACCAGCAGCGAGAGCGATTCGGACCGAGAAAGCGACGATTTCCCCATTAATTTGAGCGAGGATGAAAGATTTGTGGATGAGGAAAGTGAGAGTGAAGGACGAGAAGGCAGTGGGAGCGATTCAGATAGGGAAGATGCTGTGAGAGGTGGGTAGGACCTGATATTCAGCTGGGAATGACTAAAACAGTAAATAAACACAAGACATATATATACTCTATTAGCCACAACACAACCAGGCTTATATTTAATATGCCACAAATTAATCCCGCATAACAAACACCTCCCCCCTCCCGTCCATATAACCCGCCAATACAACTCAAACACCTGCACAACACACTCAATCCCACAGCCCAAAGTACCGTTCACCTCCCCAAAGTTCATACAGCACATATATTTCCCCAAAGTCTCCAAAGTTACGTACGTGACATGCACATAGCGGCACGCACGTACGGGAAAGCGATCAAATGTTTGGAAGCCGCAGCTGCATGCGTACTCACGGTACCGTGTCTGCGCATCCAACTCAAAGTCCTCCTGGTAAGAGTCTCTGTTGTCCCAGTTCTCCACAGGCCAATGGTAAAGCTTGACTGTCATCTTTCGGGAATGTAAACAATGAAACACCGGCCGTTTTTGTGTTGTTGCTGAAGTCGGCCGCAATACACCGCTTCCCACCTACAGCTTTCTTCTTTGCAGTATCCATTGTTCATTGAACAAATTGCAAAAGATTCACCAACACAGAGGTCCAGAATTCTGTGGAATTTTGCGATGAAAACAGACGACTTAATAGCTGGCCACCATGCTGTCCCAAAATGTCCGCTACAATCCGTGACGTCACGCGCAGGCGTCATCATACCGAGACGTTTTCAGCAGGATATTTCGCGCGAAATTTAAAATTGCACTTTAGTAAACTAACCCATGTGTTGCAATGTTAAGATTTCATCATTTATATATAAACTATCAGACTGCGTGGTCGGTAGTAGTGGGTTTCAGTAGGCCTTTAAGTCGTTTAGTCCCATGCTGACTAATCATAGGAAGCCATAGACTTTCCTTCAGGGGGAATAAATAGTCATTTGTGTCTGACTGCGTTTCCACGGAGCGATTACTTGCACTCGGCTAACTCCTACCAACCCAAAATAACCTCGTATTCCTTCCACACACACACACACACACACACACGCACACACACACGTGCAGGAGCCGCGGTGGATGAAGTCTGCATGGTCCAGCGCTGCACATCAGGTTTGAAAAGGCCAATAAAGGCATCACCGGCTCGTATCAAAGCTGTCTACGCTTCACTCTTCACAGCCAGCTTTCTCGGTCCCTCCTACCCTATCTCTCTCTTTTCCCGTCTTGCTTTCATTTTGGGGCGTACACAGCCCGGAGCTGACTGGATGTGAGCAGACAGCATCGCTAATACCGACTATAAATACATCTTTGTAGTACAGTAACACGGCCAGTGAGCCGTGGTATGCACTCTCCAAACCCCAGCATGTAACACACACACCACATACTGCACACACATCGCTGTTCGCCGCTGCCGTGTGTGTGTGTGTGTGTGTGGGTGTGTGTGTGTTGTGTCAATATTGATTCATGCTTTGGCTTCCGTTAAAGGATTTCTTACAAGGCTGAGAGGTTATTGAGATGGAACATTTTACACGGCTTATCAGGAAGCTCCGTTACTTACACATCAGTGTTTCCCACACATTCATTTATTTGTGGCGGCCCGCCACGAAAGAATTACGTCCGCCACAAATGGATTTTTCGGTTTTTGACTCGCTCGACCGCTCATAAAAGCAATGGGACTCTGTCTGTGAATGTACCTTGTAGTTACAACTCCGGTGCAGTAGGTGGCGGTAGCCTACTTTGCATTGTAACTCCGCCAATAGCACTTAATTCACCTGGTGGGCCAGAAAAAGAAGACGAAGACGAAGAAGACAAAGACGAAGACGAAGACGGACGGACGGACGGGATCAAAATACGAGGGTAATATAGATTATAGGTAGATAGGTTATAGCTGCATCGCTCGCGGCTCGTCATATATTTAACATTAATCCGCGATTTCACCGAGCGTTTCACTGACGGTGAGCAGCCTGACGCTGCTTCATTAACACCGCCGCTGTTTGACTCGGGGGCCGGGGCAGACGCACGTAATAACAATCACCTGTTTTCATACCGACGAGCTAACGTGTCCAGGTTATAACCCTGTTGTCAATAAACACACATGGACTGAAGCTAAATTGTCCACTGTCCACTGCAGCATGTGAATGCAATGAAAAGAATAAAATCTGAGCCAACCAGCTGTTAAAATGTTGTCCAGGTTAATGTTTTGGCCATTAAAGGCCCTTCATTTCAAGATTTCAACTGTGATCGGGCTTTAAACAGGTGGCTGACCTGTTCAGATGAGTGTAACTGCTACTGGTCAAATAATGTGAAATAGCATTTAATTTTACATGTATGCAATGCCATTTAAATGTAATTATAGATAATAATAATAATAATAAATACTGTGTAGTGTTGTAAATAGTCAACGGGAAGAATTTTAGTAAGATATAAGCCATGAGCACTACACAGCCAGAAAAAAACCTAGGCAGGACAAGTAAAAATATTGGGGCAAGTAGATTTGAGAAGTCGGGCAAGTAGAAAAATTAGGGCGGAGGGAACAGGTGAGACTCAGCAAACACTGAAAAATAAAGCAGGGTCAGATCAGAAATGCACTTTTCTCATGAAAAGGGTCCTAATTTATATTCTTATGTGCCTTATAGAGAGGACCACGACAAAACATACACCTCTGCCTCTGTTTCACTTTATGTTGCTGGTAAATAATATGGTTAAAGTAGTAGGCTAAAGTTAAATTATTCAGTATGCACTAATTAAAGGGGCAGAGCTTTAAGAGACATTTTAGCTTTTATATTTTATAAGATATATTTTTTGTAAGAACCACAATTAATAAATATATTTCAGTGAATAACTAATTGTTCAAATCTGTATATAAATATGTACATAAAGTGTTGTAATTATATTCCAACTCCGCGTTCTTCTTGGTCATCGCCGCTGCCGCCGCCACCCCCCGACCACACCACCACAAATAGATGCCTGCCCTGTGGGAAACACTGCACGTACTGTACAGTTTGTACCCTACGACAGGAGTACTGACAAATATACAAAACCCACGTTGTGTAATTTGTAAAAACAAACAGAAAACAATGATTTGCAAATCCTTTTCAACTTATATTCAATTGAATAGACTGCAAAGACAAGATATTTAACGTTCGAACTGAGAAACTTGGTTTTTTGTGTGCAAATAATCATTAACTTAGAATGTAATGGCAGCAACACATTGCAAAAAAGTTGGCACAGCGCCATTTTTTACCACTGTGTTACATGGCCTTTCCTTTGAACAACACTCAGTAAACGTTTAGGAACTGAGGAGACCAAATTTTGAAGCTTACTGCATCAAAAAGCGACATCCGTGTGTAAAGGATATCACCACATGGGCTAAGGGACACTTCAGAAAACCACTTTCAGTTACGACAGATTGTCGCTACATCTGTAAATGCAAGTTAAAACTCTAGCATGCAAAGCGAAAGCTTTTTATCAACAACACCCAGAAACGCCACCGGCTTTGCTGGGCCCGAGCTCATCCAAGATGGACTCATACAAAGTGGAAAAGTGTTTTGTGGTCTGACGAGTCCACATTTCAAATTGTTTTTGGAAACTGTGGACGTCGTGTCCTCCGGACCAGAGGATTTGCAAATCCTTTTCAACTTATATTCAATTGAATAGACTGCAAAGACAAGATATTTAATGTTCAAACTGAGAAACTTGTTTTTATGTGCAAATAATCATTAACTTAGAATTTAATGCCAGCAACACATTGCAAAAAAGTTGGCACAGCGCAATTTTTTACCACTGTGTTACATGGCCTTTCCTTTTAACAAGACTCAGTAAACGTTTGGGAACTGAGGAGACCAAATTTTGAAGCTTACTGCATCAAAAAGCGACATCCGTGTGTAAAGGATATCACCACATGGGCTCAGGGACACTTCAGAAAACCACTTTCAGTTACGACAGTTTGTCGCTACATCTGCAAGTGCAAGTTAAAACTCTACCATGCAAAGCCAAAGCCATTTATCAACAACACCCAGAAACGCCGCCGACTTCGCTGGGCCCGAGCTCATCCAAGATGGACTCATACAAAGTGGAAAAGTGTTTTGTGGTCTGACGAGTCCACATTTCAAATTGTTTTTGGAAACTGTGGACGTCGTGTCCTCCGGACCAGAGGATTTGCAAATCCATTTCAACTTATATTCAATTGAATAGACTGCAAAGACAAGATATTTAATGTTCAAACTGAGAAACTTGGTTTTTTTTGTGCAAATAATCATTAACTTAGAATTTAATGGCAGCAACACATTGCAAAAAAGTTGGCACAGGGCCATTTTTTACCACTGTGTTACATGGCCTTTCCTTTTAACAAGACTCAGTAAACATTTGGGAACTGAGGAGACCACATTTTGAAGCTTACTGCATCAAAAAGCGACATCCGTGTGTAAAGGATATCACCACATGGGCTCCGAGACACTTCAGAAAACCACTGTCAGTTACTACAGTTCTTCGCCACATCTGTAAGTGCAAGTTAAAACTCTACCATGCAAAGCGAAAGCCATTTATCAACAACACCCAGAAACGCCGCCGGCTTCGCTGGGCCCGAGCTCATCCAAGATAGACTCATACAAAGTGGAAAAGTGTTTTGTGGCCTGACGAGTCCACATTTCAAATTGTTTTTGGAAACTGTGGACGTCGTGTCCTCCGGACCAGAGGATTTGCAAATCCTTTTCAACTTATATTCAATTGAATAGACTGCAAAGACAAGATATTTAATGTTCGAAATGAGAAACTTTATTTTTTTTTTGTGCAAATAACCATTAACTTAGAATTTGATGGCAGCAACACATTGCAAAAAAGTTGGCACAGGGCATTTTTTACCACTGTGTTACATGGCCTTTCCTTTGAGCAACACTCAGTAAACGTTTGGGAACTGAGGAGACCAAATTTTGAAGCTTACTACATCAAAAAGCGACATCCGTGTGTAAAGGATATCACCACATGGGCTCAGGGACACTTCAGAAAACCACTTTCAGTAACGACAGTTTGTCGCTACATCTGTAAGTGCAAGTTAAAACTCCAGCATGCAAAGCGAAAGCCATTTATCAACAACACCCAGAAACGCCGCCAGCTTCGCTGGGCCCGAGCTCATCCAAGATGGACTCATACAAAGTGGAAAAGTGTTTTGTGGTCTGACGAGTCCACATTTCAAATTGTTTTTGGAAACCGTGGACGCCATGTCCTCCGGACCAAAGGATTTGCAAATCCTTTTCAACTTATATTCAATTGAATAGACTGCAAATACAAGATATTTAATGTTCCAACTGAGAAACTTATTTTTTTTGTGCAAATAACCATTAACTTAGAATTTAATGGCAGCAACACATTGCAAAAAAGTTGGCACAGCACCATTTTTTACCACTGTGTTACATGGCCTTTCCTTTGAACAACACTAAGTAAACGTTTGGGAACTGAGGAGACCAAATTTTTAAGCTTACTGCATCAAAAAGCGACAACCGTGTATAAAGGATATCACCACATGGGCTCAGGGACACTTCAGAAAACCACTTTCAGTTACGACCGTTTGTCGCTACATCTGTAAGTGCAAGTTAAAACTCTAGCATGCAAAGCCAAAGCCATTTATCAACAACACCCAGAAACGCCACCGGCTTCACTGGGCTCGAGCTCATCCAAGATGGACTCATACAAAATGGAAACGTGTTTTATGGTCTGACAAGTCCACATTTCAAATTGTTTTTGGAAACTGTGGACGTCGTGTCCTCTGGACCAGAGGATTTGCAAATCCTTTTCAACAAAGACAAGATATTTAATGTTCGAACTGAGAAACTTGTTTTTTTTGTGCAAATAATCATTAACTTAGAATTTAATGGCAGCAACACATTGCAAAAAAGTTGGCACAGGGCCATTTTTTACCACTGTGTTACATGGCCTTTCCTTTTAACAAGACTCAGTAAACGTTTGGGAACTGAGGAGACCAAAGTTTGAGGCTTACTGCATCAAAAAGCGACATCCGTGTGTAAAGGATATCACCACATGGGCTCAGGGACACTTCAGAAAACCACTTTCAGTCACGACAGTTTGTCGCTACATCTGCAAGTGCAAGTTAAAACTCTACCATGCAAAGCCAAAGCCATTTATCAACAACACCCAGAAACGCCGCCGACTCCGCTGGGCCCGAGCTCATCCAAGATGGACTCATACAAAGTGGAAAAGTGTTTTGTGGTCTGACGAGTCCACATTTCAAATTGTTTTTGGAAACTGTGGACGTGGAGGATTTGCAAATCCATTTCAACTTATATTCAATTGAATAGACTGCAAAGACAAGATATTTAATGTTCGAACTGAGAAACTTGTTTTTTTTGTGCAAATAATCATTAACTTAGAATTTAATGGCAGCAACACATTGCAAAAAAGTTGGCACAGGGCCATTTTTTACCACTGTGTTACATGGCCTTTCCGTTTAACAAGACTCAGTAAACGTTTGGGAACTGAGGAGACCAAATTTTGAAGCTTACTGCATCAAAAAGCGACATCCGTGTGTAAAGGATATCACCACATGGGCTAAGGGACACTTCAGAAAACCACTTTCAGTTACGGACAGTTTGTCACTCCATCTGTAAGTGCAATTTAAAACTCTACCATGCAAAGCCAAAGCCATTTATCAACAACACCCAGAAACGCCGCCGGCTTCGCTGGGCCCGAGCTCATCCAAGATGGACTCATACAAAGTGGAAAAGTGTTTTGTGGTCTGACGAGTCCACATTTCAAATTGTTTTTGGAAACCGTGGACGTCGTGTCCTCCGGACCACAGGATTTGCAAATCCATTTCAACTTATATTCAATTGAATAGACTGCAAAGACAAGATATTTAATGTTCACACTGAGAAACTTGTTTTTTTTTGTGCAAATAATCATTAACTTAGAATTTAATGGCAGCAACACATTGCAAAAAAGTTGGCAACGGGCCATTTTTTACCATTGTGTTACATGGCCTTTCCTTTGAACAACACTCAGGAAACGTTTGGGAACTGAAGACACCAAATTATGAAGCTTACTGCATAAAATAGCAACATTTATGTGTAAAGGATATCACCACATGGGCTCAGGGACACTTCAGAAAACCACTTTCAGTTACGACAGTTTGTCGCTACATCTGCAAGTGCAAGTTAAAACTCTACCATGCAAAGCCAAAGCCATTTATCAACAACACCCAGAAACGCCGCCGACTTTGCTGGGCCCGAGCTCATCCAAGATGGACTCATACAAAGTGGAAAAGTGTTTTGTGGTCTGACGAGTCCACATTTCAAATTGTTTTTGGAAACTGTGGACGTGGAGGATTTGCAAATCCATTTCAACTTATATTCAATTGAATAGACTGCAAAGACAAGATATTTAATGTTCGAACTGAGAAACTTGTTTTTTTTGTGCAAATAATCATTAACTTAGAATTTAATGGCAGCAACACATTGCAAAAAAGTTGGCACAGGGCCATTTTTTACCACTGTGTTACATGGCCTTTCCGTTTAACAAGACTCAGTAAACGTTTGGGAACTGAGGAGACCAAATTTTGAAGCTTACTGCATCAAAAAGCGACATCCGTGTGTAAAGGATATCACCACATGGGCTAAGGGACACTTCAGAAAACCACTTTCAGTTACGGACAGTTTGTCGCTACATCTGCAAGTGCAAGTTAAAACTCTACCATGCAAAGCCAAAGCCATTTATCAACAACACCCAGAAACGCCGCCGACTTCGCTGGGCCCGAGCTCATCCAAGATGGACTCATACAAAGTGGAAAAGTGTTTTGTGGTCTGACGAGTCCACATTTCAAATTGTTTTTGGAAACTGTGGACGTCGTGTCCTCCGGACCAGAGGATTTGCAAATCCTTTTCAACTTATATTCAATTGAATAGACTGCAAATACAAGATATTTAATGTTCAAACTGAGAAACTTATTTTTTTTGTGCAAATAACCATTAACTTAGAATTTAATGCCAGCAACACATTGCAAAAAAGTTGGCACAGCACCATTTTTTACCACTGTGTTACATGGCCTTTCCTTTGAACAACACTAAGTAAACATTTGGGAACTGAGGAGACCAAATTTTGAAGCTTACTGCATCAAAAAGCGACATCTGTGTATAAAGGATATCACCACATGGGCTAAGGGACACTTCAGAAAACCACTTTCAGTTACGACAGTTTGTCGCTACATATGTAGGTGCAAGATAAAACTCTACCATGCAAAGCAAAAGCCATTTATCAACAACACCCAGAAACGCCACCGGCTTCGCAAAACGTTTACTGAGTGTTGTTAAAAATGCCCCTGTGCCAACGTTTTTGCAATGTGTTGCTGCCATTAAATTCTAAGTTAATGACTATTTGCAAAAAAAATTAGGTTTCTCAGTTTGAACATGAAATATCTCGTCTATTCAATTGAATATAAGTTGAAAAGGATTTGCAAATCATTGTATTCTCTTTTTATTTACCATTTGCACCACCTCAAAAGCACAAGCACATACACACGTCTGACAACTCGCTCTTCATGCCAGTTATCAATGACAAACTGAATGCCATTGCTCCGTCTACCAATTATTAACAACCACCACCACTTTGCAAAGGTAAACAGAGCAACTCAAAATAATACAAAAGGCACACCGGATTATAAGGCGCATTAAAGGAGTCATATTATTATTATTATTATTATTTTATAAATGTAAAAGACTTCCTTGTGGTCTACATAACATGTAATGGTGGTTCTTTGCTCAAATTGTTGCATAGTGATTGTCACACACACACTAGGTGTAGCGAAATTATTCTCGGTGAGGGGAGCAGTGAGCAGCAGCGGTCACGCGCCCGGGAATAATTTTTGGTGATTTAACCCCCAATTCCAACCCTTGATGCTAAATGCCAAGCAGGGAGGTCATAGATGTTTTACACATCATCTTCAAGTCGCTTTCTGACAGTCGCTTCAGGATGCACCGTTTTGTGGGCGGTCTTATTTACGTGGCTCACCTTCGGCGGTGTCTTCTCCCCGTCATCTTTGTTGTAGCGGTGTAGCGTGCAAGGACGGGAGTGGAAGAAGTGTCAAAAGATGGCGCTAACTGTTTTAATGACATTGAGACTTTACTTCAATCAATAACGGAGCAGCGTCTCCTCATCCGTGGCTCACTAGTGCAACAACCAGGGCGGAAATGTGTCCCGTGAAAAACCGTCCGACCGGAACTCTCTAATAACTAAAGTTCCTTGGGTGAATAATGTAAACTCACTACACCGGTATGTTTTAGCGCTTTCATGGCGAGTTTACTGACAGATATAAGTAAGAAATTTACACTACTTTATATTAGAAATGGCCCATAACAAGAAGAGAGAGAAAAAAAGAAGCTTATCGTCTAAGGCAGTGATTTTCAACCTTTTTTGAGCCGCGGCACACTTTTTACATTTACAAAATCCTGCGGCACACCACCAACCAAAATGACACTCTTAACACAGTATATAATACCAGTGTTTCCCACACATTCATTTATTTGTGGTGGCCCGCCACGAAAGAATTACGTCCGCCACAAATGGATTTTTCGGCTTTTGACTCGCTCGACCACTCATAAAAGCAATGGGACTCTGTCTGTGAATGTTGCTTGTAGTTACACCTCCGGTGCAGTAGGTGGCGGTAGCCTACTATGCATTGTAACTCCGCCAATAGCACTTAATTCACCTGGTGGGCCAGAAGAAGAAGAAGAAGAAGAGGGACGGACGGACGGACGGGATCAAAATACTCGCCGGCTACTTTTCATAATGATGGCGCTTCCTACGTTTCTACCTCAAACGTCCAAAAGCTGCTGAAAGCCTTGATCCAGGATGCCATGGGGAAAAAAACTTAAATGGTGCCTTTTGGCGATAGTTAGCAGCTTGGTGGCTCATAGCCGGCTAGCTAACGCTTGCTAGCGTGGTAGCATTGCTTCATTTTTACAGGTGTTATAGGTAGATAGGTTATAGCTGCATCGCTCGCGGCTCGTCATATATTTAACGTTAATCCGCGATTTCACCGAGCGTTTCACTGACGGTGAGCAGCCTGACGCTGCTTCATTAACACCGCCGCTGTTTGACTCGGGGTCCGGGGCAGACGCACGTAGTAACAGTCACCTGTTTTCATACCGACGAGCTAACGTGTCCAGGTTATAACCCTGTTGTCAATAAACACACATGGACTGAAGCTAAATTGTCCACTGTCCACTGCAGCATGTGAATGCAATGAAAATAATAAAATCTGAGCCAACCAGCTGTTAAAATGTTGTCCAGGTTAATGTTTTGGCCATTAAAGGCCCTTCATTTCAAGATTTCAACTGTGATCGGGCTTTAAACAGGTGGCTGACCTGTTCAGATGAGTGTAACTGCTACTGGTCAAATAATGTGAAATAGCATTTAATTTTACATGTATGCAATGCCATTTAAATGTAATTATAGATAATAATAATAATAATAAATACTGTGTAGTGTTGTAAATAGTCAACGGGAAGGATTTTAGTAAGATATAAGCCATGAGCACTACACAGCCAGAAAAAAACCTAGGCAGGACAAGTAAAAATATTGGGGCAAGTAGATTTGAGAAGTCAGGCAAGTAGAAAAAAACCTTAACGTTGAACCCTGCATGTGTTGAGCTGCTGCTGCTTAAGGTTAGACGGCACTGTACATAGAGCGCTTCTGCTCGTTAGTAATACATTCTAATGTTGGATGTTCACTCCTTCACACAGATGAGTATAGAAAAATATTTTCAACGGCCGAAAAGGGCTCGACTTGGAGAGGAGGTAGGCCTACAGTCCGGACCACAGGTGCAACCTGTTCAGCAGCAGCAGGAGGAGGAGGAGGAGGTTGACTGACTGTGGCAGGACACCTCTGCCTCTGTTTCACTTCATGTTGCTGGTAAATAATATGGTTGTCGTAGTAGGCTAAAGTTAAATTATTTAGTATTCACTAATTAAAGGGGCAGAGCTTTAAGAGACATTTTAGCTTTTATATTTTATAAGATATATTTTTTGTAAGAACCACAATTAATAAATATATTTCAGTGAATCACTGATTGTTCAAATCTGTATATAAATATGTACATCAAATGTTGTAATTATATTCCAACTCCGCGTTCTTCTTGGTCATCGCCGCTGCCGCCGCCACCCCCGCCCCCCGACCACACCACCACAAATAGATGCCTGTCCTGTGGGAAACACTGAATACATATAGTTAATAATATAATTTCTAAATGTATTTATACTCACCTCGTGTGAAACTTGGGCCTGAGCATCTAATTTACAACGGCTTTACAAGCTGGTAGTATTAATGTTTCTGCCACAGTGTGGGACTTTTTTGATTTAGCTACGAGTTCAGCAACAAGGTCGCTAGCTTTGAGAGCTCTCTCGTTTAGCCTTGTGGTTTTTCTCAGAAAAGTTGCCTGTTTCTCATTGTTTGTACGTAAGCGTACAAAATAGTCCATCGGCTTGCTTTGAACGGAAGAGTGTTTCGTTTGGAGATGGCGTTTAAGCTTGCTTGGCAAAATGGCGCTAATGGATAGCTTCTTTCTTTTTCAGTGACGTGCAGTCACTAGAGGCAGGTGAGGCGGGGCCTCATCTGCCATCATGGAAAGAAAAAAAATGTAAAAATATATTTTTTTTTTATTAAATTGTTATATGTATCCCGTGATTATACTATAAAGTTATTTTCCATTTAACTTCACCCGTTTTAGATTATTTTTATTTAAAATCGCTGAATTTTCACATTTGCCGTTCAAATACTGAGAAGAGACGGTGCGGTGATCAGCAGCCAGTTGAGGCACGTCACTCAGTGCCTCAACATGGATTGCGGACTCGGCTAACTGCTGGCCTGCTGTGCAGTGAGACCGTATTGCTATATGAACTATATTATACATTTCCATAGTTTAGTTAGCTGAGGTATATAATGTACAGTGTATTTTGTCAACAACTGTATGTGTGTAAAGTATTTCTTGTGCTGAGCGATCATAAAACGGCTGCAAAAGACGCACTGGCTGAGGCTCGCAGTAATCCCGCCTCCTGCACCCCCGCCGTAGAATGCACGGCAACCCCTGACGGGAGTGTTATATCAACTAAAGCCCACACTTAAACTTTCCACGTGCAAGATTGAATCTATTTAAAAAAAGTTATTTCATAAGAAGCCAAAAAGTGCAAAAACAATAACGTTCGTGTTGGAGGAGTTGTGAATGACTGCAGGGCCACAACATTAGGTACACCTGCAGACTGCAGGTGTACCTAATTCACAACTCCTCCAACACGAACATTATTGTTTTTGCACTTTTTGGCTTCTTATTAAATAACTTTTGTAACCTATTTTTATGGGCTTTCCTCTTTGTGATGTTAAGTTCCTGTTATGCGCTGTTATACAGTATATGCCTTGAGCTCTTATTTTGAAGGCGCGAAGAGCGGAAGTGATGACACGTTGGAGTTGAGCGGAAGTTTTTGAAAGAAGGTAAATAAAGTGGTCCTCGTGTAAACTGGAGCCTCCGTGTTTGTTATTTTGTAGTTTCATACAGTATAGGCGACATTTATAAACCCTCGGTTACACTTTTTTTTAAATAGATTCAATCTTGCACGTGGAAAGTTGAAGTGAGGGCTTTAGTTGCGGCGCATGGACTTAATTTAAAAGTAAAGGTAAGACCATAATTACGTTTTTTTTTATTAAATGTGCTTTTTTGTGTGCTACAGTTTGTATGTGTAAAGTTAAAGTTAAGTTAAAGTACCAATGATTGTCACACACACACTAGGTGTAATGAAATTTGTCGTCTGTATTCGACCCATCCCCTTGTTCACCCCCTGGGAGGTGAGGGGAGCAGTGGGCAGCAGCGGCGCCACGCCCGGGAATCATTTTTGGTGATTTAACCCCCAATTCCAACCCTTGATGCTGAGTGCCAAGCAGGGAAGAATGCTGGTATGAGCTTTTAAACATAACCCGTTAACTGCTGCCAATCAAATGGTGAATAAGATACTCTTTAGGGTTCATATGTTTGTAAATCTGACTGTGATGAAGTCAGTGCCTCACCAGCCATCAACCTCACCGCACGTCACTGTTCTTTTTACCATAAATTGATTAACGTAGACCCCGACTTAAACAAGTTGAAAAACTTATTCGGGTGTTACCATTTAGTGGTCAATTGTTCGGAATATGTACTGTACTAGTGATGGGTCCGGCAACACCGATGCATCGGCGCATGCGTCGAGCTCATAAAGCAAAACCCTGTGTCGGTGCGCGTACCGCTTTTTAGAAAGTCACGTGACCGATCATGAGCTGTTTTGGTCACGTGACCGATACGCGAACTGTGTCGCACTGACGCCTCCTCTGTGCCCTGTGAGCGGCTCTTTTCTACAGCCGGAGAAATAATAACTAAGAGAAATCGTCTAAAATGTAATACGTCGGAAAAACGTTTTTTTTGTTTTTTTTATAAAAATGTGTAAAAAAATTTAATTAAAAAAATTCCCAGTCCACAATCATCCACAACACCTTCTCTTAGATTTCCATGTTATGATACATGTTCACATTATTTATTGACTGTATCTAAAAAAGATAAAAATATATTTTTATTTAAATGAAGATATGAAATAATCCTAAATGAAATACAATGACTTGGTTTATATTATTATTGTATATACTAGGGCAGGGGTCACCAACGCGGTGCCCGCGGTCACCAGGTAGCCCGCAAGGACCAGATCAGTCGCCCGCTGGCCTGTTCTAAAAATAGCTCAAAGAGCAGCACTTACCAGTGAGCTGCCTCTATTTTTTAAATTGTATTTATTTACTAGCAAGCTGGTCTCGCTTTGCTCGACATTTTTAATTTTAAAAGAGACAAAACTCAAATAGAATTTGAAAATCCAAGAAAATATTTTAAAGACTTGGTCTTCACTTGGAATAAGCCGTAGAAAATGGATGGGTCTTCACTTGTTTAAATAAATTCATTTATTTTTTACTTTGCTTCTTATTACTTTTAGAAATACAATTTTAGAGAAAAAAATACAACCTTAAAAATGATTTTAGGATTTTTAAACAAATATACCTTTTAAATTTCTTCCTCTTCTTTCCTGACAATTTAAATCAATGTTGAAGTAAAAAAAATTTTTTTTATTATTGTAAAGAATAATAAATATTTTAGCTTCTGGTTTTTTGACGAAGAATATTTGTGAAATATGTCTTCAAACTTACTATGATTAAAATCTAGAAAATCTGTAGAATCAAATTTAAATCTTATTTCAAAGTATTTTGAATTTCTTTTAAAATTTTTGTTCTGGAAAATCTAGAAGAAATACTGATTTGTCTTTGTTAGAAATATAGCTTGGTCCAATTTGTTAAATATTCTAACAAAGTGCAGATTGGATTTTAACCAATTTAAAACATGTCATCAAAATTCTAAAATGCATCTTAAATCAGGAAAAATTACTAATGATGTTCCATAAATTCTTTTTTTAATTTTTTCAAAAAGATTCAAATGAGCTAGTTTTTCTCTTCTTTTTGTCGGTTGAATTTTGAATTTTAAAGAGTCGAAATTGAAGATACACTATGTTTCAAAATTTTATACTAATTTTTTTCGTGTTTTCTCCTCTTTTAAACCGTTCAATTAAGTGGTTTTTTTCATCATTTATTCTCTACAAAAAACCTTCCGTAAAAGGAAAAAAAAATGTACGACGGAATGACAGACAGAAATACCCATTTTTTTATATATATAAATGTATTTATTTAGCTATTCTTGTTTAAATCACACTTACGTGTAACTTACAAATGACAATATATTTATTTATTTAAGTGTGTATCAAACTGGTAGCCCTTCGCATTAATCAGTACCCAAGAAGTAGTTTTTGGTTTCAAAAAGGTTGGTGACCCCTGTACTAGGGCATCAAATCAGTGTCAGTTGAGTCGGTCCATAGGTTGCCTGTAGGGATTTTTAATGTCCAGCAGATGTCAGTATTTAGTGACACAGTATCGACACAGTATCAATACACTTTTGCAATGTGTCGAAACGCTTCATGACGCCTCATCAACCCATCACTAGCATTTTCCCTTCTCAAAAACTTCTCTGCTCGCCTCCTCTTGCTACGATCCCAAACTGTCACTGTCGCGCAGCACTAACTCGATTGTCTTTACAGGTATTTATCGCCCTCTGCTGACACCTACTGAAATAGAAGAGTATTATATCATCTGCCGCACTTTATTATAGCACAGACACCCGACAATGGTTAATTAGGAGATAGTACATAATTTCCCACGGCACACCTGACAATCTCTCACGGCACACTGGTTGAAAATCACTGGTCTAAGGCAGGGGTCCCCAAACTACAGCCCCCTAGCATCCAAAATCCGGCCCACAGAAAGTCCCAAGTTAAAAAATGGTTTTTTTTTTTAATCTTTTTTTTCTAATCCATTTTTCTACCGCTTGTTACCCCACGGACTGGACTCTCACACTATTATGTTAGATCCACTACGGACTGGACTCTCACACTATTATGTTAGATCCACTATGGACTGGACTCTCACACTATTATGTTAGATCCACTATGGACTGGACTCTCACTATTATGTTAGATCCACTATGGACTGGACTCTCACTATTATGTTAGATCCACTATGGACTGGACTCTCACTATTATGTTAGATCCACTATGGACTGGACTCTCACTATTATGTTAGATCCACTATGGACTGGACTCTCACACTATTATGTTAGATCCACTACGGACTGGACTCTCACTATTATGTTAGATCCACTATGGACTGGACTCTCACACTATTATGTTAGATCCACTACGGACTGGACTCTCACACTATTATGTTAGATCCACTATGGACTGGACTCTCACACTATTATGTTAGATCCACTATGGACTGGACTCTCACTATTATGTTAGATCCACTATGGACTGGACTCTCACTATTATGTTAGATCCACTATGGACTGGACTCTCACTATTATGTTAGATCCACTATGGACTGGACTCTCACTATTATGTTAGATCCACTATGGACTGGACTCTCACACTATTATGTTAGATCCACTACGGACTGAACTCCCACACTATTATGTTAGATCCACTATGGACTGGACTCTCACACTATTATGTTAGATCCACTACGGACTGGACTCTCACACTATTATGTTAGATCCACTATGGACTGGACTCTCACACTATTATGTTAGATCCACTATGGACTGGACTCTCACTATTATGTTAGATCCACTATGGACTGGACTCTCACTATTATGTTAGATCCACTATGGACTGGACTCTCACTATTATGTTAGATCCACTATGGACTGGACTCTCACTATTATGTTAGATCCACTATGGACTGGACTCTCACACTATTATGTTAGATCCACTACGGACTGGACTCTCACTATTATGTTAGATCCACTATGGACTGGACTCTCACACTATTATGTTAGATCCACTACGGACTGGACTCTCACACTATTATGTTAGATCCACTATGGACTGGACTCTCACACTATTATGTTAGATCCACTATGGACTGGACTCTCACTATTATGTTAGATCCACTATGGACTGGACTCTCACTATTATGTTAGATCCACTATGGACTGGACTCTCACTATTATGTTAGATCCACTATGGACTGGACTCTCACTATTATGTTAGATCCACTATGGACTGGACTCTCACACTATTATGTTAGATCCACTACGGACTGAACTCCCACACTATTATGTTAGATCCACTATGGACTGGACTCTCACACTATTATGTTAGATCCACTACGGACTGGACTCTCACACTATTATGTTAGATCCACTATGGACTGGACTCTCACACTATTATGTTAGATCCACTATGGACTGGACTCTCACTATTATGTTAGATCCACTATGGACTGGACTCTCACTATTATGTTAGATCCACTATGGACTGGACTCTCACACTATTATGTTAGATCCACCATGGACTGGACTCCCACTATTATGTTAGATCCACTATGGACTGGACTCTCACACTATTATGTTAGATCCACCATGGACTGGACTCCCAATATTATGTTAGATCCACCATGGACTGGACTCTCACACTATTATGTTAGATCCACAACGGACTGGACTCACACTATTATGTTAGATCCACTATGGACTTAACTCTCACACTATTATGTTGGATCTACTATGGACTGGACTCTCACTATTATGCTAGATCCACTATGGACTGGACTCTCACTATTATGTTAGATCCACTATGGACTGGACTCTCACTATTATGTTAGATCCACTATGGACTGGACTCTCACACTATTATGTTACATCCACTATGGACTGGACTCTCACTATTATGTTAGATCCACTATGGACTGGACTCTCACTATTATGTTAGATCCACTATGGACTGGACTCTCACAATATTATGTTAGATTCACTATGGACTGGACGCTCACACTATTATGTTAGATCCACTATGGACTGGACTCTCACTATTATGTTAGATCCACTATGGACTGGACTTTCACAATATTATGTTAGATCCACTATGGACTGGACTCTCACAATATTATGTTGGATCCACTATGGACTGGACGCTCACACTATTATGTTAGATCCACTATGGACTGGACTCTCACTATTATGTTAGATCCACTATGGACTGGACTCTCACACTATTATGTTAGATCCACTATGGACTGGACTCTCACTATTATGTTAGATCCACTATGGACTGGACTCTCACACTATTATGCTAGATCCATTATGGACTGGACTCTCACACTATTATGTTAGATCCACTATGGACTGGACTCTCACTATTATGTTAGATCCACTATGGACTGGACTCTCACTATTATGTTGGATCCACAATGGACTGGGCTCTCACTATTATGTTATATCCACTATGGGCTGCACTCTCACTAAAATGTTAGATCCACTATGGACTGGACTCTCACTATTATGTTATATCCACTATGGACTGGACTCTCACTATTATGTTAGATCCACTATGGACTAGACTCTCACTATTATGTTAGATCCACTATGGACTGAACTCTCACTATTATGTTAGATCCACTATGGACTGGACTCTCACTATTATGTTAGATCCACTATGGACTGGACTCTCACAATATTATGTTAGATCCACTATGGACTAGACTCTCACACTATTATGTTAGATCCACTATGGACTGAACTCTCACTATTATGTTAGATCCACTATGGACTGGACTCTCACTATTATGTTAGATCCACTATGGACTAGACTCTCACACTATTATGTTAGATCCACTATGGACTGGACTATCACTATTATGTTAGATCCACTATGGACTGGACTCTCACTATTATGTTAGATCCACTATGGACTGGACTCTCACTATTATGTTAGATCCACTATGGACTAGACTCTCACACTATTATGTTAGATCCACTATGGACTGGACTCTCACAATATTATGTTAGATCCACTATGGACTAGACTCTCACACTATTATGTTAGATCCACTATGGACTGGACTCTCACATTATTATGTTAGATCCACTATGGACTGGACTCTCACTATTATGTTAGATCCACTATGGACTGGACTTTCACTATTGTGTTAGATCCACTATGGACTAGAATCTCACACTATTATGTTAGATCCACTATGGACTAGACTCTCACACTTTTATGTTAGATCCACTACGGACTGGACTCTCACAATATTACGGTATGTTAGATCCACTATGGACTGGACTCTGACACTATTATGTTAGATCCACTATGGACTGGACTCTCACTGTTATGTTAGATCCACTATGGACTGGACTTTCACTATTATGCTAGATCCACTATGGACTAGACTCTCACACTATTATGTTAGATCCACTATGGACTGGACTCTCACTATTATGTTAGATCCACTATGGACTGGACTCTCACTATTATGTTAGATCCACTATGGACTGGACTCTCACTATTATGTTAGATCCACTATGGACTGGACTCTCACTATTATGTTGGATCCACTATGGATTTAACTCTCACACTATTATGTTAGATCCACTATGGACTGGACTCTCACACAATTATGTTAGATCCACTATGGACTGGACTCTCACACTATTATGTTAGATCCACCATGGACTGGACTCTCACTATTATGTTAGATCCACTATGGACTGGACTCTCACACTATTATGTTAGATCCACTACAGACTGGACTCTCACACTATTATGTTAGATCCACTATGGACTGGACTCTCACTATTATGTTAGATCCACTATGGACTGGACTCTCACTAATATGTTAGATCCACTATGGACTGGACTCTCACTAATATGTTAGATCCACTATGGACTGGACTCTTACTATTATGTTAGATCCACTATGGACTGGACTTTCATTATTATGTTAGATCCACTATAGACTTAACTCTCACACTAATATGTTAGATCCACTATGGACTGGACTCTCACTATTATGTTGGATCCACTATGGACTGGACTTTCACTATTATGTTAGATCCACTATGGACTAGACTCTCACACTATTATGTTAGATCCACTATGGACTGGACTCTCACACTTTTATGTTAGATCCACTACGGACTGGACTTTCACACTATTATGTTAGATCCACTATGGACTGGACTCTCACACTATTATGTTAGATCCCCTATGGACTGGACTCTCACTATTATGTTAGATCCACTATGGACTTGACTCTCACACTATTATTTTAGATCCACTATGGACTAGACTCTCACACTATTATGTTAGATCCACTATGGACTAGACTCTCACACTATTATGTTAGATCCACTATGGACTGGACTCTCACAATATTATGTCAGACCCACTTGACATCCATTGCTTTCGGTCTCCCCTTTGGGGGGTCACCCACATATGCGGTCCTCTCCAAGGTTTCTCATAGTCATTCACATCGACGTCCCACTGGGGTGAGTTTTTCCTTGCCCTTATGTGGGCTCTGAACCGAGGATGTCGTCGTGACTTGTGCAGCCCTTTGAGACACTTGTGATTTAGGGCTATATAAGTAAACATTGATTGGATTGATTGATGTGTGACTGCCATCCACTGGTCACACTTATTACGCCGCGTGCCAAATTAAACTGCTTCGAGATCGGTAAGCACAACCAGAATTATTCCGCACAGGGTTATAAGGCGCACTGTCGATTTTTGAGAAAATGAAAGGATTTTAAGTGCGCCTTGTAGTCTGAAAAATACGGTAATCAGTGGGGTCGATCCTCCTGTTGTTGTAGTACCTAAAAAATGTCTGCAGGGTGCGTGTGACACAAACATGCGCTGCGACTCACCTTTCATCTGTGATTCATACTCGGCCAGGCTGCCCTTCTCCCTCCTCAATTTCCCATGGGATGTCATCATCTTCGCTCCCCGATGATGCAAGTCTCTCCACGAGTCCTCTTCTTCTTTAACCTTCCAACCTCAGAGCCTGTACTGGCTCCGCGGTCTGTGACCTTCTTCTCCCCCCCCCCCGTCCCCCCGCCCCGACCGTTCGCTCGACCTACAGCCAGACGCAGAGCAGGGGCATCATCAGCGTCGATCGGCCGCACTCGCCAGGGACGTTAGGCCGGTTGGGTGTGTCCATGGATCGCCGATCCATGGGCTGGACTGGCCTGGGATACAGAGAGGAGAGCATCATGTGGAGAGGATATGGATGGATGGGAGAGGACAGCTGGGAGGAAGGGAGGGAGATTTATGGCGAGCCCGAAGAGAAAATGAGGGTGCGGGAGGGAAAGGGGACGATTGAGGCCAGGGCGACGAGAGCAAATGGGACAGTGACATCGCATTTAGTAGGAGGGGACAGTCTGATGGGGGCCATGGACACCGTGATGAGGAGGGAGGGGATGGGAGGATGAGAGGTGTTGAGTAACAACAGTGAAATACATTCAGTGCTTCAAGATTGGGAATGTAGAAGAAAAGCAGCACATTTAATAGGGAAACTCACCTGCTTTTACACGTTTAACAGATAATAATACAAACTCGTTTCCATATGAGTTGGGAAATTGTGTTAGATGTAAATATAAACGGAATACAATGATTTGCAAATCCTTTTCAACCCATATTCAGTTGAATATGCTACAAAGACAACATATTTGATGTTCAAACTCATAAACTTCATTTTTTTTTGCAAATAATCATTAACTTTAGAATTTGATGCCAGCAACACGTGACAAAGAAGTTGGGAAAGGTGGCAATAAATACTGATAAAGTTGAGGAATGCTCATCAACATCCCACAGGTGAACAGGCAAATTGGGAACAGGTGGGTGCCATGATTGGGTATAAAAGTAGATTCCATGAAATGCTCAGTCATTCACAAACAAGGATGGGGCGAGGGTCACCACTTTGTCAGCAAATGCGTGAGCAAATTGTTGAACAGTTTAAGAAAAACCTTTCTCAACTAGCTTTTGCAAGGCATTTAGGGATTTCACCATCTACGGTCCGTAATATCATCAAAGGGTTCAGAGAATCTGGAGAAATCACTGCACGTAAGCAGCTAAGCCCGTGACCTTCCATCCCTCAGGCTGTACTGCATCAACAAGCGACATCAGTGTGTAAAGGATATCACCACATGGGCTCAGAAACACTTCAAAAACCCACTGTCAGTAACTACAGTTGGTCGCTACATCTGTAAGTGCAAGTTAAAACTCTCCTATGCAAGACGAAAACCGTTTATCAACAACACCCAGAAACGCCGTCGGCTTCGCTGGGCCTGAGCTCATCTAAGGTGGACTGATACAAAGTGAAAAAGTGTTCTGTAGTCTGATGAGTCCACATTTCAAATTGTTTTTGAAAACTGTGGACGTCGTGTCCTCCGGACCAAAGAGGAAAAGAACCATCCGGATAGTTATAGGCGCAAAGTTGAAAAGCATCTGTGATGGTATGGGGGTGTATTAGTGCCCAAGACATGGGTAACTTACACATCTGTGAAGGCGCAATTAATGCTAAAAGGTACATACAGGTTTTGGAGCAACATATGTTGCCATCCAAGCAACGTTACCATGGACGCCCCTGCTTATTTCAGCAAGACAATGCCAAGCCACGTGTTACATCAACATGGCTTCATAGTAAAAGAGTGCGGGTACTAGACTGGCGGGTACTAGATTATTTTTATTTAAAATCGCTGAATTTTCACATTTGCCGTTCAAATACTGAGAAGAGACGGTGCGATGATCAGCAGCCAGTCACTGCGTTGTGCCTCACCATGGATTGCGGACTTGACTAACTGCTGGTCTCCTGTGCAGTGAGACTGTATTGCTATATGAACTACATTATACATTTCCATAGTTTAGTTAGCTGAGGTATATAATGTACAGTGTATTTTGTCAACAACTGTATGTGTGTAAAGTATTTCTTGTGCTGAGCGATCATAAAACGGCTGCAAAAGACGCACTGGCTGAGGCTCGCAGTAATCCCGCCTCCTGCACCTCCGCCGTAGAAAGCACCCCCTGACGGGAGTGTTATATCAACTAAAGCCCACACTTAAACTTTCCACGTGCAAGATTGAATCTATTTAAAAAAGTTATTTCATAAGAAGCCAAAAAGTGCAAAAACAATAATGTTCGTGTTGGAGGAGTTGTGAATGACTGCAGAGCCACAACATTAGGTACACCTGCAGACTGCAGGTGTACCTAATTCACAACTCCGCCAACACGAACATTATTGTTTTTGCACTTTTTGGCTTCTTATTAAATAACTTTTGTAACCTATTTTTATGTGCTTTCCTCTTTGTGATGTTAAGTTCCTGTTATGCCCTGTTATACAGTATATGCCTTGAGCTCTTATTTTGAAGGCGCTAAGAGCGGAAGATGACACGTTGGAGTTGAGCGGAAGTTTTTGAAAGAAGGTAAATAAAGTGGTCCTCGTGTAAACTGGAGCCTCCGTGTTTGTTATTTTGTAGTTTCATACAGTATAGGCGACATTTATAAACCCTCGGTTACACTTTTTTAAATAGATTCAATCTTGCATGTGGAAAGTTTAAGTGATGGCTTTAGTTGATATAACACTCTCGTCAGGGGGTGCATTAATCCAGCACAACAGCGGCTCATGGACTTATTTTATAAGTAAAGGTAAGACCATAATAACGTTTTTTTTTATTAAATGTGCTTTTTTGTGTGCTACAGTTTGTATGTGTAAAGTTAAAGTTAAGTTAAAGTAGCAATGATTGTCACACACACACTAGGTGTAATGAAATTTGTCGTCTGCATTTGACCCATCCCCTTGATCACCCCCAGGGAGGTGAGGGGAGCAGTGAGCAGCAGCGGCCCCGCGCCCGGGAATATTTGTTGGTGATTTAACCCCCAATTCCAACCCTTGATGCTGAGTGCCAAGCAGGGAAGAATGCTGGTATGAGCTTTTAAACATAACCCGTTAACTGCTGCCAATCAAATGGTGAATAAGATACTCTTTAGGGTTCATATGTTTGTAAATCTGACTGTGATGAAGTCAGTGCCTCACCAGCCATCAACCTCACCGCACGTCACTGCTCCATGCCTAAGTGCTTGATTTTATACACCTGATTCTGATCATTTGCATGGGTGGCCAAATACTTTTGGCAATATAGTGTATATATGGGAGCGGGCTAATAGTCTACAGGCTTGCAAACGGAACATTTCTGTGTGAAAGCACAAAAGAAAGGCTGAAAAAGAGTCATCTTACACAGCCGTCACACGTTTGACTGGAGAGGGCTGGCACACAATAAAAGGTAACAACTGGCATTGGCCACATCCTGAGCCTCAACGGCCTTCCGCTCCTCCGCAAGAGCGGCAAAGTGTGCCAGTTTTTGACTGATCCTACCTCCACACTGCAAAAAGTGAGTGTTCAAAAACAAGTAAAAAAAATACAAAAATGAGGGGTATTTTATTTGAACTAAGCAAAATTATCTGCCAATAGAACAAGAAAATTCGGCTTGTCAAGACTTCCCAAAACAAGTCAAATAAGCTAACATCAATGAACCCAAAAATACCTTAAAATAAGTAAATTCTCACTAATAACACTTTTCATGGTAGAAAAAAAAAGAGACCTTTTTGCTCAATATGTTGAAAAATATTCTTAAGATGCTAGTGCCATTATCTTGACATAATGATATGCGCTCGACATCATGATTTTTTTTTTTCATACTTAAAATAAAAAATACTTTAATTTCTGACAAAGGTGTATCAACAAAGTATTGAGGAAAAGCTGTAAACACTTACGTACATGTAATTTTCTTAGTTTTAATAAATTTGCATAATTATTTTATTTTTATTTTTTTTTAATCATTCTCCTTATGGGGTATTTGTTGAATTTTCAGGATTGATTTCATTTTGGAATAAGGCTGTAAAATAACAAAATGTGGACAAAGTGGAGCCTTGTGAATACTTTCACTGCAAAAAGTCAGTGTTCAAAAACAAGAGAAAAAAAATACAAAAATGAGGGGTATTTTATTTGAACTAAGCAAAATTATCTGCCAATAGAACAAGAAAATTTGGCTTGTCAAGACTTTCCAAAACAAGTAAAATTAGCTAACCTCAATGAACCCAAAAATACCTTAAAATAAGTATATTCTCACTAATAACAACTGTGCTACTATATGAGTACGTATTTGCTATTGTTTCATTGAAAATAAAACAGCAAAGTCCATTTGGCTGTCATCTGTTTTAATTATGAGACACAATTGTGTCAAAGTCATGATTTTTTTTTTTCATGCTTGAAATAAGAAATGATTACTTTAAAAAAGTAGTTTTATACTTGTGAGTGTTGATGACACAGCTTTGCAACAGTTGATATTCTAGTTTCAAGCATGTTTTACTCAATATAGGTCATCAAATCTCAGCAACAAGCTGTAATATCTTACTGAGATCATTTAAAACACTTAAAACAAGTAAAACACTCTAACATAAAATCTGCTTAGTGAGAAGAATGATCTTATCAGACAGAAAATAGGGAAATATCACCCTTATTTGAGATATTTAATCCTACTTAGATTTCACTTTTTGCAGTGCATGAGTAAAGCATAAAACTATCAGCTCTGAGAATACCAGCATTAGCGCAATTCTGATTAAAAAAAAAGCTCCAATTTCATTTCTCAGGCTACGAAAAGCAATTGAAAAAGTTAATAAGAGATTTATGGTGAATAAATGAGAGAAGGATTTCCCTCTGCGGAGGACACCGAGACCTTGGAGGATGCTCGGAGGCCTTCAACAGCACGTGACCTTAATCGGCACAGAACGAAGTAAAAAGATATTTCAGGGAGAGGAGAGAAAGTGTGACGGACTTAATAATATTATAGGAAAAAGGAGGGAGACGAAGCAAAAAAAAAAAAAAAAAAGGGGTTTACGAGGACAATGTGGCTTGAGAATTTAGTAGGATTTTGCAGTACAGTGATTTAATATTGTTCAAGTTCAATTATTTCTGTGTTAACTTTCTCAGAGGATCAAATTCCAAAAGATGGAGGTTATGAGGAGGCTTTTTGTTCTCAATGATGGACGCTTTTGACCTCACTCCCTCCTCTGCATGCAGAACGGCCCCAGGCCTATGAACATGAACACTACATAAACACACCCAAGACAATGGGCATATACACACACACCACTCCCCCACCCCACGCCTTCACCACCGCTTGATTCGCCTTCGGGGTGATGGACGGCTGTCACTGCTTCATAGCAGCAGTCGACCTCCAGGGCCCCAACTCCCCCCCCCCCCTCTGTTGCGAGTTGTCGTGATTAAATGTAACATGTTTATGTGTGCATGGCATGTAGGTTTTTTCCCATTCCAGACTAGGCCCCCTTAGGAGCCCAGTCGAGATTGTATTTTTTTACTCATCTTCTTTTGCAGCGTTTTACCTTTTTCCCACCTTTTACGGGGCGCCTTGTGGCGACCCATCAGCGTTCCTGTTCTGTAACCCTGTACACTGTTTGTTTGTCTAATCTTGAACGGGTTTGTGCTGAAAACATAGTTTCCTTGTACAAACCCCGTTTCCAATATATGAGTTGGGAAATTGTGTTAGATGTAAATATAAATGGAATACAATGATTTGCAAATCCTTTTCAACCCATATTCAATTGAATCCACTACAAAGACAATATATTTGGTGTCCAAACTCATAAACTTAATTTTTTTTTTTTTGCAAATAATAATTAACTTAGAATTTCATGGCTGCAACACGTGCCAAAGTAGTTGGGAAAGGGCATGTTCACCACTGTGTTACATGGCCTTTCCTTTTAACAACACTCAGTAAACGTTTGAGTCCGGGGGTCTCCGTTGTGGTATTCTAGGCTTCATAATGCGCCACACATTTTCAATGGGAGACAGGTCTGGACTACAGGCAGGCCAGTCTAGTACCCGCACTCTTTTACTATGAAGCCACGTTGATGTAACACGTGGCTTGGCATTGTCTTGCTGAAATAAGCAGGGGCGTCCATGGTAACGTTGCTTGGATGGCAACATATGTTGCTCCAAAACCTGTATGTACCTTTCAGCATTAATGGCGCCTTCACAGATGTGTAAGTTACCCATGTCTTGGGCACTAATACACCCCCATACCATCACACATGCTGGCTTTTACACTTTGCGCCTATAACAATCCGGATGGTTCTTTTCCTCTTTGGTCCGGAGGACACGACGTCCACAGTTTCCAAAAACAATTTGAAATGTGGACTCGTCAGACCACAGAACACTTTTCCACTTTGTATCAGTCCGTCTTAGATGAGCTCAGGCCCAGCGAAGCCGACGGCGTTTCTGGGTGTTGTTGATAAACGGTTTTCGCCTTGCATAGGAGAGTTTTAACTTGCACTTACAGATGTAGCGACCAACTGTAGTTACTGACAGTTTCTGAAGTGTTCCTGAGCCCATGTGGTGATATCCTTTACGCACTGATGTCGCTTGTTGATGCGGTACAGCCTGAAGGATCGAAGGTCACGGGCTTAGCTGCTTACGTGCAGTGATTTCTCCAGATTCTCTGAACCCTTTGATGATATTACGGACCGTAGATGGTGAAATCCCTAAATTCCTTGCAATAGCTGGTTGAGAAAGGTTTTTCTTAAACTGTTCAACAATTTGCTCACGCATTTGTTGACAAAGTGGTGACCCTCGCCCCATCCTTGTTTGTGAATGACTGAGCATTTCATGGAATCTACTTTTATACCCAATCATGGCACCCACCTGTTCCCAATTTGCCTGTTCACATGTGGGATGTTCCAAATAAGTGTTTGATGAGCATTCCTCAACTTTATCAGTATTTATTGACACCTTTCCCAACTTCTTTGTCACGTGTTGCTGGCATCAAATTCTAAAGATAATGATTATTTGCAAAAAAATAAAGTTTATGAGTTTGAACATCAAATATGTTGTCTTTGTAGTGCATTCAATTGAATATGGGTTGAAAAGGATTTGCAAATCATTGTATTCCGTTTATATTTACATCTAACACAATTTCCCAACTCATATGGAAACAGGGTTTGTACTTGTTGCAATGACAATAAAGACATATCCTTTCCTATCCTATCTTATAATAAAAGTCAAGGCTATCAAAGGGTTGGTGAATATAAAGCAGGATAATAAAAAACGCCACTCAAGAACAAATGTAGCAGAGAGATGGATCACGGTGATACACAGGGGGATTTTCGGGCTATTTTTTTCTCCGAATTGAAGAGAGAGAAAAAAAAAGTGACATCTCATCAGATGCCACACAGGATATGTTGTAAGGTGCAAAGAAGACGTTTGTCTTTGGTTGATTGTGAGCGAGCGTTCCTTCGCAGCTGCACTTGTGTTGTAATAAAGGATCCTTGAGCCTGTTCTTGCACACTGCAAAAACTGAAATCTAAGTAAGATGAAATATCTCAAATAAGGGTGATATTTGCTTATTTTCTGTCTGATAAGATAATTCTTCTCACTAAGCAGATTTTATGTTAGAGTGTTTTACTTGTTTTAAGGGTTTTGGTCCTAAATGATCTCAGTAAGATATTACAGCTTGTTGCTGAGATTTGATGACCTATATTGAGCAAAACATGCTTGAAACTAGAATATCAACTGTTGCAAAGCTGTGTCATCAACACTCACAAGTATAAAACTACTTTTTTAAAGTAATAATTTCTTATTTCAAGCATGAAAAAAAAAATCATGACTTTGACACAGTTGTGTCTCATAATTAAAACAGATGACGGCCAAATGGACTTTGCTGTTTTATTTCCAATAAAACAAGAGAAAATACGTACTCATATAATAGCACAGTGGTTGATTGATTGATTGATTGAAACTTTTATTAGTAGATTGCACAGTTCAGTACATATTCTGTACAATTGACCACTAAATGGTAACACCCGAATCAATACATTTTTAATTAATTAATCAATTCATGGTACAAATCAGCATAATACAGTCATCACACAAGTTAATCATCAGAGTATATACATTGAATTATTTACATTATTTACAATCCGGGGAGGTGGGATGTGGAGGGGGGAGGGAGTTGGTCAAGGGTTGAGAATAGTGAGAATATACTTATTTTAAGGTATTTTGGGGTTCACTGAGGTTAGCTAATTTTACTTGTTTTGGAAAGTCTTGACAAGCCAAATTTTCTTGTTCTATTGGCAGATAATTTTGCTTAGTTCAAATAAAATACCCCTAATTTTTGTTTTTGAACACTGACTTTTTGCAGTGCAAGAACTTGGTCAGAATTGGGGCCCTCAGCAGAAATAGATTTTGAACCCCCCCCCCTAAAAACCATTATAAAATTTCACTTTTTTATTTATGTGAAACCATTTTAATACTCTTTTTTTTTTTTTTTAAACCCTCAGGGGACAAACATTGACTTTTTAGTCCTTTAAGTAAACGTTTGCTGTATTTCTGGCCACAGTTTTTGTTGAGTTACTCCATTATACGTGATTTTTCGAAGATTTACATTTTTAACAATTTCAACAACCAATTCTTTCACATGTTTTCACTGCACTGGCAGTCATTCCATAAAACCCCAAAGAAAAACAGGACATGAAAGTCCTCACATTTTTCAAAGGGCATTTTTAAACATTCTTTTTTAATTTGACTTTTTCCTGCTCAAATCCCTCCATTAACTTCAGCCCTAAACAAAAATACTAAACATGTCATGTTTTTATTATATTTTAATCCTTTTAAGAGTTTTTGATAAATTGATGTCACAGTTGTCTCAATTTACAAATGCAACTATTTTGCAATGCCGTTTCAAAGTCAGTTTTAAAGGACGTGTACGTATAATCAACGTTGTATCAATGTCTTGTGTCTGCTGGGGTAACGATACAGGTATGTGTTAGAATAATTATGTATAAGTTATCACACAACTCTTATGCTTAAAGGCCGTTGCTATAGTTATTATCAATTGTGCTTAAGTTGTACTTTTCTATCTGTGCAAAGGGACTACTCGCAATCTTGGATTGCGAGTTGTCTCGTATCAGCGTTTGTGTCCAGACCCTGCTGACTGCCAAGGGTGAACATCGAGTACCTTGACGCAGACAAAGCAGAGACAGGGCGATATCACGAGTGTCAGCACATTTTCCATTTCTGAGTAATCATATATATTGTGTCTAACTGGGGCTGCTGAAATGACCCCCCTTCCTTCAGAAGCAGCCTCAGTGATGTAACCAGGGACCTCCCGAATAAATAGTGGAGCACGTGGGCTGTGCCTTAGAGCGGAGGTTGGAACTGTAACTAAGTCCCCCATCCATCCATGTTCTACCGCTTGTCCCTTTTGGGGTCGCGGGTGGTGCTGGAGCTTATCTCAGCTGCATTCGGGCGGAAGGCGGAGTACACCCTGGACAAGTCGCCACCTCATCGCAGGGCCAACACAGATAGACAGACAACATTCACACACTAGGGCCAATATAATCAACCTATCCCCAGGTGCATGTCTTTGGAGGTGGGAGGAAGCCGGAGTAGTCACGGGGAGAACATGCAAACTCCACACAGAAAGATCCCGAGTCCGGAATTGAACTCAGGACTACTCAGGACCTTCGTATTGTGAGGCACATGCACTAACCCCTGTCCCACCGTGCTGCCCAGAGATGGTTCTTGTCTCTCCCAATGGTCAATGTCGGAGGCAGATATTTACATATATCCGTATTTAAGTGTTACTTCTTTATTTTCTTAATCATATTACAAAACAGCTAGTGTTTTTCTTCCAATTGTGATCTTTTGGTTGTCTGCAAATACTGCGTGCTAACCTTGAATATGGAATGTAAGAAAGAGAGATACTCCTTCTTTTATCTCTTCTCATGTCCAGGTGCGGAGGACAGCGGGCATGTGTTTGGGCTGAAAAGACCAGACAGCGTGGGTGGGAGGGAGAGACTTGAGAGAATAGAAGGTTTCCATTTTTTTAGGGCAGACCATGTTAGCGGCGCGATTGAATGTTCTATGCTGGACTGGTCTCAGTATGTTTGCAAAGCTTTGCAAATATATTACAAAATACCTATTCTGTCTCTGGTGGTTTTTCAACTCAGCTTTAAGTGTCGTAAAGAGCTTGGGAGCGACTTGTGACTTGAATTCCCTGGGAGGAACAACTGGTCCAAACGCAAAATCAACCTAAAAGAGTGACTATCAGGTTCTTGGTCACCTCCCTGACTTGGGACCCTTCTCCGACGATCACTCAATTTAGACCGCCGGACAGCTCTAGGCAGAGTCCTGGTGGTTCCAAACTTCTTGCATTTACGGGTGATATTATTGGTGCAGATATTATTCTGCACCCTTCTCCAGATTTTTTGTCCAACAGACAATTCCTTGGACTTCATTCTTGGTTTGTGCTCTGCCATGCACTGTCAAGTGTGGGACCTTTTATATAGACAGACGTGTGCCTTTTTTCAAATCATGTCCAACCAACTGAATTTACCAAGAGTAGACTCCAATCAAGCTGCCTCCCCACATACTTGCCAACCCTCCCGGATTTTCCGGGAGACTCCCGAAATTCAGCGCCTCTCCCGAAAACCTCCCGGGACAAATTTTCTCCCGAAAATCTCCCGAAATTCAGGCGGAGCTGGAGGCCACGCCCCCTCCAGGTTTATTGTTAGGCAGTTTCATTAACGTCCTCCCAGCACGGCAACAACACACAACAACAGCAGTCACGTTTTCGTCTACCGTAAAGCAGTTTGTCTGCCGTAAACAGCAATGTTGTGACACTCTTAAACAGGACAATACTGCCATCTACTGTACATGCATATGTGACAATAACATCTAGGGCTTTTAGAGAGTGCAGTGCACAACTGCGCACACAACAAGGAGAGGAAGCAGAATGCATCATCAGAGAGGGTGTTCAGCATGGTTAGAAAAATAGTGACAGAGAATAGAACAAGGATGGACAATTCAACCCTTAACTCAACAATGAGTAGATGAGTGTTATGTGTGTGTATATGTGTAAATAAATGAACACTGAAATTTAAGTATTTCTTTTATATATATATATATATATATATATATATATATATATATATATATATATATATATATATATATAATATAAAATATATATATATATATATTTATATATATATATATATATATATATATATATATATATATAGCTAGAATTCACTGAAAGTCAAGTAGTCAAGTATTTCATATATATATATATATATATATATACATATATATACATATATATATATATACATATATATATATATATATATATATATATATATATATATATATACATATATATATATATATATATATATATATATATATATATATATATATATATATATATATATATATATATATATATATATATATATATATATATGTGTATATATATATATGTATATGTATATATATATATATATATATGAAATACTTGACTTGGGGAATTCTAGCTGTAAATATACTCCTCCCCTCTTAACCACGCCCCCCAACCACGCCCCCCGCCTCCCCCACCCCCCAAACTCCCGAAATCGGAGGTCTCAAGGTTGGCAAGTATGCCTCTCCAGGATGATCAGTTGAAACAGGATTCACCCAACCTCACTTTTTAACTGCATGGCAAAGGTTGTGAATACGTATGTATATGTTGATTTCTTAGTTTTTCTCATTTTAATAATTTAGCAAAAATTTCGAGAAAAAACCCCCCAAAAACGTTTTCACATTGTCATTATGGGGTATTGTGTGTAGAATTTTGAGGGCAAAAATGTAATATTTACTGTATTTTGCTAATTTTCACAATGTTCACTATTTCCTCAACAACACCAACACTACTAATTAGAGATGTCCGATAAGATCGGACTGCCGATATTATCGGCCGATAAATGCTTTAAAATGTAATATCGGAAATTATCGGTATCGGTTTCAAAATTATCAGTATCGGTTTCAAAAAGTAAAATGTATGACTTTTTAAAACACCGCTGTGTACACGGACGTAGGGAAAAGTACAGAGCGCCAATAAACCTTAAAGGCCTACTGAAATGCGATTTTCTTATTCAAACGGGGATAGCAGGTCCATTCTATGTGTCATACTTGATCATTTCGCGATATTGCCATATTTTTGCTGAAAGGATTTAGTAGAGAACATCGACGATAAAGTTCGCAACTTTTGGTCGCTGGTAAAAAAAGCCTTGCCTGTACCGGAAGTAGCAGACGAGTAGCGTGACGTCACAGGTTGTGGAGCTCCTCACATCTGCACATTGTTTACAATCATGGCCACCAGCAGCGAGAGCGATTCGGACCGAGAAAGCGACGATTTCCCGATTAATTTGAGCGAGCATGAAAGATTTGTGGATGAGGAAAGTGAGAGTGAAGGACGAGAGGGCAGTGGGAGCGATTCAGATAGGGAAGATGCTGTGAGAGGCGGGTGGGACCTGATATTCAGCTGGGAATGAATAAAACAGTAAATAAACACAAAACATATATATACTCTATTAGCCACAACACAACCAGGCTTATATTTAATATGCCACAAATTAATCCCGCATAACAAACACCTCCCCCCTCCCGTCCATATAACCCGCCAATACAACTCAAACACCTGCACAACACACTCAATCCCACAGCCCAAAGTACCGTTCACCTCCCCAAAGTTCATACAGCACATATATTTCCCCAAAGTCCCCAAAGTTACGTACGTGACATGCACATAGCGGCACGCACGTACGGGCAAGCGATCAAATGTTTGGAAGCCGCAGCTGCATGCGTACTCACGGTACCGCGTCTGCGCATCCAACTCAAAGTCCTCCTGGTAAGAGTCTCTGTTGTCCCAGTTCTCCACAGGCCAATGGTAAAGCTTGACTGTCATCTTTCGGGAATGTAAACAATGAAACACCGGCTGTATTTGTGTTGCTGCAGTCGGCCGCAATACACCGCTTCCCACCTACAGCTTTCTTCTTTGCTGTCTCCATTGTTCATTGAACAAATTGCAAAAGATTCACCAACACAGATGTCCAGAATACTGTGGAGTTTTGCGATGAAAACAGATGACTTAATAGCTGGCCACCATGCTGTCCCAAAATGTCCTCTACAATCCGTGACGTCACGCGCAGGCGTCATCATACCGAGACGTTTTCAGCAGGATATTTCGCGCAAAATTTAAAATTGCACTTTAGTAAGCTAACCCGGCCGTATTGGCATGTGTTGCAATGTTAAGATTTCATCATTGATATATAAACTATCAGACTGCGTGGTCGGTAGTAGTGGGTTTCAGTAGGCCTTTGAAGGCACTGCCTTTGCGTGCCGGCCCAGTCACATAATATCTACGGCGTTTCACACACTCACAAGTGAATGCAAACCATACTTGGTCAACAGCCATACAGGTCACACTGAGGGTGGCCGTATAAACAACTTTAACACTGTTACAAATATGCGCCACACTGTGAACCCACACCAAACAAGAATGACAAACACATTTCGGGAGAACATCCGCACTGTAACACAACATAAACACAACAGAACAAATACCCAGAACCCCTTGCAGCACTAACTCTTCCGGGACACTACAATATACACCCCCCGCTACCCCCTTAAACCTCCCATGAACCCCGCCCACCTCAACCTCCTCATGCTCTCTCAGGGAGAGCATGTCCCAAATTCCAAGCTGCTGTTTTGAGGCAGGTCACACTGAGGGTGGCCGTATAAACAACTTTAACACTGTTACAAATATGCGCCACACTGTGAACCCACACCAAACAAGAATGACAAACACTTTTCGGGAGAACATCCGCACCGTAACACAACATAAACACAACAGATCAAATACCCAGAAACCCTTGCAGCACTAACTCTTCCGGGACGCTCCAATATACACCCCCCCGCTACCATCTCAGGGAGAGCATGTCCCAAATTCCAAGCTGCTGTTTTGAGGCAGGTCACACTGAGGGTGGCCGTATAAACAACTTTAACACTGTTACAAAAATGCGCCACACTGTGAACCCACACCAAACAAGAATGACAAACACATTTCGGGAGAACATCCGCACCGTAACACAACATAAACACAACAGAACAAATACCCAGAACCCCTTGCAGCACTAACTCTTCCGGGACGCTCCAATATACACCCCCCCGCTACCATCTCAGGGAGAGCATGTCCCAAATTCCAAGCTGCTGTTTTGAGGCAGGTCACACTGAGGGTGGCCGTATAAACAACTTTAACACTGTTACAAATATGCGCCACACTGTGAACCCACACCAAACAAGAATGACAAACACATTTCGGGAGAACATCCGCACCGTAACACAACGTAAACACAACAGAACAAATACCCAGAAACCTTTGCAGCACTAACTCTTCCGGTACGCGACAATATACCCCCTTAAACCTCCCCCAACACCTCAACCTCCTCATGCTCTCTCAGGGAGAGCATGTCCCAAATTCCAAGCTGCTGTTTTGAGGCAGGTCACACTGAGGGTGGCCGTATAAACAACTTTAACACTGTTACAAATATGCGCCACACTGTGAACCCACACCAAACAAGAATGACAAACACATTTCGGGAGAACATCCGCACCGTAACACAACATAACAAATACCCAGAACCCCTTGCAGCACTCTACCCCCTACCCCCCCCATGAACCCCGCCCACCTCAACCTCCTCATGCTCGCTCAGGGAGAGCATGTCCCAAATTCCAAGCTGCTGTTTTGAGGCATGTTAAAAAAAATAATGCACTTTGTGACTTCAATAAAAAAAAATATGGCTGTAACTAAGTGTACAGCCCAATGCGTCTCTCCTCATTGGGCAAAATTGAACTCTGTCTCTGCATGATTCCTTGCTTCTTGTCTGTTTAATTGATGTCATCAGTGTTTGAACCTGACAGTATGCACTCTTACAGGTACATGGATGCAAATGTAACCCAGGTGGGCTGCATGAGGGGACGCATGAGAGGCACGTGTGCTAACCACCGAGCGAAAAGCCTGGGCTGGCTAACTCGGCAGCCAGCACACACTTGAAGTGGTCAGGGAGTGACGTTTACTGGCTGGCCTCCATTACCATGATGAGTAAACTTTTTTTTTTCTTCACTTTTCAGTGCGGCATGTCCGCCATGTTGGAGGAGAGCAGGTGTTTGCACGTCGTCCGGTTTGAGTGTCGTAAAACACTCGTGAACATGTGGAAATTCCCCTACAGCTGCACAGCCTCCAGCAGCTGTCGATCATAAATAGAGTCCCGAGCCTTGCAGAAATTTTTTTTTATCTCACCTCCGGATTATTTCTGAAAAAGATTCCTTCCTTCATCAGGAAAGGGAAGTCAAAACGTTAGGGAAGCCGAGTGTGATCAGTTGCCAGTTTGTTCGTTGTTAGTTCACCGGGGTGTGACTCTCATCTCTTACTGATGCTTTTAAAAGGCATGGCATGGAAGGAGGGGGAGGGTTGACAGCAATAAACTTCTATCTCCTGTCTGCTAGGAAGCCTTTAAGGGTCCTCTCGGGAGTAGGCTCTAAAGGCAGTGGGCTTTCCTTGATGTTGCCTTTTACCCATATATCCCTGCAACAGCTCACTGAGCAGATTGCTAGATAAATAGATACAGATACAAGGCAGGCTGCACTCTTGGCCATAAAAAGTGATGCCTCGACTTACGAGGGCCCTCCCTCGTTATTTTTTTGCTTTAAAATGCAAGCAAAAAATGTTGGTTATGAGTAGAGATGTCTGATAATGGCTTTTTTACGGATATCCGATATTCCGATATTGTCCAACTCTTAATTACCGATTCCGATATCAACCCATAACGATATATACAGTCGTGGAATTAACACATTATTAGGGCCCGCATGGCCCATTGTATAAGGACTCCCAAAGGGAGTCCTTATGCAATGGGACATAAGGACCTATTGAATTTGTAAGGTTTTATTCTTTATTCTTCCGCCGCCACATTAAACTGTAATTTGACCCACTTAACATGCTTCAAAACTCACCATATTTGACCCACACATCAGGACCTGCGAAAATTGCCTTTTAAAAAAAAAACCGAACCACAAAACTCACACATCCGGCCCTTTGTGCGTCCCTGTCCGGCCCGCGTGAGGCATACTTGCCAACCTTGAGACCTCCAATTTCGGGGGGTGGGGGTGGGCGTGGTCGGGGTGGGACGGGGGCGTGGCTAAAAGGGGAGGAGTATATTTACAGCTAGAATTCACCAAGTCAAGAAATACTTGACGTTCAGTGAATTCTAGCTATATATATATATATATATATATTTATTTTATTTTATATATATAAAATAAATACTTGAATTTCAGTGTTCATTTATTTACACATATACACACACATAACACTCATCTACTCATTGTTGAGTTAAGGGTTGAATTGTCCATCCTTGTTCTATTCTCTGTCACTATTTTTCGAACCATGCTGAACACCCTCTCTGATGATGCATTGCTGTGTGGCACGCACAAAAGTGCTTTCATCAAATGCACTAGATGGCAGTATTGTCCTGTTTAAAAGTGTCACAACATTGCTGTTTACGGCAGACGAACTGCTTTACGGTATACAAAAAAGTGACTGCTGTTGTTGTGTGTTGTTGCCCCGCTGGGAGGACGTTAATGAAACTGCCTAACAATAAACCCACATAAGAAACCAAGAACTCGCCCTCCATCATTCTATAGTTATAACGTGATTGGGCAGGTACGCTTTTTTATATTGTGGAGGACCTGAGTCCGCCTGAATTTCGGGAGATTTTCGGGAGAAAATTTGTCCCGGGAGGTTTTCGGGAGAGGCGCTGAATTTCGGGAGTCTCCCGGAAAATCCGGGAGGGTTGGCAAGTATGGCGTGAGGCCAATAATAAATTACAAAATACATTTTAAAAAGTATCTATGTCGAGTGTGCAATACAACGGTGCTGCTTTTGTTTTGAAAATCGTTATTTGTATTACTTCCGTGTGGACGTATGCGCGTGTGTAATTGTGAGTGAATGTGAACAGCGGCAATCACAAATGACAAAATAAAGTTTAAAAAACATCTATGTCGTGCGTGCAATACAACTGTGCTGCTTTTATTTTGAAAAGTGTTATTTATGGGCGTATGTCCGGGTGTAACCTGTGAGTGAAGGTGCACAGCGACAAGTGGTGAGACGCTAAAAGGAGAAAAGTTGATGACGAATGGCGTGTTTCCAACAAGACATGGACTGCCAAGTATTTCTGTACAGAAATTAAAGGTAAAGCCGTGTGCTTAATTTGTGGTACACATGTTGCTGTGTTTAAAGAATATCATTTGAATCGCCACTACACGACGAAGCACGAGGAATAATACCGGAATCTGTCGGATGAAGCTGATGCGTTGATGGTAAAACTGCAAACCCAACAAGGACTTTTTGCCAAATTTCACACCCCCAGAGATGCAGCCGTCAGGACAAGTTTCGTCATTTCTCACAAAATCGCCAGAAAAAGTAAGGCGTTTTCTGACGGAGAGTTTATTAAGGAGTGCTTATTGGACTCTGTTGCGCTGATAATGCCCGGAGACTTTGACTGTTTTTCGCTGGCTTTGGATGAGAGCTGTGATGTACGTAACACCGCCCAGCTGCTCATCTTCTTACGTGGGATAACTACAGACTTTCAAATCACAAAGGAGCTGGCAGCCATGCAGTCAATTAAAGAGACAACCACAGGTAATGACTTGTTCACATAGGTAAATGCGTGTTTGGACATGTTAGGACTGAAATGGGACAAGCCGGCAGGTGTGACAATCCAATCCAATCCACTTTATTTATATAGCACATTTAAACAACAAAATGTTTCCAGAGTGCTGCACAACAATATTAAAAACAATATTCAAATATTATCCTTAGCTCCACCAATGACTGAATAAAAACAAAAAATAGTTACATATAAAACCAATATGGATACAGAGCTAATGTTTCAACTTCGATGGCTTTAATTGAAATTACAGAAGAAATTACCAATGCTATAGATAATAAAAAATGTGCGGCAGCAGGTTTTATGGATCTAACTAAAGCATTTGACACAATTAATCACAATATTTTAATCAAAAAACTAGAACGATATGGCATCAGAGGGTTAGTCTTAAACTGGATAAGAAGTTATCTAATGAACAGAAAACAATACGTGAAGGTAGGCGAACACACCTCTACAACGCTAAATATATCCTGTGGTGTACCTCAGGGATCAATACTAGGACCTAAATTATTCAATCTATATATAAATGACATTTGTAAAGTTACAAAAGATTTAAAGTTAGTATTATTTGCGGATGATACAACAGTGTTTTGTTCAGGAGAGAACACACAGAAGATACTACAAAAAATAATAACAGAAGAAATTAACAAATTAAAAAGATGGTTTGACAAAAACAGACTATCGTTGAATCTCAGTAAAACTAAAATAATGCTATTTGGTAACAGTAGAAGAGAAAGTCAAACACAAATACAAATAGACGGAATAGAAATTGAAAGAGTAAATGAAACCAAATTTCTTGGTATAATGATTGATGATAAATTGAGCTGGAAATCTCACGTAAAAAATATACAACATAAAGTAGCAAGAAACACGTCTATAATGAATAAAGTAAAACATGTTCTAGACAAAAAATCACTTCATATTCTCTACTGCTCACTAGTGTTACCATATCTGAGTTATTGTGCAGAAATATGGGGAAATAATTACAAAAGTACACTTCATTCATGAACGGTGTTACAAAAAAGATCAGTCAGAATAATACATAATGTTGGATATAGAGAACACACAAATCCTTTATTTATTGAATCAAAGATACTGAAATTCTACGACATAGTGAATTTGCAAACAGCTAAAATTATACACAAAGCAAACTATAACCTGCTACCCAAGAATATACAACAATTCTTCTCAAAAAAAGAGGAGAAATATAATCTTAGGGAGAAATGTAATTTAAAACATTTGTATGCACGTACAACACTTAAGACCTTCAGTATATCAGTATGTGGAATTAAATTATGGAATGGATTAAGCAAAGCAATCAAACAATGTACTAATATGATCCACTTCAAGAAACTCTTCAAACTTAAAGTGTTTACAAAGTACAAAGAAGAAGAACCATGATAAACATTCTGAATTTATCTAACTCATCCATTCTTTCATTCTATCACTCACAAAATAATCTTACTTATCTCAACATATGAAATGTAACTTACTTCACCAATTATCATTTATTTACTTATTTTATTGTGATTACTTATGGAGTATATTGTGAATAAATTGAGAACAGGAAGTGAACAAAAGTTTTAGCAACTGTTATGTAAAAGAAAAGGGGTAGGATTAAATAAGCTCTGCTTCTTCCTACTCCTTTTCGAACATGTTGAAAAGAGAAACTGGAGATTGTGATGTATCATGTTGTATACTTGCATGTTCGAAATAAACTCAAACTCAACTCAATATAAAAAAAACAATATAAAATAAATATGATTAAAAACGATTTTTAACAACAGATGGTTGTTCAAATCTGATGGGGAAAAATGTTGGATAATGCAGGATAAAGTGACAAAAATTAACCCTGTGCAGAAATGGACATTTTTGCATTGTATTATACATCAGGAAGTGTTGTGTAAGAAAGTGTTAAAAATAAAACCATCAAAAGCAATCTGCTTTTGTATAAAGTTAAGTTAGGTTAAATGAAATTATTATTATTATTATTAATTATTATTATTATTATTATTATTATTTATCTTACGGTATATCAAAAATAATATTGAGCAAAATTTAATTGAAATATTGTCGGTGTGGCCCTCCACCAGTGCTCGGGTTGCTTATGCGGCCCCCGGTAAAAATGAATTGCCCACCCTTGTTCTAATAGATTGATTACAATCTTAACGTTTGCTGTGGTCTGGAACAACATGGCACAAAAACAACTATCAAAAATGCAGCCAATATTACATACAGATAATGTGCCATGAGACATGGAAATATAAATTAAATACAAAGAGGACATAAGTAAAGGAAATTAAATAAGCTCAAATATACTTACAAACGAGGCATAATGATGCATACAGCTAGCCTAATTAGCATGTTAGCATCGATTAGCTTGCAGTCTTGCCGTGACCAAATGTGCCTGATTAGCACATACTTGCCAACCTTGAGACCTCCGATTTCGGGAGGTGGGGGGCGTGGTTGGGGTGGGGCCGGGCGTTGTTGGGGGCGTGGTTAAGAGAGGAGGAGTATATTGACAGCTAGAATTCACCAAGTCAAGTATTTCATATATATATATATATATATATATATATATATATATATATATATATATATATATATATATATATATATATATATATATATATCCTGAAAATATGCAAACAAAACTGTGTTTAGATAATTGATACTTCAAACTTGCATAAATAAATCTTAAGGAATATAACATAACTTGGCTTCTGAGAGCTTCAAAATGTAATGAATAAAATGCTAAAGTTGTTGATAAACAAGCAATTATTTTAATAGTTAAATATGGTAATTTTAAATGAATTATTATGATAATTTAAAATTAATTATTTCAAATATGTTTATTTTAATGTATAATTCTATGCCTGGAATACAATAAATATTGATGTTTTTAGCAAAATATAGTAAAAATGTATTTTATTTTATTATAATTTTTTTTTAATAAATATATTTATTTTTAGGTAAGATAAACATAATAATACAATTTATCTCTAGTCTGGATGATTTAGTTCTTGTCACCCTGTTGTCCTCCTGTCGTGAAAAAAGGCTGTCCTCACTCAGGTCCGCCACGCCCCCTCCAGCTCCGGCTGAAAATCGGGAGATTTTCGGGAGAATATTTGTCCCGGGAGGTTTTCGGGAGAGGCGCTGAATTTCGGGAGTCTCCCGGAAAATTCGGGAGGGTTGGCAAGTATGGATTAGCACTCCGCACAATTTAATAAAATCAACAAAGCTCACTTTGTGCATTCACGCACAGCATAAAACGTTTGGTGGACAAAACAAGACAAAGGAGGAGTGGCATAAAACACGTCTTTCTGTGGCAGGGTCGGAAAAGTTGTACGTGTAAACAAACTACGGTGAGTTCAAGGACCGCTGAAATCAGTAGGACAAAACGGCGCTCGCCAAATACTCTCACCAGTGAAGCATGTTTAATATAAATAGTGGGATTTCTAACAATTAGGAAGGTTTGTGTCATGTTTGTCCTCCTTTAAAAACTATATTCTATCCATCCATTTTTTACCGCTTGTCCCTTTCTGGGTCGCGGGGGGTGCTGGAGCCTATCTCAGCTGCATTCGGGCGGAAGGCGGGTACACCCTGGACAATATTAAAACAAAAAATATGTTTTTTTTCCCCCCTCATCTTTTTCCATTTTCACACATATTTGAAAAAAGCTCCAGGGAGCCACTAGGGCGGCGCTAAAGAGCCACGGGTTGCCGACCCGTCGCACTTAAATGCCACAGTGAGATCGACCCAAAACATCTGTTCTTAACCGCTACTTACAGCTAGAGATCTTTGACAACTTTGTTTTCCAACCATTGGAACAGCAAAAGAGTGTGTGAAGGATAGTGCTGAGAAGAAGAGGATGCTATTCATCGAGTTAAAGAAAGGATTTATTAAAAACATGACTTGGCGAAGCAGTTGGAGCGTAGGACTGCAAGTCCATACCAAAGCAGAGGGAGTCTCACGCCGGCCAAGGACGAGGGTTGGCTACCCAATTTGGTGTTTTTATAGGAACAGCCTGATTTTTGACAGTAATGCTGGGCATCTGTCATGTTCAAACACTGATGACATCTATTAAACGGACAAGAAGCAAGGAATCATGCAGAAACAGAGTTCAGTTTGGCTCAATGCGGAGAGACGTTTGGGGCTGCGCACTCAGTTACAATCTCCCACCACGCTCTAAGGTCCAGACCCACGTGCTCCTCTATTTATTTGGGAGGTCCCTGGTTACATCGCTGAGGCTGCTTCTGAAGGAAGGGGGGTCATTTCAGCAGCCCCAGTTAGACACAATATACAAACCCCGTTTCCATATGAGTTGGGAAATTGTGTTAGATGTAAATATAAACGGAATACAATGATTTGCATATCCTTTTCAACCCATATTCAATTGAATGCACTGCAAAGACAACATATTTGATGTTCAAACTGATAAACTTTTTCTTTTTTTGCAAATAATCATTAACTTTAGAATTTGATGCCAGCAACACGTGACAAAGAAGTTGGGAAAGGTGGCAATAAATACTGATAAAGTTGAGGAATGCTCGTCAAACACTTATTTGGAACATCCCACAGGTGAACAGGCAAATTGGGAACAGGTGGGTGCCATGATTGGGTATAAAAGTAGATTCCATGAAATGCTCAGTCATTCACGAACAAGGATGGGGCGAGGGTCACCACTTTGTCAACAAATGCCTGAGCAAATTGTTGAACAGTTTAAGAAAAACCTTTCTCAACCAGCTATCGCAAGGAATTTAGGGATTTCACCATCTACGGTCCGTAATATCATCAAAGGGTTCAGATAATTACTATGGACTGGACTCTCACTAATATGTTAGATCCACTATGGACTGGACTCTCACTATTATGTTAGATCCACTATGGACTGGACTCTCACACTATTATTCTAGATCCACTATGGACTGGAATCTCACAATATTATGCTAGATCCACCATGGACTGGACTCTCACACTATTATGTTAGATCCACTATGTACTGGACTCTCACACTATTATGTTAGATCCACTATGGACTGGACTCTCACACTATTATGTTAGGTCCACTATGGACTGGACTCTTACACTATTATGTTAGATCCACTATGGACTGGACTCTCACACTATTATGTTAGATCCACTATGGACTGGACTCTCACACTATTATGTTAGATCCACTATGGACTGGACTCTCACTATTATGTTAGATCCACTATGGACTGGACTCTCACACTATTATGTTAGATCCACTATGGACTGGACTCTCACACTATTATGCTAGATCCATTACGGACTGGACTCTCACAATATTATGCTAGATCCACTATGGACTGGACTCTCACACTATTATGTTAGGTCCACTATGGACTGGACTCTCACACTATTATGCTAGATCCACTATGGACTGGACTCTCACACTATTATGTTAGATCCACTATGGACTGGACTCTCACTATTATGTTAGATCCACTATGGACTGGACTCTCACTATTATGTTAGATCCACTATGGACTGGACTCTCACACTATTATGTTAGATCCACTATGGACCGGACTTTCACTATTATGTTAGATCCACTATGGACTGGACTCTCACTATTATGTTAGATCCACTATGGACTGGACTCTCACACTATTATGTTAGATCCACTATGGACTGGACTCTCACTATTATGTTAGATCCACTAAGGACTGGACTCTCACACTATTATGCTAGATCCACTACGGACTGGACTCTCACAATATTATGTTAGATCCACTACGGACTGGACTCTCACACTATTATGTTAGATCCACTATGGACTGGACTCTCACTATTATGTTAGATCCACTATGGACTGGACTCTCACTATTATGTTAGATCCACTATGGACTGGACTCTCACTATTATGTTGGATCCACTATGGACTGGACTCTCACTATTATGTTAGATCCACTATGGACTGGACTCTCACTATTATGTTAGATCCACTATGGACTGGACTTTCACAATATTATGCTAGATCCACTCGACGTCCATTGCACCGGTCGCCCTAGAGGGGTGGAGGGGTCCCCACATCTGCGGTCCTCTTCAAGGTTTCTCATCGTCATCCCACTGGGTTGAGTTTTTCCTTGCCCTGATGTGGGATCTGAGCCGAGGATGTCCTTGTGGCTTGTGCAGCCCTTTGAGACACTCGTGATTTAGGGCTATATAAGTAAACATTGACTGATTGATTGATTATTTTAATGAACTGAGCTCGGATCTCGGTCATAGAACCAATGTTGAGGTACTATGGTACTTCTGAGCTTAATTTTCTACTGACTCACAGGGAACCCTAACCGACAACTCCAATAAGCAGCTGGAACTGCCTCGTACTGGCCCTGGCTTTATTTCACACGGCTCACAAGATTTAAACCCGTGGACATTTTTGCTACGCAGGGCAGCAAAAATCACATTTAAACGCATCACGTTGGCTGCTGGCCATTCTGCACACTCCAATGCTACGACCGCACAATGTGTTCCTTTCAAAAGGTTTCCAGGCACATCTAATAGTGGTTCAGTGCTACAGACCGAGCACACACACACACACACACACACACACACACACACACACACACACACACACACACACACACACACACACACACACACACACACACACACACACACACACACACACACACCACAGGGATGACTCTGTTAGGTTGACTGTGCAGAAGTTCAACATCCATCACTGGACAAAAAGGGCTTCTTGCAGAAAGCTGCAGATTGGACATTCGGAGTAAGGTGGTTGATATTAACAGCATAGAGCTTTGGGCCTTGGCAAGGATATTTTTCAAACATTTTACCAGCTGTCAGTGTTTTGGCACAGGACCGAAAATGCTACTAAAAGCAGTAAAAAACAACAACAACAAAAACCCAGCCACATCATTTCAATCCCCCCTGCCATGACTGCTATCGACATTTATTTGCTTTCCAGCGTGGTTGAATTCAGGGTTTATGTTTGTGGAAGGCATATAGCTGAAGGCTATTTGGAAGAAGGTGATATTGGGGGAAAAAAAGACATTCTCTGCAGGGCGAGAGGCTTTCGTGTCCTTTTTGAAAGCGCCACTTCTCAAAGAAACTTCACTGCGACTGAACTGACTAGAGGTTCTTTTTTTTGTTCAGGTTATTTTGGTCTGGGAGCAAAAACATGTGATTGTGGCTCAAACTGTTTGCGTTTCCAGGTGATGACAACACGGCCTTTCTGCTCTGAACCAATGATTTAATTAAAGGGGAACATTATCACCAGACCTATGTAAGCGTCAATATATACCTTGATGTTGCAGAAAAAAGACCATATATTTTTTTAACCGATTTCCGAACTCTAAATGGGTGAATTTTGGCGAATTAAACACCTTTCTAATATTCGCTCTGTTATTTTCCGTTTTTTCGACTGTTTTCCGTACCTTGGAGACATCATGCCTCGTCGGTGTGTTGTCGGAGGGTGTAACAACACGAACAGGGACGGATTCAAGTTGCACCAGTGGCCCAAAGATGCCAAAGTGGCAAGAAATTGGACGTTTGTTCCGCACACTTTACCGACGAAAGCTATGCTACGACAGAGATGGCAAGAATGTGTGGATATCCTGCGACACTCAAAGCAGATGCATTTCCAACGATAAAGTCAAAGAAATCTGCCGCCAGACCCCCATTGAATCTGCCGGAGTGTGTGAGCAATTCAGGGACAAAGGACCTCGGTAGCACGGCAAGCAATGGCGGCAGTTTGTTCCCGCAGACGAGCGAGCTAAACCCCCTGGATGTCTTGGCTCACACCGTCCCTTATGCCACCAAAGATGATCAAGAGAAGAATATCGACCCTAGCTTCCCTGGCCTGCTGACATCAACTCCAAAACTGGACAGATCAGCTTTCAGGAAAAGAGAGCGGATGAGGGTATGTCTACAGAATATATTAATTGATTAAAATTGGGCTGTCTGCACTCTCAAAGTGCATGTTGTTGCCAAATGTATTTCAAATTGTCGGAGGCAGATATTTACATATATCCGAATTTAAGTGTTACTTTTTTTTATTTCATAGTCATATTTGAAAACAGCTCGTGTTTTTCCATTTGTTCTTTTTCTGTTTGTCTGCAAGTAAACTGTGTGTGTTAACCTTGAAGCTTTGGAATGTTAGAAAGAGTGATAATGGGCATTTGTTTTGGCTAGAGAGACATGACTGCCGGGGACTTAAGAGGGGAGAGGGTTTGGTAGGGGGAGACAGACGATCTTAGGGGCGCAATTGAATGTTCTATGCTGAACTGGTCTGAATGTATATATGCAAAGCTTTGCAAATATATTACAAAATACCTATTCTGTCTCTGGTGGTTTTTCTACTCAAATTTAAGTGTCGAAAAGAGCTTGGGAGCGACTTGTGACTTGAATTCCTTGGGAGGAACAACTGGTCCAAAACGCAACGATATGCTGTAAACCTAGTTCATAGTTGTTAGTTTCCTTTAATGCCAAACAAACACATACCAATCGTTGGTTAGAAGGCGATCGCTTGCTGTTCTATGCGCCATGTTTGTTTGTGTTGGCATCACTATGTGACGTCACAGGAAAATGGACGGGTGTATATAACGATGGTTAAAATCAGGCACTTTGAAGCCTTTTTTAGGGATATTGCGTGATGGGTCAAATTTTGAAAAAAACTTCTAAAATAAAATAAGCCACTGGGAACTGATTTTTAATGGTTTTAACCCTTCTGAAATTGTGATAATGTTCCCCTTTAACGTGTCTCGTAAATTTTTTTCTCAACTAACTTGTCATGGCTTTAGAACAGACCTGGGCAAATTAAGGTCCGGGGGCCGCATTCAACCCGTTAAGCTTTTCAATCGGGCCCGCCGTGCAGTGATGTTTTCTAATGACCGTAAGTCTTGAACTAAAAGTATTTCAATGGTTGGAATCTGCGCTTTTGCATGATATTCTAGTTACTATGGTAAACTAATTAGTTACTATGGTAATCTAAGTCACAGCAGCTCAGACGAGGCACCAAGCAGTGTGGGTGGGGAGCGTTTCCACTGAAGCCAAATGTGGGTGTCAAGGACAGACGCGGAAGGAGATTTTTACAACAAAGTTCTAAAGCTTAGTGATGTATAAATTGTATCAGATTGTAAGTGGGTTTATGTTTTTACCAGTCGCGTTCATATTTTGCTGTGTTTGTGGCATTTTTGTCACATTTCGCTTGATTGTAAAATATGTCGATCGAGAGGGGGTGTGACATTCATATGTGTTTTATCCTTCCTAC